>NC_089798.1:9447696-9502696 GCF_040412425.1 Macrobrachium rosenbergii
ACGGTGCAATAGATGTCAACACACTCTGGTTAGAACTAAATTTTTCAAGAAAGGGGGGTTTTGGGCAACAAGGAGGTAATTCGAATGGCAAAGAGGAATTCTTGTCTAACCATGAGTAATATTAAGAACCCTCGCCATCATTAATTATTCGCTACAAACTTGTTGTGGAAATCATAGATTCCCACTGACTAGATATATTTGGCCAGGGCACTCATTCAGGACTCAAATTCTCCGGTACTTTTTGTTTCCTTAATTTATTTATTTAATGATTTATTTATTACGGGTGGGGCGGTTGGGCGTCGAGAACAATATTTCTTGGTAATAGAAACTGACACCTATAACGACGTTTTTGCTATAATGAATGAATGTATCTTACAATAAAGGGGATTATTTCTAAGAATATATAAGACTGTAACTGACATTGCGTGCTTCATTATCAATTAGGTACTTTTTTCTTCCCTTTACCTGAGTCTCGTCTGTCGTAAAATGATAAAAAAAGACACAAGAACTGTAAATTGAGAAATGAAGCCTCTTCATGTACCTCTGAAACATTAAATGAGTTTTTAATCATATCTGAAAACCATTTAGAGTTAACAACGATACGTGGTAGTGAGACGGTACATTGTCTTAATTTATTAGACGAGAATGCTGTTCTAGTGTGGTGCAATTTCTACTCTCTCTCTCTCTCTCTCCTGTCTGACAGAGTGAGAAGAAAGACTCTGAAGATGTTGCAATCCAATCTCCATCCTCATAATCTTCTTGTGCTCAAGGCCATTAATAAACATTGGAGTTGTAAAATGGTTGACGATCCTTATCCTCTCATTGTTGTTGACTTATAGGCTTTGTCCGGCCGGGAAAGGTTATTGAGCCCCGGATTTCTCTCCTCCTTATCTTTGAGGCACTCATTTACCAAATTCTTTTTTTCTATATTGAGCTTACTGCCATTTTGCGATATGAAATGAAAACATTCCTTCACTAGGTGGCATATCGTAATGCCAGTGAAGTCTCGAGGGATTCATTCATCTGTTTGAAACTGCTATACTATCGCTGAGTGCTCTATATCTTGTGTAAACCTTTGTTGACAGCTATCTGCACCCACACTCGCACACACACGTACGCATACACAGACACACACACAAGCAGAGAAGCAAACCCCTCATCAATATTCAAGTGGTGTGAGTCCCTACTCCCAGATGCTATAACCGAATTGCCAATTTTATCGTGGCCAACAGAGGCAACAACAATTGGAATGAGAGAGAGAGAGAGAGAGAGAGAGAGAGAGAGAGAGAGAGAGATAAAGTGAATGGGCGTGGTGTATTGCAGGCATCGATAGGAAGGGGAGATTTAAGTGGACTATGGAGAGAGAAGAAAAAATGTAAGAAAGAAAATAATTGGTTTTAGGGAGAGAAGAGAGGAACACCCAACAGATTAATGGGCTAAATGAGATACAACGACTAATTCGCGAGTAGATAATTGAACAGGAGAAAAACAGAAGGAAAGAAAAGGCAATGTGGATAATTAACCAAGTCAGTTCCAATCTAGGTATTAAAGTCATTTGCCATTAGAAAACGTTATTCTCTGCTTTCAGATGTTGACAATAAACAGAACAGCTGGATGTTTCACGAATGAGACCCAATACAGTATATAATATATATATATATATATATATATATATATATATATATATATATATATATATATATATATATATATATATATATATATATATATATGCTTACCAAACGCACTTTTCCCATATAAAGGAGGAGGCGCTAGAAGCAATGATGTTACTAGCTCCATGTCCCTTCTCTTCACCTAAGCAGAAGGTGGTACCCATTTACAGCTGGGTCGACTGGTGGGCGGTAGTCCAGGAGTGATTTACAGACCTAGAGAACATGAGCCGTGGACTAGAGTACTCAGTCCCACTTTGGTTAATTACACTTTTTGAACCCACGAGACGACGAACTTATTATCAACTATAAAATTCCCCATCGGGTAACAGATATGAAACTATATTATTTCCAAGGCAGAGCAAATTGGATATTGAAGGACATTTGTAGCTTAATACTTATATATATATATATATATATATATATATATATATATATATATATATATATATATATATATATATATATATATATATATGTATGTATGTATGTATGTATGTATATATGAAGATAAGGTGTAATTAACCAAAGTGGGACTGAGTACTCCACTCCTGGGTTCATGTCCTCTAGGCTGTAGATCACTCCTGGGCTACTGCTTGCCAGTCAACCCAGCTGTAAATGGGTACCACCTTCTGCTTAGGTGAAGAGAAAGGACATGGGGTTAGTAACATCATCACATCTAGCGCCTCCTCCTTCATACGGCAAAAGTACGTTTGGTAAGCATATACATACATATGTATATATATATATATATATATATATATATATATATATATATATATATATATATATATATATATATATATATATATATATATATATATATATATATATTTATATATATATATATATATATATATATATATATATATATATATATATATATATATATATATATATATATATATATATATATATTATTACATGGGTCAGGCTGATGAGTTTAATTATTACTTTAAAGAATTTATATTGCCTTGCTTAACCTAAGACCCAAGTAATCCTATCAGTTAAGGCTGAAAGTTACCTAAAAAAAAGACAGATAAATTAACATAACTAATTTAGGCCGCCAGTTGAGACTAGATTACTGAATATAGCGATTTATCCTGAACACCTGAGCTAAATCAACAACATTACTCAAACATCTTGTTTATCAAAGAAGGATATCATTAACTGATTTTTTATGGGAGCTAACAACATCTCCGACTTCATCCCACTTCAGACACAAGATATTTCAATGTAAAGGAGTGAATAACGCAACGGCTTGGGGCCTCTTGTGACGCGTCTATAAAGTAATTTCAAGCTTGTAAATTAAGGATCTTGGTATCAAGGAGGCTAGTTCTTCTCCAAACAAGATGGTGGCCAGTTTCCAAGACATGCACAATTCTGGAAGAGAAGTATCCAGATAACATTCCAATACCAAAAGAGCTCTCACTTGTCATTAATTGACTGCGAGGAATGAATCTTAGATCAAGAATATTACTTTAATAATACCATGGAGGATAATTTATTCACTTCCACTAGGCAACAATAATTTTACTTAATATATTTGACCTCATGAATGGGATGTGGTTTTCCTAGGATTTGCTTAGTCAGTGCTAGTTTAGAGAGGGAAACTTGAAACAAGGAAATGAGAGTTTTAAGATAAGCAAAAGAGAACTGGGAGTAATTGTCACCTTCAGACTTACCGCTGGAACAGATAATGCAGTGAACAATTGCATCAGAAGTCCTTGGTCCGTTGGGATAGTGATTCTTCTCCCGAATTCGAGACTGAGACAAAGGTTAAGTGGGCTGCCCGAAACACTTGTGGCTGGGTCAGGAGCTACACTGCGTCTGCTTGAAGCTTGGGGAATCTTGGGTTGCCACTGGTCTCAGCTCCTCCCACAAGCCAACTTGGTTGGGGGGGCCAGGTATCGTCTATAGAATGACAAAAACTTGCCAGGACAAAGGTCATAGAAAAGTGAGCTTAGGTACAATCTAGCTAAGGGTGGTCCTAGCAAAACCTATCCTGTCTGATATGCCTCTAAACTAAAATTCCTACCCCTTTGGATGGTAGCGCTTTGGACACAACTCCTGCTTGCTTGCTTCCCTACCTAGTATGCCCTCTTACTTTAACTAAGAGAAAGCTTTTTTTTCATATTTCGAGTAAATCAAGGAATGGAGGCCGAACGGCGATTACGAATATTTGTAATTAATATATATATATATATATATATATATATATATATATATATATATATATATATATATATATATATATATATATATATACTGTATATATATATATATGTATATCTATATATATATATATATACACATATACACTGTATATATTTATACATTCATTCCCACACACACACACATTATATATATATATGTATGTATGTATGTATGTATATATATACATATATATACATGAGAAATGTGGCGTGGGACGATCAATCTTGTATCTATAATAAGGACGTTACCCAGAACGTATAAATTTCTCTCGAGGGAAACAGGGTTGGCGCTACGACAGGAAATAACAGCAGTTCGTAATTGGAGTTTGCGATTTATAAAAGGAACAGCCGGGTACTTTGGGACGGAGCAAGGATGCCCCAAGGAAATTTAATAAGCAGAAGAAGACGGACCTGGAACGGAGGTTTGGAACATAATATCATGGAAAGGAAAGTTCTTCTGGGGGAAAAATATTGGATGGTCTTTTGCGGCACGAGGCGGTCATCGTGGGAAGGAGCCCGCTTGCATTAGATTATAACATTGTCTAGATGATGAAAGGCCTATTACAGACACTTCCTGGGATAAAGTTGACGGGGCTGCTGAATTTCTTACTTTAGAATATTCTCTCTCTCTCTCTCTCTCTCTCTCTCTCTCTCTCTCTCTCTCTCTCTCTCTCTCTCTCTCTCTGACACACAAACACACATACGCAACTTAAAGAGAGAGAGAGAGAGAGATGGTGGAGGATTTTCAACATTAACCCCTTAACTCTTATAGGAAATGGCCTCAGAGAAAAACAGCTAAAATCAATACCCGATTCACACTTTGGCTTTTGGACTGCGGACCTCAGACGCTTCATTATATACCTACACAGAAGCTTATCAACAATAGATCGAACCCTTTCAAGACGGTGCCATTCAGTTCCATCTTGCTCGCGCTCTCGCACTCCCTGGTTATTATCGTAGCCGTTGCTCTCCATTGCCTCTGTGACTCCAACTACCCAGTGCTTTGCAGGTCTTCCTCTCCATATTCTTGTTAATACTTCCTAATTATAGTCGTATCATCGACATTTCTCCCTCCATTCTTTCTCCATGACCAAAGTGTGGTAAACACTAATCTATGCTTTCACCGACGCTAAAGGTACACTTCTACAAATAATCAATATTTTCCCCCCTTTTAATTCTCATGCTACATATGATTTTGAAATATTTCATCTCGACATTCTTAGCCTTTTTTGTTTCATTTTCATTCAGCATACACACATCACTTCTGTAAAGGAAAGCTCGCTCAAATATACCTTCGTGTATTCCCACCTTGGCTTCCTTGGATATTCGAAAGGTCTTCCCAATCTTACGCAAACTTACTTGTCCATTCCTCTCTTCAATAAGGTGGCCAACCTGCCCTTGCTGTTTATGATAGTTTTGTCACGTAACCCAACTAATTGTTTTGTAGGTAAATATTAGTCACAAATACCCTTTAGAATCGAAGTCAGTTTACCGAGGCAGATTCATTTTTCACATCCTATTGAGTGTAAGTTACTTTCAAGGCAAAGTGGATTCGATGTTAAGGAACATTTATGGCATTCTGAGAATAGTACTTGCTGGGAACTAGAGAAAATACTATTTGATGGCTACGTGTCAACCCGTTTCATTAACATTATGTTTGTGGTTAATTATGGAAAAACTTGTTAAAGAATATTCATTTGGTATGTGGAGTGTAAAACTATACCTTTCAAGGTCAGTGTAGCTTCAGACACCTGGGTTTTCTGCAGTTCTTATGTAAGTTTACATGGATTCCCCGTAGTGAAGCCTTTGTTTCTAATCAGCACTGTGTCAGTCTTAAAAAAAAAAACAGAAAAAATAATGTCAGCACCTTGTGGAGGCATATCATTTTAGTGGACCTTCATAGCTGTTAGACCTACCATCTTTTGTTAAAGCTTTTTGAAACTTCAGAGATTTCAAATACAAATAGTCATCATTATCAACGATGAAATATCAATTAGAAGTTCACATAATAGAATCTTATAGCATTATCACCTTAATACTGTTATCGCAGGCATTGCTTCATTGCTAGTAGTGTCACTGCGACAGCTGCTACCTGCGTTTATTATAACTGCAAAATGGGCTTGAATGTGCGGCATGAAGTTTGTTACAACGAAATCCGCCAATGTCCATGTACTGTATATCCCTCATGAAGCCTCCATCTACACACATACGTGTACGTAAATAAACATAGGATTCTTTGCATGATGGACTCCTGGGTTTCTTTCTTGGCTGTTTTAAAGAACTAACGTATAAATTTCTTAGATTTGTTGAAAGTTATATTCCACAACACATAGGGTGCTGTCACAGCTAATAGCCAAGGTTATACAAGGCATTAATCCTGCTGAAGTGGAGTTAAAGATGCCAGGTGTTTACATCTACTTCCCATCTTAGAATCAAAGTGATCAATGCAGTCAGTCTAAAATACTATAATGTGGATAGCCATGAGAACTTTCCAAAATCCCTGTGTCGAGAATATGTTGTTGGATGATGATGAGACCCTCCCTGCGCTTCATTTCCGCTTTATTGGCTCAAAATTCAAAGTGTATGTGAACGTATTCGTAAAACATACATGGACTGAGTGAATCTGTCTATGAAATTATTACGATTTTACTTTTTAATGAGGAAAAGATATAATTCCAGCATCAGTGACTGTAGTCATTGCTGTGCCTGAATGCTTTGACAATTTAATTATTCTGACTGGATCAAGAGATTGCTACCTCTCCGATAATGTATTTTATTTCCCACTCATATTCTTTCGAAACCTTTTGCCATGGATAAAAAATATGTAACAAAATTGAAGACGGCGTTTGAAACTGCCAACCCGACATCACCATGATAGGGAATAGATTTTCCAAAGTATCCCCTTACGTAACTGCAAATCCTAAATCCCTTTCCGCCTTCCCACCCAACTTCAAACAAAAAAATCACTCCCATTTAAAAAGAATGGCATGTTGCTTAATGTTTTATGTTCTTTGTTCATTCCAGGTTCTTGGGCACTTCTGAGAACATACCTTGTCACAAGTGCACAAGAACCTGAATTTTTCTAATGGCACTAATAATATATACAAAATATTCAGAATAAATATATTGGATAGATAGTCATACCTTGTCACAAGTGCGCAAGAACTAGAAGTTTTCTAGTGGAACCAGAGAAAATCATGATCTTTTGCGGTGGTGGTAAGATTAGTGTCATTAGAAAACTATTGTCGAATTTATTCAAGTTCAGAATCTTGACAACAACAAGAATATCACTATAAGCAATAAAAATAGTATTCACACTGAGTACGGGATTAAAATTCTCAAATAAGTTGACAGTGACATCGGGAGATGTGTTTCAGAGGTTTTGCTTTTCTTAGAAAAATAATTGCTACATACTTGAATCTTAGATCCCACTGATTATAAAACAATTTTTTTTATTAGGAAGTGAAAGGAATGCGGAAGAAAGTTCTGGATAATAGTTGAAGGGTGCAGGAAGTACAAACTAAACATGAGAAACGGGAGTAACTAAATCAGCATTACGAAAAATACTTGTTTTTCCGTAACAATGAATTTATCCCCTGGAAAAACCTCACTTGGCAATGCATTTCATGATATTACATTGAGAACCGAAGCACTTGAGAAACAGTATTACGTTCGCTAGTGGAACGACATCACTGTAGTGCTTTTCTTAGCTTTAAATTGGGGGTTACAAATCCGTATTTTGTCATCCAAATAAATAGTATATATCCCTGATAAAAAAGTCATCCATAATAATATATATATATATATATATATATATATATATATATATATATATATATATATATATATATATATATATATATATATATATATATATATATATATATATATATATATATGTATATATATATATATATATAGATATATATATATATATATATATATATATATATATATATATATATATATATATATATATATATATATACAGTATATGTATATATGTGTGTGTGTATGAAGTTTGTTTTGTGTTGGTGATTTTTTTCCTTTATAAATACACAAAATAATGAAGTAAAGAATACCGCAATGTTTCGGAAGTAAATGCAGAGATATAACGTTATATGTATATATAAATTATATACAATATATATATATATATATATATATATATATATATATATATATATATATATATATATTATATATATATACATATATACAGGGTGTTTCGAAATTAGAGCCTCCCCCCCCTCTATAGCATAAACTAAAGTTGATATGGACAAAAACAAAAGTAATTCAGAACAGGTATTTATTTAAGTTTCTCTCTGAGTATTTAATATTTTGTGTGGCCTCCATCTGCCTGTACCACAGCCTGCATTCTTGAGGGGTATGATTTCAGCAAATCACAAAAAAAGCTGAGACTCAAACTCCATTTCCTGAGCACTTCGGTCACCTCTCTTTGCAGGTCGTCGAGGCTTGGTATATCATCACAGTTCACTGTGCACGCTTCAACACGGTCCTTTAAGATACTACCAATGTTTTCACACACATTAAGGTCAGGGAGCTACCTGGAAATTCACTTGACAAGAAGAAATCGATACCACTATTTCGAAGCAGCTCCTGTGTCTGAAGAGCCTTGAAACATGGTGCCTTATCATGCAAAAATGTGACTTCTTCAACAGATAACACATTTTCAGGATCTTTGAGGAAAGGAAATACTCCACCAGTAAGCACAGTTTCCCTGAAGTATTCGCCATTCCATGACTGTCCTATTTCTTTGATGATCCACATTAACAGTTTGGCTGTGAAACAGAAAAATTCCCAAACATTCAGGAAATTTCACAAGTTGGTGATAGCTCACGTCATCATCATTTTTATGATTTGGCTTCCTGACTGTGTAAATGAAGAATTCATCTGATGCGGCAACATGGAGCAAGTCAACTTCATCCCAATCTTTAAGAAATGAACCACAAAACCATGCACGGTCTTCTCTCTGTTGCTGAGTGATGTTGAGCTTGCTGATAACATGAAATGGCTTGATACCAGATTTTTTCAACTCACGATATACAGCACTATAACTTCTCTTCTTTCCCTTTTTTGTTTCTAGTTCAAGTGCCAATTTACGTAAAGACTTTCATGGTCTACCCACTGCCTCAGCTATGATGTCTTTTGACTCCTGAGAAAGGACTTCAGGCCTTCCAAGATTCTCACTCTTTTTGCGATGACAGTCATATGGATTTTTGTTCCAGTTTCTTTTAACAAGGGATTCATCTCTTATAATGTATTTAGCTATCCAGGAACGTGAAATGAAGGATGCGCCAGCATCCCTGGCCTCTCTGAAGGTTATAGCCTGGATTCAGTCAATCCATCTGATTTCCTCCGAGTCGTTAGCCATGGCTGTATCTAACTCTGTCAATCAGTGTGAAAATTCAAGAAATGTAAAATGAAAAATAGCTTAATAGAAACTTAAAATAATGTACTTGGAGATAGGCTATAGCAGAAAATTTCATAATTTTCCATTTGTTCTGTGGAGGGGGGCTCTAATTTCGAAACATCCGATATATATATATATATATATATATATATATATATATATATATATATATATATATATATATATATATATATATATATATATATATATGGGCAGAAAGCCTCTGCAGATGGTTAGAACCTAATATGTTCCTATTGTTCTATCAGTTGCATATATGTGTGTGTGTGTGTTATTAAAAGGGTGACACATAGTTCGGAGATCTTTTTGTTTTATTGGGTTCAAACAGATTCTCGCAAAGGAGTTAACCGCAGAATTGGAGGTATTTTGAAAAAAGAGAAAATAGTTCTCATTCATCAGAGAACATTTAGCAAAGTGCAAAACTACAATTTTTTTACAAGAACTTTGTAAATGTTGCACAAGCTCTGAATAACTGTTCTTTGTTGATATTAGCCTCTTTTAATGAATCAAGTAGTAAGGGAATTAAGCAGTCAGCTAGCCTCTCTACCCCTCCTCTGTTAACTGTTGCTGGTAGGTTAGTCTCTTTGGTTTAACAATGATAATTTAAAATGTCGTTTCTGTGATTTGTTTTGTAATGGCCTTCATAATTTCTCAGATTGAATTTTTGTTCATAACAATTTTTTAAAGTGTTTGTGCTTTTAAAAATCCTGCAGTGACTTTATCTGGCTTTTTTCTTACGGTATTTTCATGTCTTATTTTATGTCTGAAAATGGGATGAGTCCAGAGACGCTTGCCAGTAATGACCGAAAATGCTTTCCGGACTATTTGTTATCCTTTTCATTCTATCTCTGAAGCTCCTAAGAGCAATGATACATTGCCGCAGTATATACTCTATATATATATATATATATATATATATATATATATATATATATATATATATATATATATATATATATATATATATATATATATATATATATATATATATATATATATATATATATATATATATATATATATATATATATATATATATATATAATATAATATATATATATTTTATATATATATATATATATATATATACAATATATATATCTGCTAATTCTCGCGCTTTTTGGATATGCTTGTAACTATGCCGATATCCAAAGGGAAGAATCTACTGGTCACTTTTACCTTAATCACATATGTTAATTCTAACCACGAGAATGCCCTCTTAAGTTCTCGTACATTCTTACCTGTCGTTTTCAGATATATTTATTGCTTGAATAGACCCATCCTCACCAACAAGTGGGCAATCGTTTTTATTGCTTTTAGGCCATAGCATCCACTGGTCACTTTTACCAGACAAATTGCCACAAGAGACTGTCGCGCTTTTTGATATGTCGATATCCAAAGGAAGAATGGAGAGCCTGTGACGGCCGGCCGAGTCACCATAACTTAATCAGGAGGGCATGTTGCCCACCTAACCACGAGAAGGATAAAAGTCTATCACCTCTCGTACATACATATACCTGTTGTTTTCAGATATATTTATTAGAGCTGGAATAGACCCATCCTCACCATCGTAGCCAAGTGGGCAATCGTTTTTATTGCTTTTAGGCTGAAATATATATGCAGAATCTACTGGTCACTTTTACCAGACACATATGTAATTCTAATAGCCACAATGCCCTCCAGCTCTAATAAATAATTCTAATAGCCACAATGGGCAACCCTCCTTGTGATTTAACGCGGCCGGCCGTCACAGGCTCTTCATTCTCGAATTCTTCGTAGTTACAAGCATATCCAAAAAGCTTTTTGGATGTGCTTGTAAAAGTGACCAGTACGAAGCCATAACATCCAAACACAGGAAATTGAAGAGACTGTGATTTGCCGGTCACGGAGACGTAACCTGAGTCACCATAACCACAGGGATTCTACATATATATTTCAGCCTAAAAAGCAATAAAAGCGATTGCCCACTTGGCTATGATGGTGAGGATGGGTCTATTCCAGCTCTAATAAATATATCTGAAAATGACAGGTATATGTATGTATGAGAGGTAATAGACTTTTATCCTTCTCGTGGTCAGGTCGGACGTGACCTCCCTGTGATTATGGTGACTCGGGTTCGTCTCCCGCGACCAGCAAATCACAGTCTCTTCAATTTCCTGTGTTTGGATGTTATGGCTTCGTAGTTACAAGCATATCCAAAAAAGCGCGAAGAATTCGAGAAGTTAAGAGGGCATTGTGGCTATTAGAATTACATATGTGTCTGGTAAAAGTGACCAGTAGATTCTACATATATATTTCAGCCTAAAAAGCAATAAAAACGATTGCCCACTTGGTGACGATGGTGAGGATGGGTCTATTCCAGCTCTAATAAAAATATCTGAAAACGACAGGTATATGTATGCACAAGAGGTAATAGACTTTTATCCTCGTGATCAGGTCGGCAACGTGACCTCCCTGTGGTTATGGTGACTCGGGTTCGTCTCCCGTGACCTGCAAATCACAGTCTCTTCAATTTCCTGTGTTTGGATGTTATGGCTTCGTAGTTACAAGCATATCCAAAAAGCGTGAAGAATTCCAGAAGTTATGAGGGTATTGTGGTTATTAAATTACATATGTGTCTGATAAAAGTGACCAGTAGATTCTACATATATATTTCAGCCTAAAAAGCAATAAAAACGATTGCCCACTTGGTGACGATGGTGAGGATGGGTCTATTCCAGCTCTAATAAATATATCTGAAAACGACAGGTATATGTATGCACAAGAGGTAATAGACTTTTATCCTTCTCATGGTCAGGTCGGCAACGTGACCTCCCTGTGGTTATGGTAACTCGGGTTCGTCTCCCGTGACCGGCAAATCACAGTCTCTTCAATTTCTTGTGTTTGGATGTTATGGCTTCGTAGTTACAAGCATATCCAAAAAAGCGTGAAGAATTCGAGAAGTTATGAGGGTATTGTGGTTATTAAATTACATATGTGTCTGATAAAAGTGACCAGTAGATTCTACATATATATTTCAGCCTAAAAAGCAATAAAAACGATTGCCCACTTGGTGACGATGGTGAGGATGGGTCTATTCCAGCTCTAATAAATATATCTGAAAACGACAGGTATATGTATGCACAAGAGGTAATAGACTTTTATCCTTCTCATGGTCAGGTCGGCAACGTGACCTCCCTGTGGTTATGGTAACTCGGGTTCGTCTCCCGTGACCGGCAAATCACAGTCTCTTCAATTTCTTGTGTTTGGATGTTATGGCTTCGTAGTTACAAGCATATCCAAAAAGCGTGAAGAATTCGAGAAGTTATGAGGGCATTGTGGCATTGTGTCTGATAAAAGTGACAGTAGATTCTACATATATATTTCATATAAAAACGATTGCCCACTTGGTGACGATGGTATGGGTCTATTCCAGCTCTAATAAATATATGAAAACGACAGGTATATGTATATATAGATATATGGTCATATACCTCCTGTGGTTATGGTATACCGGCAAATCACAGTCTCTTATTTCTTGTGTTTATATATATATATCCAAAAATATATATAAGAGGGCATTATATAGATATATATATATATATATATATATATATATATATATATATATATATATATATATATATATATATATATATATATATATATATATATACTATATATATATATATATATATATATATATATATATATATATATATATATATATATATATATATATATATATATATATATATATATATATATATATATATATATATACACATATATACACACACACACACACACACACACACACACACACAACACACACACACACACAAGGGAAACCTATTTATGGGAACAAATGAATTGATTTTTCAGATAATTCATCTCAAGTCCCCTCCCCTTCCCCCGCCTACCCCCTCCAATCCCCTTCCCCTTTCCCTTCCCCTTCCCCACCCCTTCCCTTCCCCTCCCATTTCCTCCCCCTTTCCCTCCCCTACTCCTTTCTCCTCCACCCCTCCCCTCCTCTTTCCCCTCATTCCCTTCCCATTTTCCTCCTCTCCCCATTCCCTTCCTCCTCCTCCTTCCTCCTCTCCTCATCCCCTTCCTCCTCCTCCTTCCTCCTCCCCCCTCCCCTCCCCCCCCCCTCCCCTCCCCATCACCTTCCATCTTCCCTTCCCCCCCCTCCTCCTCTTCCCCTTCAATCCCCTTCCTCCAATTTCCCCTTCCCCTCATTCATGCTCCCCCTCCTCTTCCCTCCTTTCCCCTTCCCTCTTCCCTCCTTTCCCTTCCCCATCCCCTTCCTTCCTCTTCCTTCCTTTCCCCTTCCCCCTCCCCTTCCCTCCCCCTCCACCTTAAATGGAATCATCAAGTAGCATTTCGTGCCATGTTTGGGGCCCACGCTTTTATTTTTGCGTCTCAGAATATTATTTTTTACCTTTTAGTGCATTTTAATAAAGGATGTTTTTAAAAAAAGTCATATTTTTATGGCATATTGCAATGCTTTTAGAAATGTTTTGTCAGTATAATAATATATGCTTTAACACGTTATTTTCTGTACTTATCATCATTGTAGTGAAACGCAAAAAGATTATTTTTTCATAGGCTGAAAGGTCATTGCAAGAAGGACATTAGAGAATTGTCTTTGAATTAGGGTTTTGCTATGTACTCTATTACTATATTGCTGTTACGCTTTTTTTATTCACACAGTCTTTGTCCATACATTATTTTCATCTTTTGCTTCAGTGTTTCCATTTTAAAAGTTTTATTTTAATATCCATATTGAAGTCATTTTCAAAGCTCAAATCTTAAAGGCAGAAAATAAGAGTGAGCAGGAATATTATAACATTAACCAATCGAAATGGTATGTATTTGCCAACCTATAATTTTTATGTTTTACATATTAGAGGGTGATCATTATTTTTGCATAATGAAACTATTCCAGGCAAAAGGGTGGTTTAGAATAAGATTCAGAATTTGGTTTTTAAGGAAATATTTTCTTTATACTTGGGATGATGAAATTAGGGGGTTACTGAACGAAATAAAGGATAATTGAGGCACTGTTGTAAAACAAGTGCAGATCGTGGACCTGTATAGAAAGGATAGATAAGGTAGCTAAGTGGGTATTGAAAACGAGAAAAAGAAGAGTGGTGAAGTTCAGAAACAAAGCAGAGCAAGAATTTCAGGGGGAAAAGTTGTAGTGGAGGGAAGAAAATGTAGGAAAAACGTTGATGAGTATATGAATTATAGATTATAATATGCAAAGTGAGAGATAGTCTGAAGAGAACGAGATCTTGTTTCGATTAGAGAATTTTGAAGAGTGGTTAATTGTGAAGGGGAGAAGAGTGACGGATTTTAATGATTTCATTATTGTCTGATTCATCTTATCCAACTGGCATGACAACATCAAGCTCTGAATGATGCCAAAGGTTTGTAAATTTGAGAAAGATCGGGGAAATGACTCTTGATGTAAAGAGGGTAATTAATAGGTTTACGAATGGAAAGGAACCTGGTTTTAATGGTGTTACAGATGAGATGCCGGTGGATGGTGGTGGGTTGGTATGTCCTTCGCTCTATTGTTATAGATGCATTGCACAGCGATATGGCTCATAATTCCTTGTTTATTCAGTTTTAGATGAGTGGCTCGAGGTAAAGGCTCTAAATGAACGGGTGAGAGGAATCATTTTTCTTTTTATCTTTGTATAAGGGAAAAGTTGAGGTGGCTTGAAGAATCATAAGAACCTTGGAAGGTGTATTGTAGGGATTTGATTGAAAAAGATCAGTCTGTTAACTGAAGGATTGACTGGGAAAGAGCAGTGTGCGCTTTAATAAGGATAAGGTGTGTGGATCAAGTCGTTGTTATGGCAGTTGTGTGAGAAGCGCAAGAGTAAAGGAAAAAGAGTGTTTGGCGTACATGAATTTAAGAAAAGCTTATATTGGAGATTAAATGCTAGGCCTTGTGGCGTGTTTAGAGTATTTGTGGCTTTGAGGCTCATTTGTTGCGACTACTTAGAAAATCTTGATGACCGTCACACTTAGAACATGTAAACATGAGAGTGGCTCTTTTGATCTGAAGGGGGACTGGGACACGGATTTGGTATATACCTATGCTGTTTTATATCTTCATAGCTGGGGTTGGAAGAGAAGTCGATCAAAGGGTAACAAAGTTTAGTTGAATTGTGTAAGCGGTTGATTCACATATTTGTTTAAAAGTAAAAATAATGTATGATGGTAGTATGCGAGGGTAGCCGAATATAGTGGGTCTAGCACCCTCTTCCTTAAAAGATTTGCTGTTAACCAGATGGCTAACAGCTTCTACGAGGAGGGGGTGTATGGGTAAAGAAATATGATATATGTAAGTGTATATGTGTAATGACTGGGAATTCTTAAAAATGTCCATGTTACTAAACAAACAAGTTAAAAATGCGCCGAAGAACAATCGAGTTTTCTGTACAGCGTATAATGCTGTATGAAACTCAGCCACGGCCCATGAAACTCTCAGCCGCGGCCCATGAAACTTTCAGCCACGGTGCCAGACGCACGATCATGGCTAACTTTAACCTTAAATAAAATAAAAACTACTGAGGCTAGAGGGCTGCAATTTGGTATGTTTGATGATTGGATGGTGGATGATCAACACAACAATTTGCAGCCCTCTACCCTCAGTAGTTTTTAAGATCTGAGGGCGGACAGAAAAAGTGCGGACGGACAGACAAAGCCACCTCAACAGCTTTCTTTTACAGAAAACTAAAAACGCGACGAAATGTTTTCTTAAAGGGCCCGGGCTTCGGAAACAATTTTTTCCTTGCAAGAACACAGAAGAAGTTGTAGTGCTCATGATTCAAATAGAACCCTAAGCTCAAAATTATTGAAATAATTCATTTGAAATAGAAGAGTATGATGAGCCTTTCTTGGTTGCTGAAACTATTTAATTATCATTTTTGGATTTCTTGCTTATTACACTGGTTTTGCTTTTCGGTTTGAAAGGTAAAATTTCAGCGCTATGTAAAGACTAAAAAAATGTTTTCTTTTTATTACACGTGGCCAGAAATGTATGCCAAATTACCGTTTGCTAAGTTTAGAAGAACACCAGTGTTCAGCTTAGGGAAATTTCCCTAAACCTTCAATTAGGGGAAAAGGTTTGCCCTGTGCGCCCATCCCCAGATGGATCGGGGGCATCCTGTCCATTGTCATTATCTCTTACCTAATGAGAGGGAAAGTTCCCTGATTTGCCGGTTTTATTCGGAACCGATTTTTTTGCCCTGGGGACTCGGCTGCTTTCCTCCGAGTCGAACGAAGAGTTTTGCATTTTATGGCTAAACCCGACAATGCCGAAATCTCGCCGCAATGCTGAAAGGGAAAGTGTGGTCATCTTTTCTTTGCCAAACCCATTTGCCAGTGTTTTTATTTTCATCATTTAGGTTTCGTTGCACTTGGTAGATTGCGCAGTAGACATGTGTTTTGTATTTTTCTTCATTTTTATCGAAACAACAGGTGACTCTCTCTGGGCGGCATCCGTACCTCAGAATCCTGTACTGAACACGATTCTGTTATGAAGCATCTAAGCATTTTTACATCTCTCTCTCTCTCTCTCTCTCTCTGGAGTGGAGTGTAGGTGAGTTTTGTGTTAAGGAAGGTGTCTGTTGTTATACACACTATTTATCGCTGAAAGTAAATAGATAAAATTTGGTTATCGAGTCGCTTATGGTCAAATTTACAGACAGATTTGAACTAGTATTATTTTAGAATTTATTTTAAAAGTTTCCTAACATGTGCACCGGTGATGTTTCTGTTGGCTGCACTTTGAATCTTCACAGTGACACTACGATTTTTCATCAGTACTTTTTCGTTTTGGCGTCCTATGTGACGAAAGTGTTGTCCTTCCATTTTCATTATATATTATAATACATCCTTCCATTTTCATATATATATATATATATATATATATATGTATATATGTGTGTGTGTGTGTGTGTGTGTGTGTGTGTGTGTGTGTGTGTGTGTGTGTGTGTTAACCGACTGTTGCTGTTATTATGAATGTAATTTTTTTTACATTGTACCGGTAATCTGTGTACATTATAATGCTATTAGTGCTGGTGATAAAGTGTCATTCCATACAATTTATTCTGATATTATACATGACTCTTCTTATTCGTTATGAATTTGTTTCTTCGTTCAAGTAAATTACAGGGTTGCTAGCAGTGAATATAATGATACCTATTTTTGCTCGCTATATTTTTTGCGTCCTATACATAAATATTTGCTTGGCATTAATACGGGAAAACCTGGCCATAGCATGAAAGAGACTTCCTGGTTTTTTTTTTCCTTCCCTGGTTGATGTCCAACGCACAAAACAGTTTTAATTTCCTTTCATTGGCTGTTTCTAAACGACGAAGATACTCCGGAAGAAATGGTTTGGGCAGCAATACATAAGTCTCCTTAAGTGCAAGCGGACGGGATCGAGTTCTCCGCTGGTGATCATAAAGATGATTTACCGAGCTGTGTAGATTATGCCAAGATAATAACAAATATGAATTCCAAATCAGCCTCGTAAATCTTGAGGCATATTGGGTCAAGGAGCTGAAAAATACCACTGACGTCGCAGTGACACTCACCCAGTTTTTCTTCAGCTGCTTGTTAGACTTTTCGCCATTGGCTTACTTTACGTATCCAGTTTTCGTCTTTTTTGTTTTGTCAGGGTCCAGCGGTCCACAGCAGACCCGATACTTCCTTGAACAATTACCGCACTGAAGGCAAGGGTCGGTTGTGGCACAAAGCCAACCGCCACCATCCCATTTTCCTGCTTGCCTATTTAAAGTTATGACTACCACGGATTATTATTATTATTATTATTATTATTATTATTATTATTATTGATTGTAATCCAAGCGGAGCTGTATTGTTGGGACAGATTTTAACGAGACGTAGTCTTATGGCTGCGTAGTTATTCCTTACGTTTCTTATTTAGTTTCGTACTAGTTGCTCTGTTGTTCTGTTTGTTAGCAGAAATACGTAAATAATTTTGCGATGAATTTCACGAAAATTTGACGAGATGTGGGATTCGTTATTGGCAACAGGTGGTGACTTTTTTTTAGAGAGGGGACCTCTCCGGCGGCGGATTGCTCGGCCTTTGCAAAATTTGACAGCCTCCGAATACTCCTGTTTATGATGCAACTACAGACGATATTAATTAAATCGAGAAAATCATGTCTACCTTTCGGATAGTATGAAAGTGAGAGAATTCGAGGAAACGATGAATGACTCTGCACTCTGTGTCTGTGCGGAGGTGCAGTGAATCAAATAGTCTGTCTGTAAGTCAGTGTTCTCGTCGTGCTCATTCCAAAAACGAGATCATCCAATTTCGACCCCATTCTGACGGTTCTAATCTTCCCCACCACCGCCATCCATTTTTACCGCCTCTTTTTTCCTTCCCGTTGTTTTTCTCCCCCTCCCCTTTTTCCCTTCTGGGTTCCTTGAAGAAATTCTTCCTTCTCCTTCTCCGAGTCCTCTCTTTTTATTCCCTCTCTTCCTCTCCACCCCAAAACCAACCCCCCCTCCCACCCCCTCACACTCCCACTCCCACTCCCATTCAAGTCGTATTGCATGGAGTGCAGCAGCCAATAGCAGAGGTGCTGTAATTCCCCGTAATTCCCAACTACTCGACTCGGAATTGGTTTTAGGGGGACGGCGTTTTGTGTTATTGCGTAAATATAAAGGCGCATTAATCGATTCCATATAAGCCTATTCTCGATTGGTTCGAGAGTAAGTGTGCGCATGCGCAGAAAACAATCAACGAGGTTTTTCTCTTTTTTTTTTTTTTTTTTACCAGAGCGCCGTTGACAGCGTTTAGGATCGCATTCAATCTTCGGACTTTTTAAAGTTTTCCCTCACTTTTTTATTGCTTGAAAAGGGCAGAAAACGTACCCGTTAAAATTCCTGACATAAATAGAGATTAATTTTCTGTGAGGCTTTTTTCCAAGGTAATGAAGATAGATATATAAACCTTATAGACAGAATAAGGTGAAACCACACTGAGGCATCCGTTATTCTGGCATTAATGATTCTTACATCTGAAGCAAAGAAAAAGGCAAAGTTTCAGGATACATTGCACTGTAAACTACATTTAGGTGAGAGCGTCCTTGTACTAAGGAACTCGCTAAGGAATATAGTGATCCGTCAACTATGATACACACAGAAAGACTATCCATAGAGCGTCATTTTTTGGAAGGGTAGGATTATATTTCTTAATAAAATCTAAAAAGTTACTCAAAAGGCCAGAATGAAAAGTGAAGTCAGATCGAGCGAGGCCTGTCACTGTGTACCCTTTTGGAGATTTATTGTTTGACGGCGAATGAGAGCGGAGTTTGTTGTTCGTGTTTGTTGTCGTGCTTCATTTCTCCCAAATCATGCATGCAGCATATTCTCTTTTATTTAGCTGGGCAAAGTTCAGAACTAGCATGCATAATCCAGGGATATACTACTCTATGCAACGCAGTCTGTTGAATAAAAAAAAAGCAGGTTTTCTATTGTTAGTCCCATTATATCCTACGAAACTTTTTCAATGATATGAATGGAGTCATAGACGCCACCAGACACAGCGCACCATTTTTCTTGTAAATGTGATAACTTTTGAACGGTATTTTTCTGATTCTATCACCGTGCGAATTCTCTCAGCGAATTCATATTCAGAACCGGTGCATTGTTTGTTGTTTACCGCTGTTTCTGACTTGCCATTTTAGGATTTTGATGTCTTTCTCCTGCTGTCGTTCGCACTCTACGTTCAGCCTGGTTTCTTTGTATCACCTCAACACATGATTTAAGTGCTTAGTTCAACTGTTCGTTATGAAGAGAGATTGCTGTCGGCTGCTGAGCAGTCCGTCATCAGGGGAATCTGGGGAAAAGTATTTCACAAGTCTCGAACTCGTTCTCCTGGCTTCACCATATGGAAGATTATCTCAGACGTTTCACAGGTTGGCAGAATATTCCCCCAGAAGAAAATATCCTCATAAAAACAAATTACCCAAAGGTAAAATCCTCCAAACGAAAATTTGAGATTTAAAGGACGTAGATTAAAAACAAATCGCGAAACCTCAGATGCACGTTGCTTTAGTGCAAAAGTCCATCATAAGTTTCTGTGGTAAAATATTCCAGTAATAAAGATATGCACCTAAAGTTAAGTTCAAAAGCTTCCAATACTAGGCTGTCCGCACTAGAATGAATTTCTACTTGACCTCCTGTTGTATGCTAAATACAGGCAGCTTCCTCTGCTCCGTACGAGGATGGTTACAAAGAACTTGGATTGTATGAAATTCGTGCAAAGTGTTGTCCGTGTGAGTAAATCTGATAAAAGTCAAAAGACTCGGACAGAAATAACCAAATATAGTCACGGCCAACGAGTCTGGAAGTTTCACTATCATGCTTGACATCGGAAAGATTAGGTTTGGTACCAGGGTACTGTATTATAATCAAATATTCAGACTCGTTGGCCGCACCTGTAGTGGCGTGAAACATCGATGCCACCGCTCCACATCAGTGTTTGTTGTCGGCAGGTCTTTTTGACCTCTTGAAATATTTTTAAAGTATCCAAGATGATGTCTCAAATTCCACGTAAAGATTCAGCTAGCGTCTCCAAAGCCTTGGCTATTTTGTTTGGAGGCAAAAGGTTTAGCATTTTTATACTGGTGCTGAAACCCTGATTCTCGGATATCTTTGTTAATCTGCCTCGTGTGAAAGTACATCCCTTAGCTTATCCATGCAAGAAAATTTTTCAGTATTATTAATCATTTTTTCAGAATTGTCATTTATACTTCTTGGATGCCTTATATTCTTGCTAACAAGAATATAAGGCATGACACCGAATGTTCCATCCATACACCAATCTCAAAACTTCTCCAGGTACGATATATTGTTAAATTTATTCAGCCAGAACCATACACAAGTTAATTGTCTTAAATTCTAGTAAATTTCTACCCTCCATAGATTACGAGAATCTCAGTATTCAAAAGTCTTGAAAGTGTTTGTCGGTCTCTTTGCTACAATAAGATTTCTTCTCAAATTCTATGATACAGAGTGACCTTCTTTAGCACCTTTGCCCAAACCTTTCAGATGATTGAATTTATTATTCTTTTGTAAAGTCTTTTGAGGACCTCTTGCTCCAGTTTCCATATCTTGCAGTGCTGCCACAGTTTCTGCTCGTGTCGGATCTAGTTCCTGGGTATGCGCTTTCTCTTTAACAACGTCAAGAGGAAGTGAAAAGATGTGTAAACTAGAATGTTAGTGTTGACTCTCGTATGATGCTACCTTGTGAGCTAATTTCTTTTTCTCTGCATGTACATAGCCTTCAAAATAAGCGTTAATATTAGTTTTCAAATTAAACATTTGAAGCTAACTTCTAATTTGGAACACAACACTTAATGACTACTTATTTCCACATTGGTATGTTGTTGGGAAAGGGTATAAACAAATACAATGTATTTCTTATCTTGGGTGACATTGACAGAGGGGAATTTTTTCTTAGGATTTTCTTCTTCGGGGATATCTTCCTTGAGGAATGTTTACCCAAAATGCCTGCCAGGTAGTGAGTTGTGTGTCCTGCGTTGATTCTCCTACTAGCCAGAATACAGGGCATCACCGTGTGCTCTGGCTCCATCTGGTCTCATGCTGGGAAAGAAACGAGAGCAATTGCCCCGACCATCAGTCATTTGCTGGTGAAACGAAGGAACTTGACGTTCTAACAATTTTTGAGCCTAAATTCCCTCGAAACGCTACAGTTAGGGAAACAAAAGTGCCTCATCTATCTGAGCTGTTCCTCTGAATGAAAGAAGTAAGTGGGGAGGATACCGAATTGATTGTTGTGAATTTTAGAAATGTGTTGAATGCAGTAGACAGAAGAGGTAGAGTTGAATAATACAAGAGTGCAAAGGGTAAATCTTAGTTTGAGAATGCTTGTGGAAGTGAATGTTGATGATATTAGGTGATCAGTTAAGGAGGATGAAGATTACAATGGGAAAGTGATTAAATTGCTGACCAAGGCATGTAAGGTTTGTTGCAAAGAGGGAAAGGTTTCTGAAGGAATATGTGGTAGGAATAGTTGCAAGGTTACAAATGGTGAATTCTCTCACCTCAAGCTTCGTTCAACAAAAACCCAATTTCAGGATCTCGGTGTAAGTTTCCCAAGACTCTTATCCAGGTTCCACCTTAGCGCTTCAGTTCCCTAACCAAAGTTGAATATAAACGTTCAGTTTTAAACCAGATCTGTTGAATTTTAACCACATTATACCATTGTCATCAAACACAATTTTAACCACATTATACCAGTGTCATCAAACACAATGATTCATTCTTCTTTACCTGCATTGAAAGTCGTGCATGTAAAAATTGTTCACTCCATTTCATAAAAGATATTTAGGAATTTTAATAAAAACACCTTTACCTAAAAGCTGGGTAATTGTACTGATAAATAGGATTTTGTATACAATAAACTCTTCGTTACTAGGGTAGGGAGTTGAGAAGAAACAAACATCGATTAGCTCTTGGAACCGTCCTGTATGGGTTCGAATCAGGAGCACTCTGAAGGGTACATAACCATATCAGATACTAAAGTATGTAAAGTACTAACAGCTAGCAAATAGGAAAAATGTCTTATGTTTGTTGGCAGGCTGGATGAACAAGTATGAAAAGTGCACTTTCAACTGAGGAAGAAAATGAGGTAGACAACAAATATAATAAAAACTATGTATGTAAAATGCTCACTTCCAATTATATTATGGATGCCTTCAGTAAATGTGCGTGCCAAAGTTTGCATGTCAGCACTTTTGCTCACTGGCTCTCTCTGTCAGTTCCTCACCGAAATTCCCGCCTTTTTTTCATTAAGAAACAGAACAAGTCGAGACATTAACCGTGAAATGAAGCTACCATCAAGGGGACGTTGATCCTGGGTTTCTACTCGTCTAAATCTAGGGACCCCGCATGGAAAAGAATTATAAGCCCCCGGGATGCATTTAACTGTATTGCCAAAGGGTGGCTCAAAGGACAACTAAAGGCCTCATCTCGCTGTTCTTAGAATTCCAGGATATTCATTAAGCTTCGGAAACCGCAGCATTTAAGAATGGACGACCACATTGGTTGCTGTGAAGATAAAGAAGTAGAGGTATGGGGTGAGAGATGATCTTGTAGCAGCAAAAGTTGGAATCGAGAAGTCATGGTATAAAGAGAGTAAAGAAATAGCAGAAAGTATTTTTCCATGACCAATGACAGCAATTGATTTGTACAATTATAAAAAAAATCAGTATAAAGGATGATGGCAGAATGAAAGGAAAGGTCGGCCACAGAACAGGCAAAACAAGAGAGTTAGTAGGGTGGGTGAACAAGTTTGGAAAGAGAATTGGAGAGCCCCTGAAAGCCAAGCCCTCCTGTATGAAAGTGAAGTGTGGTTGTTGGATTTGATTGCAAGAAAAAAGGCTGATCTGTTGAGAGTAATTGTTTACATAGTGCATGTAACTAAAAAAATTAAAATTTTAAAAATTTAGAATTGGAAGAAAGGCTAGCATATGGCTTTCTAATTGGTGATAGTGAAAAGAAACTACAGAAACTAGAAATAGTTTGAAAGCGTGTGCAGGAGGAGAAAGATTAGTCCAAAGTTGGAATGTGTATATAATATATATATATATATATATATATATATATATATATATATATATATATATATATATATATATATATATATATATATATATATATACATATATACATATATATATATGTGTGTGTTAATATGTGTATACATTTCTTGTTGTTTCTCAACATGCCGGCGTATTTTTAACAATATTTAAAGTTGGCGCTTACAGAATGCAATTGAAACTGTTACAGATTTTTCATCTTTGTACAAACAAACTTCTGTCCCGTTACATGTAAGTTTTTACCATTTCCAATCTCAGTCTAGTTTTTATTTCTCTTGTTTCACACCGCTACCTCTTTTTCACGGGTATTTTTCTTTTTCGGGCCGTTTTTCATTTTTCATCCCAATTTTCAGTTCTTTTTCGGAAAAATCTTCATGTTCTGACTGTTTACCGATCATTTTTTGAACGTTTATTCCGCAATGTCCTTATCATTCGCTGTTAGATTTACTATCTATCTCTTTCCTTTACTTCTTATCGTTCGTTATTTGCTTCCTCAGTCTGATGTCCTTTTCCTTCTTTTTACATTTTTACGTCTGTATATTAATTTTATCTAGTTTCAGTTATAACCTTATTCATGGTGAATTTTCTTTTACTTGTTATTTTACTTATATTTTTTCAACCTTTTCTCTCGCGGTTGTTATTTTTCGTACAATTAACTTCTCCTACGTCTTATGTTTTCATTTTTACTTTATCGTAATGGCTGGCATCTCTCTCTCTCTCTCTCTCTCTCTCTCTCTCTCTCTCTCTCTCTTCTTGGCTTTTTTTCTCAGTTTGCAGACGTCTTTTTTTTACTTTTCCTTTCTGCTTTGTCTTTCATTATCTTTATCTCTTGCCATCTTTTCCATTGCTCCTTCCTGAGGACAATTCATTTTTCCTGTCTTCCTCTCATTATTCATGATTTTTATTCGTATTTTTCCACTCGAAATCTTCATATTATCTCTCATATCCTTTTTTCAAATCCCTCTTTTCTTTTCATCCTTTACTCATCTTTCCCTCTCTTGTCATTCCATTTCTTCCTGACTTCCCTCCTCCTCCTCCTCCTCCTCCTCCTCCTCCTCCTCCTCCTCCTCCTCCTCCTCCTCCTCCTCCTCCTCTTCTTTTTCCAGTTATTCCCTTAGTGTCAAGAAGCGGAGCAGGCAGCATGTTTCCACTTATATTTCCCATGTGCCGATATGTCGCTATGGCTTCCACCCCACCATTAGTTTAGACAAAAGACCCAATACCTATGCAAATCTGAGCGAAACTTATCATATCTTTTCGTTCTTCAGCTGGCAGAGACTTTACTGGTGGCAGAGAGAGAGAGAGAGAGAGAGAGAGAGAGAGAGAGAGAGAGAGAGATTGAACTCATTTGCAGGGATGACGACCGGATTGCATTGAATAGTGGAGGCATAAATGGCATATACTGGAAACGGTACTGTTGCTGTTTTCCACATTCTCATTATTCCCAAGCGAAGAATTGCGTTAGTGCTCTCTAACCTAATTGAAATCTCTCTCTCTCTCTCTCTCTCTCTCTCTCTCTCTCTCTCTCTCTCTCTCTCTCTCTCTCAGGTGGTGGATGGGGAGCAGTGCTACAACCGGACCAATTCCATTCCCCATTTTCCGCCTCATTTTAAACTTCCCTCTTCGACATTAAGGTGTTGGAAAACGCCACCTCCCCTCCTTTCCCCCTCCCTCCCTCCCCTCTCCAGCCCGACCCCCAAAAAGTGACTCTGCAGACCCTCTTAAAACCAGACTGAGACAAATGGTTGGCGGGGTCATCACCAAAACATGGCTCTCCCACAAAATGGCCGCCATACGGGTTGTCATTGATCCGCATTCCCCTTCCCCCTTCCACCTCCCCACCTGGAACGGAAGGTAATAACTTTAGCTCCCAATATCCAAATGGCCAAATAATGTTTGAATAATTCGGATAATGTAATAATCGTCGGGAAGGCGGCGACGTCGCATAGCTACGAGCCCCAAACCTGCCAGCCTTTTCCTCTCCAATCCCCGGAGGCCTGACACCGGCGGCCTTGTGGTTGTTTACATTGCTCCGTCCTGCCGATTTCGATGATCTCTTGCGATTGAATGGGTGCCAGATGGTGGGGGTCCTGCTGCAATGCTATGCATCCTAAAGGAGGGTCCTCTACGGTAGTGGGTTACTCGTTGTGCCCATTTTTCTCTGGCGTACCAGAGATCAGCTCAGCACATCCAAGTGCAATGTAAATGTGAAAGTACGCGAAGGTGAAAATTCTGGAGAAGCAAAGGATAGAATATTTATTGCAATTTCAAGCATGCGGATAAAATGAAATTAGGCACATCCTTTGTCAAAGCATTTCACGCAAATTCTTGTGGTCAAAACAAGTGACATATGTTAAACGTCATTTAAATATAGGCACGCTTCAGGAGATTACTGCACAGTTACCAAGGCAAGAAAATTAACAACGAAAGAGGACAGTGGCGGTATGATCCTTTCAGTATTTTTGTTGTTGCTTTTTCGTTCTTTAGGAAAAGATTTTTAACCTCTAGAATTTATCTAACATCGTGAACTTTACAGAAGAAGCTTTCAGAAGTACACCTCTCGGCCGTGTGAATACTATTATTATGTTTATATTTGGATTAGTTTACCTTTTTGATGCTGTAGACATCCAAGAGACTTTATTGTTCGACATTCATTATAATTTTGTATCTCGTTGCCTATACTTTCATTAAACGTCACCTAGTTTATGTTTTCTGTTTGCGCCAAGTTACTTTTTATGCATAATAATTGCATTTATAATTATATGTTACTGATAGAATACCTGCTCCAGTTTTCTTTAAACTCCAACCACTAGCTTTTCTTCCATTAAATGATGTGTTGAGCAGTGGGAAAAGAATTTATTCTCAGCCTTCGATGTTCGAATATCTGAAGGTTTGGGGCCTTTGGGAATAATGATTTATGGAGGCACACTTTGGGCTCTTGCAATCCGTGTAACTTCGAAGGCATGCATTTCTTTTAGTAATTACTACTGTCTTAAACACTGTTCAGTTTAGGTTCGTGATAGTGAGTTTTTCTTAAATCATAGAAAATTAGAAAAGTCAAGTTATAATAGAAAATTTAGTAAAATTGACGTTACTGTACCACAGTACCTATAAATTTAAATGTAAATAAAGGTCTTAGCGATGTTATAGACCTTTGTTGATTTAGCAGTGCTGACATCTGTCTGGTGAGGACGAGCTAGTGGTATCGTGATCAAGGCTACTAACTGAAAGTTAAAGTGGTATGTCAGGGGATGGGAGGATGCAGAGGAGGAGGAGGCGGAGGAGGACAAATCTAATGTAATAGCTGTGCTTGTAAACCAGCCACTCAGGCCGGTATAACAACCCCCTCCCGATGAGGAAGCAATTGAGTTCAGAAAGACTCCAGATTGCAAAAGTTCGTTTTTTCATCGCCGAATAACTCGCCTAACTTGACCAAATGATCCCAGTTATATACCCAGGAGTATCAGGTGAATCAAGGCAGAAGAAAAAGAAGAAGAAGAAGAAGAAAGGCCCCTCACCCCAGTCCCGACCCCCTACCCCTTCCCACCAAGAAGTTTTAATGCGGTAATAAAGAAAAAGAAAGATAAAAAGAAGACGGCGTCCGTTCGTAAGCATGTACGGCACAAAGTTCTTTTATATGGTAGTCTCTCTCTCTCTCTCTCTCTCTCTCTCTCTCTCTCTCTCTCTCTCTCTCTCTCTCTCAGGAAAGAAGGGAGGAATTTCGTAGAGTTGGGAATGAATGGACATTTTATTATGGATATTTTACTATGGTATCTAACGCTGTGGTATATGTAAGAGAGGCAGCGTCGTCCGTACCGTTTTTAAGGGAGAGGGAAATTCATTGGTTCCCGTAAAGGAAAACGATTAGGAGTACGAGCGGCAACACTCGGAGCAAGAATGATGATGGCATGAATACTGGGGTCTGGTAAATAAGATTCGAGTATTCGTCTGTTAGGCCTAACCATGCCATCAGAAAGAGATGAGTCTTGCCTTACATTTACAACACATGACAAAACTTCTTTCTCTCTTATTTGCATAATGCTTGTTTTTCCTTCACGTTCCATTATCCGGATGATGGCTTCCTTCTCCCTTCCAGTCTAAAATGTTACGTTCATATGTCAACACTTGAGGGTTACTTTTGTGCGGAGTTGTATATGTAGGAGCGACGCTTAGTGAGAAACAACACTTTGCAGCTTTCTCTACGTGAAGCTGCTTACCGAATTTCATGGCTTTATGAAATTTATACGTCATCAAAAATAATGATCACAGAGGAAATATTTATAGTGCGGGGCGTGGCATCTAATTCTCGACAAGATGCAACTATGAAGAACGACAGCAGCAAAATCGTGGAAAGTGGCAGACATGTTTTGATGGTTTTAAATTGATTGATTTATTAACCGACCGACATACCTGATGTTTAGAATCTCGTGGAAGTTTAGGGGAAACGAAAATGATGGATGACTGGAAAGTTAAATAACTGATGTTCGTATATGTTGACTGGTGAAAGAATGGACAAATTACAAAGACTGATAAACATGTGCGAGAGTCTTCGAAAGATAAGAGGCTTGAAGAGTAAGATTATGATTGAATAAGGAATACAGGAAGATGGTGGGATGAATGTTGCTCTGGATGAAAAAAAGTGGCTGAATCGTTGTGGATGATGGCAATGTGAACAAAAAATAAATCACAGGGTAAATAACGTAGGTAAGGCAGTTGGTGCTAATAAAGAATTTCTGAAAAAAATATGGTTTTTAGGTAAGCATGAGCTAGAAAATATGGAATGGATACTCGGCCAAATTCTCCTTATGAAGAAGAAGAAGTGGGTACTGGGTGCTTCGAACATGAAAAATTGAGTGCTCTAAAATTGCATTTTTCGCTAAGTTACTTTGGAATTGAAATTGTCGTATGAGGGTCATATGCAGGAATTCTGTGAAGGTAGGATAAAAGGGGAATTACAATGGAAAAAATAGCCTCTATGATTGCTGAGATACTTTCGCCATGGAGACGAAATGGAGGAAATTATGATGGTGAAAAGGAATGAGCGGTAAGAGAAAGTTCTAAAATAAGCTGACGTGAAAGTTCGATGAGTTTTAGAGTAAAATCGCTTCTAGGTTAAAAAATTAAATCAACGCATTGTTAACGGGATTCTTGTATAAGAGTAAGAAGCCATTCTGAATCTTTGGAAGATTTTCTGCACTTTTATCCAGAGGTATTTTTTATCCGCCCTGTAGATTATCACAGTGGTTCTTCTGTACACTTTTTTGGGGAGACACTATCCCTTTAAAATAATGGAAAACATGAAATTGACGGTTGTTATGGCGATATTTCTGTCACTGTTATTAGTTTAAAAAAAATGGGAAGAAATTTGGCAGTGTATATCACCATGTTGGTTGCTGTTAGCCATCTTTATTAGAAATTTTGTTTTAAGAATAATCAGTTGCTTTGCTTAAAATATTCAGCTTCGATTTTCTCTTAAGACCAAAATATTTTCCTTGAGAAAAGTAATTTTGGCCAAGGGTTTGTCACATATTCTTAATTTGAGTGTTTTACATTTTAAGGAAATGTCACTGTCAAACATAGTGTAGTGTATGTAGCTCAAATGAAATACTGTTCTTGTGCAACTTGGCAGAGATTGTGAAGCCCTCTTAATTTCGTGTTTTTATGATTCCCATTATCTTTTACTTCTTGGATTTCATAAAATTTATATTTTTCCAAGCTGCCTGATTGAATGTTAGCATGTATATGTATTTTTCACATCAGTGTATATTTCATATATATCAGATCAACGTAGTTTTATTTCGCAGTGTTTCGAACACGCTTTGCATAAATAAATAAGTTTTGCTCTGAGCGTAATGAATAACAATGTTACCTGTTGGCCAATATGCATAATGTATACAATTTTTCCCCTCCAACAACGCTGAATGCTGAATAGGAAACTTTATCCATCCCAGAGTAATGAATAATGGAAGGAAGTCAAAAAGTTTTTTCATATAACTCTTGAACATTTTTTCTTACTCTCCATAACGAGGTATGTAATAATGGTTTTATTTTCCATTAGCATCCTGCGACATTTTAATGTTTTTTTTTTTGTGAGTTGGTGTAATCTCACCTGAACTTTCCGGTTGTCGCGTCCGAAAATTGTATGAAATTTTGCACTTATTGATATTTTAAAAAAAATACTTTTTTAATGACAACAATCTTTTGACATTCTTGTGCTTTGGTACTTGATTTTCTTTCATTTCTTCAAAAAAAAATTCACTTCAGCGCAGTAACATTAATTTTGAACTTTGGAGAGATTTTTATCGTCAAATTGCATCTTTGCTCTAAATATGTGCCGTGCTGTAGAGGTCCATTGCGAACTCTTCGTGCCATTTTACATTTTTATTAATAAGTAGAAAAGAAGGAGACTGCCGTTTCAGCCAAGCGGTAGTCAAGTTATGAGCAAAGTCAACTACACCCGCGTTGACATTAACACACAAACACACAGACGCAACTCGTGACACATAAGTAAAGTTCACGAACACGTGGTACCTTCACAGGATGCAAGTTTACTGACATTAGCACAACCGTGTTACCTTTGAATACAAAATACACACTAATGGGTAGTGGGTTAATGTGGCTTTTCTTAGCGACATTCACTTCAGGGTGTGACGTCCCTGCCTACACGAGTTATGGTAGAAGAGGCTCTTTCGCTCCCTCTCTGATATTTTGGGAGATGAAGCAGATATTTCTGCTATCATCTCTTTTTTTAAAGTGTATCAACATTTTTAACGATATTTAATTTTTTTCCTAATATATTTATTATATCACACAGAATTTTAATGACATTAAATTTTTTATTATGTATATATCACATCATTCAGTAAACTTCATATCTTTATTTATTGGTCACATCACTTCATTTTATTTATTAATCATTTCCTTCATTAATTCTTAAATTCAAATTAACAAAATTTATTTTCTTAAATTAACAAAATTTATTTTTTCTTCATTACGGCGCTGAATGGCCTTCTTGGTCCCAGTGCCTGGGCTTTTGCCCTAGATATCAAACATCCATCCATCCATTCTTTAGCCTGGGTAAGCAACTCTTTCTAGGAGGACACTCCGAAATGAAACCACTGGGTAGAAGGGACATTTTAGCCTTGGTAGGCAACCCTTCTAAAAGATGGTTATTCTGAATACAAACCTAGTTCTCCAATCTTGGAATGTGCCATAGCCATCGTACCGTGGCCTTCCATGGTCTTGGGTTTGAGCTCCCTTGCCAGAGGGTACAATCAGGCATTTATCCTCTATTTCGTTCACCTTCCTGCTTTTCCAAAAAGTGTGTAGGACAGGCTGATGAGAAAGCAAAATTTGCTCGGTGGATTATCAGGAAAGTGCCTTTGTCTTTAACTAATATTTTCCTTCTGAGCATTTTATAATTTCTAAATCCATCCTGACTGTCCTCCCCCAGTTGTTGTAGCAAACCTGGCGGATTTTTATTTGCCTTACAAGGTGTGCTTGCTCCACCTTGTCGACCAGTTGCTTCTGGCCCTTTTTTTCAGTGACATGTGATCATGTTTATATATACTTTCAACAAATTTTTTTTAAATAATGTAAATACTGGTGTTCTTGATGGTATTGTTCTTTATTGTTCTGTTGATTTTTACAGTGTTACTGTTGTTATTAGTCTATTTATTAGATTTTACTACTGATATTATGTTGTCAGTTTTAATTCTCTCGGGAGACATTGAGCTGGGCCTGATACTCATTACAGTAAGAAAAATTGGAAAGTAATTTATTCAAACATTGGAAGTTTAAGGTCAGATTTTCTTGATCTCCAGAGTTGTGCCCATAACTACGATTTCATGTTTTTATCTGAGACTTGTAACTATTAACGAGTCAAAGGTTTGAGTTTTTAATCCTGGGGTTTGGTGGACCTGGTTTTATTTATCATCACATCCCACATGCGCAAGGTATGGCTGTAAACACTAAGTCCGGGTGACCAATTTATTGTCAGAAAAATTTGGAGTGTAGTTGCCATGAAGTTCTTTGTTTTAAAATTTTCAGTAATTTCTACAATGTGTACATATTTACTGTTTACCTCAAGCAAAATATTGACAATTCATTATTATGACTGTCTCTTGGAAAGAATTAGTATGGCTCAGTCTCAGGATTCAAAAGCTTGATTCGTTATTTGTGGAGATTGTGATGCAAAGCGCAGAAAGTGGCTAAATTCAAATTCCACAGATCATCATGGCCGGTCTGCTCTTGAGTTCTGTGTATCCTCCGATTTTGTCCAGCTAATTGGGGAACCCACACATATTTCTGATAATAAGTTAGACCTTATATTCACAGATGTTCCAGCAATTGTCGAGGCGAAGGTCTGTGAATATATAGGCACTTCTGATCACTGCGCCATTGAGTTGGACATATCTGTCAATCAGTATATTCCTAATGCCACCATTGGAAAAAAGATCTGATTGAAATCTAAAGCCAATTAGGATTACATTATTTAAACTTGTCAGGCACTTATTTCAGATGCTGTATTTGATCCTGATCCCAAGAAGTTAAATAAAATGCTGATGGCTATTTTAACAAGGTATGTCCCTAGAAAGGTCATCAAATTCAGGACAAATGACAAATCATGTGGTTTGATGATACATGGAGACGAGCTTACCATGACAAAGAGACCAAATTCAGCACATGAAGATGAAATCGTTCAAATGAAAATTACACTGTTTTTGTTAGATTTCGCTGTACTGTGAATGGAACTTACAATACAGCTGAGAGAAATTACAATAATTTCATGAAGAGCAAACTGGAAGAAATTACTCAGCCTCATCTGTGGTGGACCAAATTGGCATCATCTATCTTCGGGTCAGGCTTGCCTTCTATTCCACCTCTACTAACAGGTAACGGCCCTAGGAAAAATTCTGAACTGCTTCATCAAGCTTTTGAAGCTAAACAATCAGCTGAGGAAGTCCCTCTCCCCAATACTCATCATCCTGAACCTATTCTTACAAAATTTGCATTTTGCTCCAGGGATGTTAAGAAAATTCTGAATAATTTTGATGGCTAGGGTGGAGAAGATCCTGGTGGTTTCTTCCCTTTGTTTTTTTTTGTTTTTTTAAAGTTTAGTGTGTTGTCTCCCAAGATTAGTAGATTCTATTGATTTTTATGTCGATGCAGTGTCTTTGTGGGATGTCTGCAGACTGCAGTAACCACAGGCAATTTCTTTTCTCCCTGTGCTGTCCAAAGTTGCTGTAAAACTTATTTTTAAGCCACGATATAAGTATGTGGAATCTAAAGGATTGTTGGATGATAGTCAGTATATATACAGGAAGCAGTTAAGTACCTGCGATGTGCTTTTAGGCTTGACATGCCATTTGCAAGAGAACCTTGATCAGGGTTTTGAGTGCAGAGTAATTCAAATAGATTTTAGTGCTGGTTTCGATTTATTAAATCATGACACTTATTTATGAACTTGAGAATCTTGGAGTGGGTGGATATGTTTTAGGATAACTTCAAGATTTCCTTACAGGTAGGCAGCAGCAATTTGCTGTTGATGGGATCTTTACTAAGCCAAGACCTATTGTGTCTGGAGTTCAACATGGTAGTGTTCCTGGTCCACTAATATTTTTGGTGTATACAAGCGATATGGTTGTTGGCCTGGTAAACAGAGTTCAGTATGCCGATGGTGCAACACTTGTGGGTGTAGTAAAGTCTCCACTTATGAGAAATGAAGCTGCCCTCAGCCTCAGTCTGGACATAGAGTGGACTAGTGAATGGTGTAGTCGGTGGGGTATGAGGCTGGGCCTCAATCAGGACATGGAGCGGGTTAGTGGAAGGTGTAGTCGGTGGGGTATGAGGCTGGGCCTCAGTCGGGACATGGAACCGATTGGTGGATGGTGTAGTCAGTGGGGTATGAGGCTGAACTCCAGTAAAACGAAAACACTATTGATTAGCAGATCTCGTACAGATTTTCCGCTTCATCCTCCTCTTCAGGTGGATGGGTCTTTGCTGAATGAGTCCGAAATTTTAACTATTCTAAATGTAACTTTGACTCGCATCTTACTTTTGAGAAACATCTAATGAAAGTTTCAGCAAATGCCGCAGGAAAGATAGGTATTGTTCGTAAGACCTCATATATTTATAAGTGATAAAATCAGTGCAGCATATTTTAGGTTATTTGTGCTTCTTTTATTAGAATACTGCTCTCCAGTGTGGATATCTGCTTCTGCCAGAAATTTATCTCTTTTAGATAGAGTGGCTTGTGGTGGTAGGTTGTATTTTAATGGAGATCTTTCACATTCACAGTTGATTCCTCTTCCCCTTTTTCCTGCCGAGAACAACCAGATTCGCTGAACAGCAGCACCAATATGCAGTAAATGTGCCTCGCTGTCAAACTTCTCAGTTCCAGAGGTCCTTTATTCCTCACACCGTTGGACTGTGGAACAGTCTCCCTGAGGATGTTATACAATTGGAATTTCAAAGGTTCAAGCGAAGATGCAGTTCATTACTACCCTAATGCTATTCCCCTTGCATTTTAATACATTTTTATCTATACATTAATTTATTTTTTCTTTTGAATAAGTAAGATCTCTTTTTCTGTATTTCCCTTTAACTTCTCTTATTTCCTAATGAGTACCGTCTTCTCTGGGCTTGTTCCATATGAATAGGGGTCATCATCTGAATAATAATAATAATAATAATAATAATAATAATAATAATAATAATAATAATAATAATAATACCGAAAATCAGCAAATATGTTCCTCCTTGAATTACTCCACCTTCGGTTGCGACAATTGTGTCAACGTATTGCATGGAAATCAAAATATTGTGTAAACATTGGCTACACTACCCTCTCAGTACCATATTAACACACACAGCATTAAATATATACCCAATATAGGCATCTGGACCCCTGTAGCCTTCGTGGGAAGCGAACCACATTGGGAAATTACATACATATATACATACATGTTTGTGTTTATGTATGAATATATAAATATTTATGTATATATATATGTATACATGTCTTTTTGTGCGTATGTATGTATTTATACACATATATATATGTACTCTTTTTTACATGATTTTATTTAACTTGACCTCTGCGTCTGTCTATCTGTCTGTCTGTCCTCAAATCTTGTATCTCAATTTTCGACCTGTTCCCTTCGTCCGATGGACTCGAAATTTTGCATGGTTGCTCAATCCCAGCGACAATACAACCTTACATGATCAGTAGGTCAGCAGTGACCTCCCCTTCTTTCTTCCATCCCCTACACTACCACCTTCCCTCCCCTTCCCCTCCCTCCCCTACTCCCCTTCCTCTTCCCCCTTCCCTTTCCCCCTTCCCCCTTCCTCATCCTCCCCCGTAAATGGATATCAGTTTCGTTAACTGCAATCATAAATCAGTTACAATTTCTGCCAAAACTAAAAAGCATAAGATAAAAAAAATTTTTAAACATGTTCTTATTAAAATGCACTAAAAAGTACAAAATAATTTTCTGAGACACACCAGGATTTTCTTTCAATTAATAATACGTACAAAAATAAAAGCGTGGGCCCAGACATGGAAGGAAATGCTACAGGAAATAAAAAAAATTATTTCTTTTCTTGTAGCATTTCCTTCGATGTTGGGGTCCACACTTTTATTTTTGTAGACTTGCTTAATTGTAAAAAAAAACCTGGTATCTCAAAAACTTGTTTTTATTTTTTAGCGTATTTTAATAAAAGCATGTTTAAACACTTTTTTTATATATCTTCATTTCAAGTCCTAACAGACTTGCGATTTCTACAATTCACTTGCAAAACATTAAATATCTCCAATGCTTTTTCAGTTTCCAAGGAGTGACATACATGTATTCATTCCCAAACTAACATCTGTTTCAACCATTCATGGTCTTCTTCAGGCTACTCTAGATTCAAAATGGAACTACATTCTCAAAATGGAGCTACATTCTCATATGTAGCTGATCTTAGTAAAAAAAAATATTTAAAAAAACAATAAACAGAAATTAAAATTTTATGTTTGAAAATTCAATACAGGGTTCATAATTTTGAAAAATTATCAACAGATTTCTCAGGAAGGGATGCCTCTCCATGATTCTCCTGGCCCCAGAGAGAGCTCCAAAAGTCCCGTAGAGTTCATGGTGAGAGGCCTCCACATATCTTCCAGACTTACATCTGTAAAGAAGCTGGTCCCAAACTCACTGGGACCCCCGCCCCTCAAGGTGTACAATGCTCTTCATCACACAGATAAGTCCATTGTAGTTCATCCTGGGAGGCTTCCCTTCCTCCTCCGAAGTCAAGCTTGCAAATTATGCTGATCCTAACTTCCCTGGGTCTCCTAAGGGTAAAGATGTTTCCCAACGCCAGGGTGGATGTCAGGTCAAGCTGCCGAAGACCCCTAACATCACTCCCCATAGGCGTGGTCTCCGTCACTCAGTGATGGAACAGCCTCTCGTTATCCATGCCTTCCCCACAGATTTTTTTTTTTGGACAGTCTTTTCTTCATTTTCTTCAATTATTGGTGTACGTGTGGGTTCCACAGTTCACAGGCAAAACCTCAAATATTTCCAGTGCTTTTTCATTTTTCTAGGAGGGATAAACAAAACTAATACTGTACTGCTATATTTATCCATTCTCAAGGCAACAGTTGTTTCAACCTTCCATTACCTTCTTCTGGGCTACTCGAGATTGACAGTTAAACTATATTTTAATAAACTGCAAAGTACAGCCAGAAAAATTCAAGTTTAAAAACTTAATATAAAGTTCACAGTTTTTGGTAATAAACAAATAGATCTCTGAACCAAAGAAACAAACGGAGAAACTCCGTAAGCTTGAGACTATTTGTGGAAGTTAATATTGAGGATAATTAGGGATCAGTTAAGAGGTTGAAGAGTGAATACAGTAGACACTGGGAGTTGATAGGAATACAAGTGAGATCTTATGGCACAGAGGTGAAAGTGTGTTTGATTGGTTGACCAGTGTGTAAGGTGTGTCTGGATGGGAGGAAAATTCTGAAGGTATGGGTTGGAGGAGTCATTGCTCCTTCACATAAGGGTAAAGGTGATAGAGGAGACTGTAAGAATTATAGAAGCATAACGTTAGTTTGTATACCAGGAAAGGTGTATGGTAGGATTCTGAGTGAGGAAGTAAGACTGATGACTGAAGGGGTGATATGGGACGAACGGTACACGTTAGATAAGAAAAATGTTGTGTTCATCATGTGTTTGTGAGTGAACTGTTATGTTGGAAGTTTTGAAAGCAAACAGAAAAAGCTGTGTGTGGCAAACATGAACCTAGAAAACGTTTATGACTGAATTGATAGAGATTTAAAGTTGAGGGTGTTGATGATTAATAGATAGGTTGTTGAGAGCAATAAGATTTTAAGGTGAATGTAATGAGGCCTTGTATATTAAAGAGGAATGGCCTCCGAACAACCTATAGTCTTAGGAATTATGTATGTTACAACTTTGAAACACAATTATCCTAAGATCCTGTATGATGATTCCCCTGTATCCACTGATTAAACTAGAGAGAGAGAGAGAGAGAGCCTTACCATCAACATCTTCTTGACTTATCATTCCAACCAACCCTAATTCCCATAGTCAGATTGACTAATTTTAAAGTTCTTCTTTTATATTTTGTATAAATTAACCCAGAAGGTGTATAAATAGCCCCTGCCCTACTTTCTGTATTCATTCTCCGTTGAGGATAAATCCGTTTAAATTTTTAAACATTTTAGAGCAATAAACAACTTTGAAAAAAATTATACTGCATTAAATTATTGAACAATTATTTTTCCAACAGCATTGTGAGGATAAAAGAGTCTCTTTGCCAGCCTGCTGAAAAGATTTAAGAAGAAGAAAATTAACAATGAAGCTGAGCAGCAGCGTCTTCGGAAACACGACACGTACAACTGTGTATATATATATATATATATATATATATATATATATATATATATATATATATATATATATATATATATATATATATATGAAGATAAAAAGGCCCATAAAACACTGTTTAAACGTTACAACCATATATTTCGAGCGCTTCCTTCTGTGCTCCTGTTCACTGGTAAAATATGGACAGATGATAGATACAAGGGTATATATACAAAACATATGTAGGTGTGGCAGTAAGTCTCGTTGGTATGCAGGTGGCCATTGACCCAGGAAGGATGGAAATTAAAGTATTCTCTTGTGATTTTTTACTTTGTTACCTCCCGTCTGGTGATGCGTCTGGCGGTCGTATTTTCTGAAACACCTTCTAAAGAAGAGGCCTGAGGATTAACCCATCGATGTCATCCGATTTCCAGTGTCCTCCGGACAGTTCATGTTGTTGATTTGATTGATGATAGCAGGTTCCAGCATCTTCCTTTTGTATGGGCAACTACTTTTGAAAACCAGTTCTGCCCCACTCCAGTTTATGGTATGGCCTTTATCCCCATTTTGTAGGAAAATCCCCAAACTCTCTGAAGCATATCTCACTGATCTTTTGAGCTCTGTTATTCTTTGCGAGATGGACCTACCCATCTCCCCCACGTAAATCTCATTACAATTGCTGCATGGAATCTTGCAAACTCCTGCTTCTTCCCCTTTTTTATTTTAGTATACATTAATGAGCGAGCTCCCGGTGGATCTGGGATAATGGAAAATAAAAGGATTATTAGACCTGAGATGTTTTGTAGCTTTTTGGGTGTCTTCATCATACAGAAGCTTTATTTTGTCGTTAAAATCTATTTGTCTGTTGTGAGTTGGACTTATGTAGTATATTTTATTTGTTTTGTTAATAAAGCAGTTGCATTAGGTGTTGGCGGATCGTGTTGAATTCTTTATCTACATTAGGTATCCACTTGAACATATTATAAGTCCCCTGAGAAATAGGTTGCCCCCTAACATGATCTTTATTGAGACATTCATTTCTGTAGCTACCATGATGTCTCAGTAAAGATCTTCGTAGGGTGCAACCTATTCCTCAGGGGATTTAGAATATGTTCAAATGGATACCTAGATAAAGAATTCAGCACATTCTGCCAGCACCCAATGCAACTGCTTTATCCACCACACATTAGGCCTCTTCTTAAGAAGGTGTTTCAGAAAATTCGACCACCAGATGCATCGCCAGACGGGAGCTAATGAAGCCAAAAATCATGAGGGAATACCTTAATTTCCATCCTTCCTGGTTCAATGGTCACCTGCATACCAACGAGACTTACTGCCACACCTACATGTGTTTTGTTTATATACCCTTGTATCTATCATTTGTCCATATTTTACAGGTGAACAGGGGCACAGAAGGAAGTGCTTGAAATATATGGTTGCAACGTTCAAACAATGTTTTATGGGCCTTTTTATCTTCATATTTTACTACTGTATTACAGTGAAAGACATTCATGTACATTATATATATATATATATATATATATATATATATATATATATATATATATATATATATATATGTGTGTGTGTGTGTGTGTGTGTGTGTGTGTTTGTGTGTGTGTGTATACGTAACACAATCGAGAGTAAATCTCATTGCTTACCTTTCGCTAAAAAGTTGAGAAGTCCTATCTATTGGTAGCTTGATAGTGACCTCATCAAAAAGGCTACTGGCAGTGTACATCTGTTATATACACACACCCATTCTCTCTCTCTCAGGTCTACAGTGAAACAAGCGTTACCCAAAATAATTTATTTGACAATAATCTAGCATAGTAGTGGAACGGGATAATGGGAAAAAAGTGCAAATGGTGATACAAGCAACAGATTTGGCATGAGAACTCTTATTATCCCCATAAGTCAAAGTCAACCTCTGGCCACCTCAATATTTGGCTATTTCCAAGATGGCTGACACTTTTCCAAAATGGCAGCAAATTTGCTGTATATTTCAAATATTTTCATTTCATAAGCCTACAAAAGTTGCATACTGTCCATATAATGATTGAGAATTTGTATTTTGGCATTCTTACTGTCATGAAGAGATAAAGTGAACCCATCTTTCCAATATGGCCACCATATGAACACCATATTTCCAAAATGGCCGCCAACAATAAAAAAGTATATATCTCCTGAGAGAAACCAATATGTTTTGTGTATCAATTAGTTTTAGCAAGTACAGCTGCAGAGAGCTGTGCAGCTAAGTCCAGATTTGTAGCACTTGCACCTGCCATGGCATTCCTTTTTGCAGCCACACTTATTCAGTTCTTGGCAAGATTTTGCTACTACTGGCAAATCTGTCAAATACAGAAACCAGGTGCCATCAATCTGTTGCCATCCCCAGTGTCTTGGACTGGGCAAAACTGGATGACATACTAAAGACTGACACCAAATGTGCCCTGCTTGAAAGGCAGCTCTCTTGCAGTGCTCTCTAAGAGCAGCCCTTGTAGGGGGAATGCAATCATAAGCTCTTTGCTTTCTTGCAAAGAGATCAAGTCTAGCCTCATTTACATTTTTATATGAACTGCTTCTGTTGTACATTAGCACCACGAACTCTTCAATAATTTGCAGGTCTTCATCTTCTACAGCTGCTGATGTTGAACTTAGTTTGGTGAAGATGGGTGTGGCACGCTGAAACACAGTCCGTGTTTGCCATGCAGACTTCTTCCCCTTTCCATGAAAGGCAGACACCGTGTCACACCCACTAAATGCATGGAAAAAGAGAAGGGCTGAAGGTTTTGGTCCTATGGCTGCTGCAATTTCATGGATAGGTACCCACCTCATGTCTTTTCCTCTACCAAATTTAATCCATAGTTTGTCCAAACATTGATGACAAGCTTATTTCAAAAGGGGCCTGTCGCTTCTGAGAAGCGTGATATGCTGCCCAAGATGTGGACACAGCATTTTCACTCCTGTCCAACAGACTGACTTTCTCAAGCCATTCATACTCAAGAGAAAGATGCTTTGAAAGCACAACCTGTTGGCGTCCTGCACTTCCACTGGATGAAGGGAGGGGATTCTCATGTTTAAAGTGAGCAGGAGGTACATTTGTGTAATATTGAGGAAGAGAAGGTACTTTTTTTTTACTTTGTTCCATTGTTCCACTTTGGATGATTTGTGCCAAGTTTCTGTCCTCACCCTTTTCATCAGTGCTAGGATGCTGAAACAAAGATGTGCCTGTCCCATGGAAGGATGTTTGTGCAGTTGTGGCACTTGGATTATGGTTCAGATTGTCAACAGCACAAGTTGTAAAGAGCCCTTTTCTTAGTGTAGTGGGACAAACTACTTCTTCCTCCACAGCCCTTGTTGCAACTGCTTCTCCTAACCCTTTAGTCAATTCCAGAACCCTATCATAGCTGATGCTGATTCCATGGTGATGGGATGTATCAATTAATTGACCCTTCCTGGTATTTGCAAGGACCAGGAGACCAATATATATTGGAAACAGAGGTTCTCTTGATGCTGGATTCTTTCGACAGTTGAAGTGCAAAAGTTGTACTAAAGCTAGATCAGTAGATGATGTTCCATGTTTAAGGTGGGATTTTGTATCTCCACCATTTTGTAGCACTTACAAATTCCAACAAACTTGGTGGCACAGATTCTCTTCTAGTGTCTGCTGTTAAGGTTCCATCAAATTTTATCTCATGTTCAAGCATCTGTCTCCTTAATATCTTAGCTGCTTTGGCCATGATTAGTGCATCATTGTAGTCACATGCCGTGGCTAGGGCTTCTCCCATTTTCCTTTTGTAGGAAAACCAAATTTCTTTTCCCTCTTTAAAGTCCTCCAGTTCTAGGATGTGGGCAAGTATCTGTTCTTTCAACCATGTTCGGTGCACAAAGGAAGCATCAGCATTTAGCTGTTCCAGTCTTTGTTTGTACAAATCGTAAAGTTCTACCATTGTAAAATAGCAGCACCCATCTGTAGTCAACTGCTTGTCTCTTATGTACATCTCAAGCTCAGCAAAAGCATGGGCACATGCCTCTTGTCTGTACTGTACATAATCATCTCCAATTTTCTTGGAATTTAGCCAGGCCCTTTCCCTGTTGTACACACCTGTCAGACAAGATGGGTGATACATATGGTCCTGAGAAACAATATCTCCAGCACTAAGCTTGGTCAGAAGTTTCTCATCTAGTAGGTTGGTGGCACATCGTTGCAGCTTTCCATGCAAAAGCAGTGTCATGGCCAATCATAAATTTTTGATTGGTGCTGGTTGGTCACAAATAAAGCATATTCCTTCTTTCTCAGTCTTAGATTCTTCTGCATCTTCTTCATCTGCCTTCTGACTACTACGTGTGAATTTTGCTGATGGGGCATCATCTTCTTCTTTTGTCTTAAACAATGACTTCCTTTTCCTTTCTAGTTTTGTTGTTTTGAACTTCAGCATACATGATTCATGATATGTTGCTTTGTTATTTTCAAAGGTCTGCAGAATTCCATCACCTTCATCAAGCCTTTTGGGATGAAATGGTATAGGCATTGCATTTAACTTATAGAATTCAGGAGTGTTTGTAGCAAGGGTAACATAGCCAGCACCAGATGCATCAACTAGTCTTTCATGTGTGTCCTCTTGGCACAAGCAACAAAGCTTCCAGTTAGTCGTACTGTCTCCCTTCAGGAAAGACGTTGACTCCCAAGATTGCCCTGCCATTGCTTTTGTTCTATAGGGCAAGGTTTATCCTTTTACCACCTATATAACATATATGCACTTTCACATATGGGATACAACTAGGCTCAGATATGTCATAATCCTACCCCTAGCCTGATCATTCATCCAATGCTATTTAATTCCCGTGTGACCTGTACACCATCTAGAAGACTAAAGCCCCATCTTCCTTGGCTTGGCTCTCCCGCACTGGCACATCCTGTCAATTCAGGTGCAGCTGTTTAACTTTGAAGTGGGGCTAGCTAAACAGCATTTGGGAAACTAATAACAAATCTCTGCCATTAGCTAGCACTGAACCCCTTGCTGAGTTTCACAGCTATAGTGTCAACCAGTGTGCCCTGATAGTACACTGACACTACACTATTACACTTTTACATTAAGCTTATTACTCTTTTTTTTCTAAATGAGGATGAAAATGAATTAACTGGGGATTAATTGATTTCTAAATCTACAAAAAATGAACTGATCAGGCTGAAGTTACCCCAAATCCATGTATTACCCAACCTTTAGCCTCATATATGAGCTTAAGTGCCAATTTTTGGCATTTTGGCAGACATTTTTGATATAGTGACAGCCATATTGGATATTTCTATGCAGAGAAATGATGTATCTACATATATAAAGGCTTGTTTTTAATATTTTAATATAAACTGGGAGTGACTTAGGGATTTGAATGTGATTAATCAATTAAATACAAATATTCAAATATCCACAGGGCGCCATTTTGAAAACCTGTCGGCCATCTTGGAAAATGGCAAAATTTTGTGTGGCCGGAGGTTGATAATGAGACCAAGGGACAAGAAGAATAGTTGAGCCAAGTTTCATGCTTCTATCACCATTTGCACTTTTCCCCTATTTTTTGTAGTTACCCGCTCCACTATAGCTGGATTGCAAGAAACAAGAGATGAAATAAAATGGAATACTAATGTTCACCAGTTGATCAAGCCTATTACAGTCCATCATATTCAACTAATTATTTTCTCTAAAGAGTTCCCCACAATAGGTCAAAATAAGTCAAAGTCCAGTACATTCCCAATGAGTACAACTTAACCTCTTCCTCAGCGAAACATCTGAAGAAGTCAAGTAAAACCCTTATTAAACAAATGCATAGTAATAAAGATATGGGAATTCCTCCCACATTACTTATAAAGTACACACAGTGTAGAAAATGCTTGACATAAGTGAGATGTTAAATGAAAGGAACAATATACAGTTTGGGAAGTCTAAAATGTTTCCTACCTCCAAACAGCAATGTTCACAATTCTTAATCAACAGTTCTTGAGCCACAGAGTCTTCACCGAAGACGTCTATTAATATTCAGTGTTGATCTTTGAGTGACAATTTGTTTGACAACTAATCCCTTCACACCCTGGGGCTCCGCTAAAAAAATACACGTATGAACGAATTAACCGGAACCTGGACATTTCCGGCGAATGAACTCACAAAGATTTGTCTCTAGGGATGTTCTCACATCTCAAGAATATGTGATGCACCTGACATGTATACAGTTCTCAAATCAGGATGTGTTCCAGACAACAGCTAAACATTCTCTCAAGGTTCTTTTTTTTTTTACAATGCTTTTAGCCACACTTATTAATAAAAAATCTACTGTGTATTGTAATACAGTGCTGCCCCAGCACTAGGGAAATAGCAATCATTAATTGCCAGATTCGTGCACTAAATGGACAGGCACACCCCTGGCAGGCTGATCTTCAGGTGAGGGTTTACTCACACAATGTTTTCGCACATGAGAAATACCCCACTTCACGAAGAGTATGACGACAAAGGCCAAGATCACCGATAAAGTAGTGATGAGGAGGTACTGATTCAGCATAGGGAAAGGGTTGTCTTCCAGCACTGGAGGAAATGGGGGAATTGTGGTGATCACTCCCCTTAAAAGTGGCACCAGAACAACTTGATGTTCCCCATGAAGATGTCGCATGAAGATATAAGTAGTAGAGTTGAAGACACTCTTGCCCAGGACTCGAAACTTCGGTGTGACCAGCCTACACGCCACATCTAAGAGGCGGAATCCTCACAGAAGGAACGTATTCAGTGAATTATGGCACCAGATGGACATCTCACAGTTATTGCAGAACACCGCATTGAGAGTCTTCACAGAGGCCACCTTGTACTTGTGTTGGAATGTTCGAAAGACACAGTCAGAAGGAGTCTGGTTATGTACTAACATCTTCTCACATCCTAACCAGTCAACGTCTATGAGCGGAAAGATATTACTGTCACAAATATATCTATCATGAACTAAAACACACCCTAACTTATAGTTAACAGCCGAGGACTGAAACTGGTCCCCCCAAAAGGTACATAGTCTCCTCACTATCCCATACTATTACCAAACCATTAAAACCACTAGGGAAAGGTCAGTACCGATTCTGCTTCATTCTCAATATTCAACAAGGTAGTTTAACAAGAAGACAAAACTGTCGTAACATCTAAGTCTCCCCCCATCCTATCAACTGTGACCAATAACCAATTTAAAGATGTCCTTAATGTCTCTAAACCCTCTTGTAATTTCTCATTGCTATCTCGTAAAGTCATCAAAGTTTTACCTTGGCTAGCTAATTCTGCCAGTACCTGTTCAGTTTTCACCAAATTAGTAATTGACCCACTAGCAAGCGTTCTTATGACCAGAACAGCTCCAATTAACAATGGCACAGCCCTTTTACTCCTTCTAGAAGAAACCTGCGAAGTCGAAGAAGCTAAATTTGGAAGCCATGTTAAAGCCTTCTTAATCCTATCCTGGACCCTAATACCTGTAGTATTAAGTTCTGTTAACCAACCTTGCAACGGATCAGACAGATTCTGTCTGGTGTTCATCTCACCCAATAAATTCCTAAGTAACTGAACGTTATTCTGGGATGCTTCAAGCTCATCCCTTGCTGAACCTATATCCTCAAACTCTATACTTAAAGTTACCACATCAGGACAGCCACACATCATAGTCCTCTTCTATAGTAACACCTGGGCCTAACCTCACTACAGAATTAGCCCATGCCATGACCCCTAAAGCCACTAGCAGACGAAACTTCAGCATCTAAAAATAAAAACAGAAGAAAAAACCTATGAGTTACCAGATCCCATAGCAAGAATAAACAAACACAAACAAAGAAGAGAAACCCACATATCTATAAAACTCTATGGTATTTTGCACCTAATTTAACTAAGTTTTCCCCTCTCAGATATTATTGCAACTCACAAAAAAAACTACTCCAAACTGCTGCGCTTATGCAGAAAAGGAAAAAAAACATCAACAGCAAAAAAAAACTGAACTCTGACTATTAAAGATTTGTATAACTCTACGGACAGACGTCCTCCCAGTTAGAAAAAAATTACAAATCACACACCTTTAAAACCCATTAAAAAAAACAAGAGAGAGAGAGAAAAAAAATCATCAGAAACAACAGTATATCTCAGAAATTAACCCACAAGATTTCCATTAACGTGTCTTTTTAATTTTAGATATGTGTCAACCGAGACACTCCTGTATTTTTATCCTGAACAACAAATCTATTCCCCTTCTTTACTTCTGCAACCCAAAAAGGACCCTCAAATATAGGACCCAGTTTATAATTCAACTGATTCCTAACATTTATTTTCACAAAAACCCTATCCCCCGCAGAAACTTTAACTCTATCTGGCTTTGAATTGCTCCTGCCAGCCATATCGTTACTTTTAAATTCAAGATTCTTAGCAAGACGCACATATCTCTCCTTAGCAGTAGAGATCAGCGATTGAACTGTATCATCACCTTATGGAATAGGTAATAAATTGAATTTGCCCCATGCGGGAGACATCCCAACGGTATCACTAACCATAAAATTGATGCTATGCTGAACCTGTGGAATATATCGATCCCAATTTACATCATTCCCCCCAACAGTATTTCTGAGAGCCTCAGTTACTTTCCTGTTTGCCTGTTCACATAACCCATGAGCTTCTGGTCTATAGGGAATAATAGTGACTTTCTGAATGCCCGTTACATCCACAAGACACTCTAATGTCTTGTTCACAAATTCTCTCCCATTATCTGTAATCAGCACCTCAGGAACCCCATAACGACAAATATAACCATTAAAGAATGCGACTGTCACCTCCTCCACTGTTTTATGCTTCAAAGGAAAAATCTCTACAAACCTAGTTAATTCATCCACAACCACCAACAGGCGCCTATGGCCGTAGCTAGATTCACAGAAATTGGACAGTAAGTCCATATGGATCCTAGAAAATGGTCTACTGGGAAAAGGAAACGAACCCAGTTTACAAGAAACGACCCTTGATGGCTTACACACATTACAAACTGAACAACCTCTCACAAAGTCTTCCAGTGATGCAAGCTTATTTTTCCAAAAGAATTGTCCCTGTATATTCTGATACGTCTTCTCAATACCCAAATGCAGACTGCCAGACCTACAATGAACAATATCCAGGACCGTAGGTACTAAACTCCTAGGGACAACTACTTGCGTTGTACCACCCTTATCCTCACTATTTCTCAGTCTGTATCTAATCTTCCTAACTAACAAATTACCCTCTAATTCAAGTCCTGCAAAAGGCAACTTATGACCCTTCCTAACTAATTCCCCTCAAAGGAACGCTTTTGCGTCTGCCAAAACCTCATCCTCATCCTGTTTAGATCCTGCTAAACTAATATCCCAGTCTATGCAATCTCCAGATACATAACATACATGAGAACCATCCGAATCAGAAAAGCTTCTACTAAGGGCATCCACTACAACATTATGTCTACCTTATATATACCTAAGCTTGGCATCAAAATCCCTGATTGTCAAATACCACCTAGCTCTTTTAGGGGAAAGATCCGGCTTATTGAAAAGATCCAACAATGGATTATGATCTGTAAAAACCTCTACTTGATTGCCCATCAATAACATCTTAAAATGAACCAAACTAGACACTACGGCAAAGGCCTCCTTGTCTACTAGCGACCATAGCTCATTACTACCCAGTGTCTTAAACTTAATACTGTAAAATGCAATCAGATGGAGTCTTCCATCGAGCTTCTGCATAAGGCAGGTCCCTGTGCCGTTGTGACTGGCATCTGTCACCAAAGTGAAAGGACGCTCAAAAACAGGAAACTTCAACACTGGGGGTTTAACTAAAGCATCCTTAATATTCTGAAAGGCTGGCTGCTGCCCATCACCCCATCAAACTGCACATTGTCCCTCAGGACATCTGTCAAAGGAGATGCTAAAGTAGAAATACCCTCCACAAACATACGAAAAAATCCAGCCATGTCCAAGAAAGACCAAATCTGTTTCTTATTCTTGGGAGTAGGAAAACCTACAATTGCCCTAACTTTATCCTCATTCACTCTAACCCTCCCTCTTTAGAAATGACGACCCAAATATACTATCTGCTTCCTCAGAAAATTACACTTAGGTAATTTTATCTTCAAACCCACTAACCTAAGTCTCCTAAAAACTTCCCTAAGAACCTCTAAATGTTACTATACAGAATCAGTGGCAACTAAGATATTGTCCATATACACAAAAATGGACTTCCCTAACAAGCCATGCAAAATTGTACTCACTAGCCTCGGAAATGTCATAGGACTACCTGATAAACCAAACAGAATCCGTGTGAACTCATAATGTCCCTTCAGCAAAGAAAACGCTGTATACTTGCAACTCTCCTCGCTAAGCGGTACTTGCAAGTACCCCTTCATCTGATCAGTTGAAGAATAAACATTCTTGCCCCCAATCTCAACAAAAAAATCTGGCAAACACACCACAGGGTAACGATCAGGAATGGTTTTCTCTTTCAACTTCATAAAGTTGAAAGAGGACTGAACCATCCTTCTTAGGCACTGCTAACAATGGAAAATTAAAAAGCGAGGAACTAGGCCTAACAATGCCTTCCTCCTACTTATTAACCGCTTGCTCTACCTGTTCTCTAATCTTAAAAGGAATCCTATATGAAGGGACAAAAATAGGCTTACTCTTATCCTCTAAATGAACCTTGTGTTCTAACACATTTAACCCTAACTCATCCCCTTTAAGTGCGACTATGTCCACAAACTCAGCCAGAACATCTTCCACACCCTGAATATATTTTTTAAAATCAGCATTGGTTAAATGATCCCTAAAAACCTGCCTTCTAGCCTGTAACTCTGCTTCTGAAAATTCACACATGTTCCTGATAATAGCAACTGAATTATCTTCACCAACCCAGTCAACAAAATCGACCGCGTAAGTACCCTTCTGATAGTTCCAAACTGAATCATTGCATTTTAGCAATTCCACCCAAGTATCCCCTAAACTTGATACATTGCTTATAGAAACCGTACACACTACCCACTTCAGCTTTTCACTACATTCATCCACACACACCTACCTGGGCTTATGCACACCTTTCACTCGAACTTTCACCATAGAAACCATACCACGACCTAGAACCACATCATCTGACAAAACCCCTTTATAACACTTCTTGCCCACAGAAAAATGTTCAGAAGCCACCCACAAATTCTCATGTACACCAGATCCATTACCATCATCCACTCATTTAAATCCATTCCCTTGTAAGGTACAAAAACACCAGGTTCTCTAACAGTTATACCACATACCCGTGTATGAACCGAGATTTTGTGTCGCCGACACGTTGGATGACCGAGTAACAATGTAATTCCCCAAAACTATTTACAATAGCATCAGGAACGTCATTCAGAATCCACGAATATTGCAACAGTTTCTCAAGATTCTCTATCGTAACAGTCTATATTTACCCAACCAGAATTTCTCAACTTCTTCGAAAAATCCCGTGTAGCATCAAAACATCTGGCACTAAACGTGACCAGCGAATCATGACCTTTACGGACCTTGAAAAGAGACCTGAGGTCTCGAACTGCATCGCCGGCACCAGCTGTTCCATATGACGCTCTCAAAAAATCCTTAAGATCGTCCCAGGTCCAATACTTCAGAAAGTGATGACTCCAGCAACACTGTCCAATATCCCCTTTATCTAAACTAAGGAAGCTTTTTGCTTCATTGAAAGCAGGAATGTTCTCACATCTCAAGAATATCCGACGCACCTGACACGTATACAGTTCTCTAATCAGGATGTGCACCAGACAACAGCTAAACATTCTCTCAAGGTTCTTTACAATGCCTTTAGCCACACTTATTAATAAAAAATCTACTGTGTATTGTAACTGCAAAATACTTGTGACCTATGAGCTTTTCATATATACGTAAGATATATATGTATATATCTATATATATATATATATATATATATATATATATATATATATATATATATATATATATATATATATATATATATATATATATACATACATATATATATATATATATATATATATATATATATATATATATATATATATAGATATATATATATATATATATATATATATATATATATATATATATATATAGTTGTACATGTCGTGTCTCCGAAAACGCTGCCGTTCAGGTTCATAGTTAATTTTCTTCTCATTAAATCTTTTATCGGCCTGGCAGAGAGGCTTTTTTTATCCCCACAACGCTGTTGGAAAAATAATGGTTCAATGATTTAGTGCTGAACAATTTTATTCCAGAATTGTTTTATTAAAATGTTTCAATAAAATGTTTCAATATATATAATATATACATATATATGTAATATATACATATATATATATATATATATATATATATATATATATATATATATATATATATATATATTATACATTGCTATCCTTTGAATTTTCAAAACAAAAGTACATGTAGTCGGTTGCAACCCCCATGTCTCCAACTATTTGGTGATTTTTACACTCTACCAGGAGTAATCTTTTTCTGCTCTCGTTATTCTTCATTAGTGAAAAAAATACTCATCAGCCATTTAAAGGTATTCCCTCCCAACGTGTGGTACACATCTCTCCTCTAGGTGATCCTCAACCTTGGGGCAAGGTGCATTTGTATTCCAAGACATTGTTACTTACTAACGGAGCAATGGAATGGAATTTTGGATGAACTTTCATTGCTAAGTTGGTCACACTTGTATAAGGAAGCTGAACCCAATGTTCCTTTATATAATAGGTTTGTCAGTATAACAGAAGAGGCAAATTTATTTATGTTTGTTGAATGGATATACTCGTAGTAAAATCAAAGTTTTGTTCAGTAAAAACTGTTTACGTGCTTTGATTTGGGAAACAGGTTAGTTTTATAATCTTGGGAAGAGAATAAACCTGATTTGACATGGAATACCCAACAAGGAACTATGGGTCAGTGACCATATGCTGCATCTGGAAATGAATACTATAAAAAGAGCACTTTTCTGTGCAACTCAGGAACATGAATATTGGACTACTCTCAAGTCTTGAGTCTTTGTTGCAGACTAACTACAGTAGTTCCTTATTTGCATCAACCAGGTAGACATGTCACGCAGTGTCCAGCGGCAAATGCAACCTTTATAGATAGCAGAGCAGTGAGAAATTTAATATACCTCATTTCTGTTGCCCCAAAGGTAAACTAATTTATTTAGCTTATTGGTCCTGTCAGAAGGATAAATGTTTTATTCGAACATAACGCCTAAGAAGGTATGGACCCCACATTATATTATTCCTTTGTCTTTCATGAAAACAGCTAAATACTTAACTCTTAGGTTAACTGTTATTTTTTTGTAAGTTAGTAAGGTGTTCTTTTTACGATTTTTGGAGATTTGGTAATTTATGAAAACTTTGGTAATTTATGAGAACTCTACTAGATTCTTAATGTTTCTTGGCAAAACATCTCAGTGTATATTACTAAAGAAATCGTCTGTTCCCTAGTTTGTATTTTGGCTTTTGCAAGGGTCTGGAGGCTTATGATGCTATTTCAATTTCCAACGATTAGGGAAATCCGTAGATTCTGGTCACAGCCTTTGTTTTTAACGGCAGAGCTGATGGTATGGTAATAGAATCCTCACTTGGTCCAACTTTGGTAAATGTTTTTATGTGCTCCCTCGAGGAGCGCATGTTAGATGGCTGTTCTTTGGCTTGCCACCTTCTTTCCTACAGCTGATAAGTTGATGACACCTTCCTGCTGTTAAGAAGCATGGATCGGGCTGATGAATTTCTGGAATATGTCAGTAGAATGCACCTAGACAAAAGATTTACGTTGACTATGTAAATCGGAATGAACTGCAGCTTTCAGGCATATTATTTTATGGCTATGATGATCATTTTAATATCTTGGTTTTAAGGGAAAAGAATTTTACTAGTCTGGGTACCAGTTTTTAAAGTCATTGTTTTTGTTTCAAGTTAAATGCTTTATCTATTCTCTTCCATGGCATTTTTATCCCCAACGTCTGAATGAAATAGCATCCTTCAGGGAATTTTGCACCTTCATCATTATTTGTTGAATAGACATTTATAGAAATTCTTAAGGAATATTTCTTTCTCAAACTTCAGAATACCAACAGTTCCAAGATTATCTATGTATGCAATTGTCCTGTTGATTTTTGGTAAACTTTATTTCCAGGCTTATGTAAAATCATTAATCATAATCTACCTACAGATAATCCTAAACTGAAACCTAGCTATCCAGTGACTATGGGGTCTTTATTTAGACATAAAGAAACACGTAATCCTTTGATAACCTCGTGAGTCAATTATCAATTTAATAGCCCCGGATTTGGCCAGGGGAGGTACGTGGGCTCATCCCGAAGGTTGTTGAAGGTGAGAATAGACTCATCTTTTGGTTTATTACCGGACAAGAGTAAAACTAGCAAACCCGGAGAGGTCACACCAGAAAATTCAATACAACACTGAGTACAAAGATTTTTTAATTATTGATAAGGCTGTGAACGACCATCAGTTTTTCGTCACTGAACCACTGTTCATCAGATAGTTGGTTACTGCCTAGTTGATTACCCAGACCATGCCAGCTCCTCTGTACCTTTCATGAGTTCTCATTGCAACTTACCAGACCCCACGTATCAGTCAGTCTTCACAGCCTAACCTAATCGCTATACTTTGTTCTCTTTGATTTTTTTTATTTTCATATTATACCTTCTATACTTTTGTTATATAATTTATGTCATTTTTAACTAAAATTTTACTTTACTTTTACAGCTTTCAGATTGGAACCTAGAATGTCTGGATATGTCAGCCATATAAAATATACCTTATAATAAACCCTAAATATGTCTCTCTTCCTTCATTTGCTGTTCTCTCTCTCTCTCTCTCTCTCTCTATATATATATATATATATATATATATATATATATATATATATATATATATATATATATATATATATATATATATATATATGAGAGGTAAGTCAAAAAGTTCCAGGAAAAATTCAATATACTCTTTATTTAAGGAAATTCAAACATAATTTTTCTACATATCTACCATCTAACTCTATACACTTTTCAAGGCGCTGTTTCCACCTCTGCAACCCTTCTTTGTAGAAATTTGGGGCCTTTCTATTAAACCATGTTGAAACTGCATGTTTAGCAGCATCCAAAGATTCAAACCGGACTCCTCTTAAGTGTTCCTTGAGTTTTGGGAACAGGAAAAAATCTGAAGGAGCAAGATCAGGACTATAAGGAGGATGTGGAAGAGTTTCCCACCCTAAATTTCCGTAGGACTTCTCTTGCAACCCTTGATGAATGTGCTGGAGCGTTATCATGATGGAACAAAATTCTGCGGTGCAACTTTCCTCGACGCTTTTAGCCAATGCAGTCTTCAGTTTTTGCAAAACACCTTTGTAGTAGTTCCCCGTGATTGTTTTTGTCCTTCAAGGAAATCAATCAAAATCACTCCTTTGGAGTCCCAAAACACTGTTGCCATAACCTTCTGGGCAGATCTCGCCACTTTGAACTTCACTGGTGCAGCTGAACCTCTATGGTAACCATTGCTTTGATTGAATTTTACTTTCTGGGTCATATTGATGGATCCAAGTTTCATCTCCAGTAACAATCTGGTCAAAAACTCTGATTCATTTGATTCAATCTTCGTTAAAACTGCAAGAGAAAGTTCAGCTCTTTGATGCAGTTGGTCTTCGCGCAACGCTTTTTGCTGAAAGTTTACTCAAACCAAGATTTTCATTTAAAATTGAAAATGCGGAACCATGGGAGATCCCAGTTTCATTAGCTATCATATCGATAGTAATCCGACGATCTTCATCCACTAGATTCTGCACCAAAGCCACAATTCTTTCATTTTTGCAGTCGATGGTCTTCCCTCTTGGGTTGTCTTTGAGGTCCTCCTGACCATAAATCCTTTATCCAATCATAAACAACTGATTTAGATGGAGAAGAATCTCCATAAACTTGTTCAAAGCTTCAATAATTTTTCCTGGTTTCCAATCAAGCTTGGTCAGGAACTTGATGTTAGCTCTCATCTCAAAATTTTTATTTTCCATGGGTTCAAGAAGTTACTTTTCTGAAGCAGATGTTAACACCACGGTAGCAAGAGGATGACTGAGGTAACAAGTCTATATGGATCACTACATCACAGATAATTGTTTCAAGTATTTGGGTTGTTTCATTCCTGTAAATACATCATTCAACAATTTTTCCTGGGACTTTTTGATTCTTACCCTCGTATATATATATATATATATATATATATATATATATATATATATATATATATATATATATATATATATATATATATATATATATATATATATGTATATATATACATATATATACATATTCATATATATAATATATATGTGTGTGTGTATATTTGAAATTATTGGAACACGTGGTTTATATGTGCAAATGTACCACATGGAAGAATGAAACATAAGACATAATTTTATAGGGCGTCTTCAAAAGGCCTGATACATTGTAGTAGGAATTTGTATTTGCTAGGGTGACAACACAAAAGAAAACGCACATAGTTGGAAAGATATTCAACCAACATAAGAAAAAGGAGTAGCCTACTCTCAGTAGTGACTTCGTGGGGGGGGGGGTGCCGTCAGTGCACCTCTTCCGGTGCACTGTAGGCATTACTTGAGGTTCTTTGCAGCGTCCCTTCGGCCCCTAGCTGCAACCCCTGTCGTTCATTTGGCTGTACCACTGTTCATGTTCTCTTTCTTCCATCTTTCGTTCTATCCTGTCCTACAATTGTTTCATAGTGGAACTGCGAGGTTTTCTTCTTGTTACACCTTTAAAACCTCCCATACTCTCAGTATCCCCTTCAGCGCTGAATGACTTCGTAGGTCCCAGTGCTTGGCCCTTGGCCTAAATTTTTTATTCCATTTCCACTCTCAGTAGTGAAAATAAATGTTATTTTTTTATGCAGGTAGCCTCACACCTTTGCTCTTTGGCCAAATTAAACCAACCTCTTTAAAATCTGTTTATTGTACATATTACCTTTAAAAATGGATCAAATTTAAAGATTC
>NC_089798.1:9507696-9560196 GCF_040412425.1 Macrobrachium rosenbergii
GGCAAGCATCACAGACTTCCATACGGTCCCAACAAAGCGCTCACATTGGGCAATGCCAGTTGGATGATAGGGCTCAGAAAGACTTCTTGTAACGCCATGTTTAAGGAGGAGCGATTTCAGTTCAGAGGACATAAAAGATGCTCCTCTATCGGAGTGCACGTAATTTGGCAGACCAAAAATCGAGAAGAGCTTTGTGAGACAAGAAATAATTGTAGTGGCGATCATATTCTTGCAAGGAAAGGCGAAAGGAAATCTACTGTATTAGTCAACTGTTATCAATTTGTAGCGATTGCCAGCATGCGATGGGGATAGTGGACCCTTGAAATCAACATTTAAATGATCATTTGGTTTTTTGGCTTGTGTTAGTTGAGCCAGTGGGGCACTCTAAAAAAAAGGTTTGCACTTGCTATAGGTAGGACAAAACGATATTACCCTTTTCACGTCCTACAAAGAATAGGGAAAATCCCGAACTCTGATGAATTGCATAAACCTAGTAATTCCTGGGTGACAGGGAGACTCGTGCAGTTCTTATAACTGCTGGATATTAATGACCGAGCACAAATTTCGTGATAAAGCATCAGCTTTAGCATTCAACTTACAGGGCGATGCTGGATATCAAATGAATAGGGCGTAAGTTCTACTTTCCATCGCAGAATGTTTTCATTTTTTATTTTCCCTTTGTGCTTGCCATCAAACATGAAAGAAACAGACTTGATCTGTTACCAGTGTGAAGTGCTTTCCAGTCAGATAATGGCGCCATTTCCTTACCGATTCGATGATTGCATAAGCCTCCTTTTCAACACTGCAGTGTCTTCGTTCGGCACCGAGGGATCTCAAGATAAAGGCCACTGGACGTCCATTCTGGTTTAAGGTAGCTCCAATAGCAAAGTCAGATGTATTAGTTTCAACAGTAAAGAGCAAATTTCGCCCACAGCAGCTTTAGCAGATGGGGCTATGACATCCTTCAAGTCATTGATAGCACCGACTGCCTCTGGAGAGACTGGAAGAATGGCACTGATGATAAGACGAATCCTTTCAGAAAAACGAGGAATCCAGCGAGAATAATAAGCAAGTAAGCCTGTCATCAGCTGCAGCCACTTCTCAGTCTGTGGAACAAGCATGTTCATCAGGACCTCTAGACGTGAGGGATCAGGTCGCAGCTCATTATGACTAATTTCATAGCCAAGTGTGAACGAATAGAATGAGAGGAAAGAACACACTTAGCTTTATTCAGTATCATGTTATATTGACGAGCTGCACCCATAAACCTAAGGTTTTTGTCGTGTTCTTCTAGAGTTTTGCCTCAAACAACGATTTCATCAGGATAAGCATAAACACCCTTTAGACCATTCGTTCTAATCATATCATCAGTTATCCATTGAAAAGCTGCCACTGCATTGGTGAGACCAAAACATAACCTGGTAAATCGATAAAGGCCGCCGCCTGCTTCAAAGGCTATATATATAAGGTCAATCTTCCTCCGGTAGAGGGACCAGATGATAGTCACTCTTTAAATCCACGGAACTAAAGACTTTGTATTTAGTTATTTCACTGACTAGTTCATCTATGTTAGGAAGAGGATATGCATCCAAGTCAGTGAATTTACTAATGGTCTACGAATAATTAACAACCCTACGAATGTTGTGAACAACAATTAACAACCAGTATCTCCTTGATTTTACAGCAGTTGGATAACAACCAGGGAAAAGATTATGGTCTCTTGTCCCTAGTTTAGGCTGAGAGCCACCATATGTTATGAACAACAACCACTTGAGCACGCACAGGATCTAGATGACGATGAACACAAAGGAGGAGGAATAACAAAAATACAGGAGTTTGCTATAAAAATAGATTTATTAATATTAAATCTTAATAAAAATCTATCATAACAAATGAGCCAGAAACAAAAATAAACAATATTACTTTATATTAAAAAGAAGTACCAGCAGCAGTCGATCATCTCCAGCGAGTTGGAGTCCACCAACTAACGACAACAGGCCGTATTATCACGACGTCCTGCTGCCGTCTCCCAAAATACAAAGGACACGGGGCCACTGCACCTGAGCCAAAACTGCCGACAGGGTCTCCACCTGCGGCCAACATAACACCATCTTCGTTGGTGCGCTGCTCCAGTCTGGGCCCAAACACCGGCTGCCCAAGAAACGTCCTCAAATTACTGCTGCTGGAGTTCTCTTCCCCAAGAGAACAACCTCGCTATGCCCGAACCTGGGTTGGCGCCACGCCAACACAGACGTAAACACTCCTGTGAAAATAGGTTAGCCAAACAAACAAACTACCATAACGCCCATAAAAAGCACCTTCCCTCTCGACAGAAAAAAAATAATCCCCCTCCAATGTGGTGAAAACTCCGACAACCAGAGAGAGCCAAGCCACCACAGGATAGATGACACCGTTATAGCTATAAAAATGATTTATTAATATTAAATCTTAATAAAAATAACAAAAAAAAAGGCCATAACAAATGAGCCAGGTCCGGGCCACGAAACACAAAAATAAAGCAATATTACTTTATATTAAAAAGAAGTACCAGCAAGTCGATACAAAAAAAGCCATCTCCAGCGAAGTCCACCAACTAACGACAAAGGCCGTATTATCACGACGTCCTGCTGCCGTCTATACAAAGGACAAGCACCCGAGCCAAAAAAGGGTCTCCACCTGCGGCCAACAAACAACCATCTTCGTTGGTGGCTGCTCCAGTCTGGGCCCAAACACCGGCTGTCCATTTACTGGTACTCAAAAGTTCTCTTCCCAAGAGAACAATGTCAGCACTGACTAAAGAATCTCTTATATTGCCAAACAAACAAAAATCAAGAAATTGAAAATGGGAATACTCCTATTGTCAGTAGTTGCGACACAAAATCAGAAGCCATTGAAGTAGTTCCCGAGTAAGGAGTCATGGTTAGTTTTATATTTTTCAGAATGCTATCACTAATGAAATTATCTGAACTCTCAGTGTCAATAAGGGCATTTACTTTATGTCCACACATAAAAATAAGGAAAACGGAAATATTCAGTGTCAGCAGAACCGAAGCAAGAGCAGCTGTGAATGAAGAGATGGCAGAAGTAGGTTATAATTTATTCAAGCGTGCCTTAGCAAAGTGTCCAACTTTATTGCATTTTTGACAAGTAGCTTCCTTTGCAGGGCACTTCTGTTTAGGGTGATGCTTGTTTCCACAAAAGAAACATTTCTCTTGTATAGCTAACGCAACTAAATCATCATCTGCAGCATCAGACGTCTCACGTCTCTCTTTAACAAGGGTAGGATAATTACGTTCTGGCAGTGATTTAGCTGTTGCTGCAGGAGTGCATTCATTGGAAGGAAGTCTATAATGCTGCGAGTCCTTGAAGGCGAGTTCCAGTGCTCTAGTTTGATCAGCAGCAGCAGCAGATAACGTAAGCGTTTTATTTTCAAGTAATCTTGTTCGAATATGTTCAAAGGAAATCCCAGTAATAAAAGCGTCACGAATATTTTCATCTCTATATACCTCTGAGGAAACATCCTTGAAATTGTAGTCAACGCTAAGTTTATGTAGAGCACATAATACTCATCAGTGGTTTCTGCTGACATCTGCTGACGAGTGGCGAAACAATATCGAGAAACAACTTCGTTAGCAGGTTGTATAAAAACCTTTTACAGTTTTGCGATGGCGGCATCATAAGTAATGCAATCAGATATAAGCTCAAAGTTCTCAGGAGATAATGCATTTTCAAGCATACCAAGATAAGTGTCGTTAGTCCCTTCAGTCGCATTTTTGTATCGTGAAAAGATAAACAGCCAATGCTTGAATATTGGAGCAGCATCTGGAGATGTAGGAAGAATATCGAAACGTTCTGGCTGAAGAGCGCATTCCATTTCCATTCTGCAGCTGAATATTTAAGTTATGTTTTAGCTGGATAAATATTAATAAAAACCATCATGCATATCCAAGGCTTTATTCAGCTAAGATCCCAGCACAAAGAATTACAGAAGTCAACAGAGTAGGGTACACAGAGAACGCCAAAAGTAAACAAATACAGCACAAACAACAGAAAAGAAAACAACCATTCGCTAACGACAAATACAATGTAGCTAAACATTCAGACAGGTTATTATTTTACTGATTTACCACACCCTGCACTTTGTTCACCAAACCTAGCTTTTTTGGCTTTCAAAAGTAAGCAGGCTGCTGCTGTAAAGTGTGTCATTTTCTGGCATCAGGTATGGTACTTCTCAGTATACTAGGAGTTTTATCTTGGCTACAGCTAAAATGGGGAATAGTTTTCCTGTTGCGTTTGTGGAGTCTTCTGATCTCTAAATTCATTCCTGCTCTCGGCTGACATCTCCTTTATTTTAGGTGTATCGGTTTTATATTCTATTCCCTCATATTTATTATTTATTACTTTTTCTTATAACTTGTCTCTCTCTGCAGGCTGATTTCCATTTGGAGCCCTCGTGGGTTTTTAGTCTGTATACTCTGTCAATAAGAGCTTTCAGCTGAAGATTTAAAGAAAGAAGGAAAGTTATGCCCTGCCCTTTAGTGAGCACCTGGTCCAATTGGCCCCGATGGTAGAACCTGGATTAGGGCCACAAGCTCAAGGTAAGAGCACCTGCTGCCTCATAGGTTGACATCTAGATCCATAATTTAAAAGCAAAAAGTCATCTAGATCCATAATTTAAAAGCATGACCCTGTTCAGGAGGAACCAGAAATCATTGGCATCAATCCTGGATGCGTGGCAGCTGACCTTGGTTAAAAACCAGTAAGTAACGGCCGGGGTCAGTGCCCTTAGTTAGCTAGGAACTGTACACTAAAGGAACTGGCTAGCCTTTAATATAATCAGCCACATAAATGGATATGTACAATTTGGAAATGGTCCCTAGTTCCAGGCGTATGGGCACACTAAGGATCTCCATGTTTCTAAATACTAAGGATAAATTGAAAATCGGAAATTTTAACATCAGATCTTTGAATCAAATTGGCAAGATAAAACAGGCAGAAAATTAACTCAAGAAATATGAACTAGACAGCTAAGTGTTTCATGAAACCCAATGTAAAGGAGTAGGAAAAGCGAAATTGTCAGTGGGTAAAATGCATATTTATCCAGAAAGAGCAGAAGGCATTGGTAGAGAAGGAGCAGGCTTGATGTTAACGTCAGATGCAGAAAAGGCACTGATTGACTGACTGACTGGAGAAAAGTGAGCGATAGATTACTGCTGGCAATTTTAAGTAAAAGTAAATGCAATTTAAGTTTTATAGCGTGTTCTGCACGAACGAATGAATTCTCCGAAGTAATAAAAGTTCCATCGACATTGGACTGCAGAGTGTTATAGATGAAATGCCAAAAGGAGATAAGAGAATTGTCGTTGAAAGTAGGAAGGATATATTAGGTAACGAAGGCCAAGGAGTGACTGCAAACGAAAATGTAGTGAAATTTACTAGTTTTCATACTGCGCACAATTTATTAATTGGAGGTACTTTTTTCCAACAAAACCACACCTATAAATACACCTGGACATTTCCAGTTGGCATTCACAGAACCCAGATAGATCTCATAGCTATTAAATTGACTTAGTATCTAGGTGTAATACATTTTTGTGAGGTCGTGAATAAGAGATATGCTTGGGATAATTTGACTGATATACTACAGTAGTAGCTTCTTGAAGTTGAACATCTAGAGGTTTTTGCAACTGAATGGCGAAATGGGTTTAGTTTTAGAAAGTCGATGGGAACTTGTTACTTCAGAAACGTATACAATTCTGTTGGAAAAGAAGTACTGAGATATCGGGTAACAAGACGGAAACCTAAGATATTGGACAAGACCTGAGATACAATAAAAAGCAGACGAAAGCAAAATTTAATGCACTTGTAGACAAATTCCAGGGAGGAGGTGAAGAGCGCAGAGTAGAACGTGCTGATTACTAAAGTGTGCATTATAAAGTTAAACGAAGATCAGTGAGAGATAAAAAGCGAATATTTAGACAAACGGATTGAAGATGTTGAAAAGACATGTGTTAGGAAGCCCACAGAAAAAGAAAAAGCGGAAAATACCCGTCAAAAAGAATGATGAGTCATTAATAACTTCAGACGAAAAATTACAACACTGTGTAGAACATTTTTGTGAGGTTATGAACAAGAGATATGCGAGGATAATTTGGTAGATATAACAGAAGCTGAAGCTGCGGAAGACCTGAGTATGCATAAGAAAGAATGCTCAGCTTTTGAAGTGGAATCAGTAATAAAGTAACTTTAGAGCGTAAAGCACCAGGTTATGATGGAATCAGTGCAGAGATGATTTTACCTGAAACTGGAATGGCACCTCGTATTCTTACCAGGCTGTTTTCAAGCAAAATGAAAACAATGTATATTGGTGTAACCATGGTTCCCAGTCGTTGGGTGACCTCTACAGCAAGCATAGCCGTGAGGATTCCTTTGTTTTATTTCTCGAAACCACAATGAAAAGAAGGTTGCTGTTGTCATCAGTGGAGTGTCTATAGACATTTATTTGTTTTTATCTCCACAAATCCTATCTTTTATTTTGATTATTTAGCGCATATTCTTGGTAATTTATTTACATTGGTATATTGGTTTAGTATAAAGACAGGCACTATGAATGTGACCTAAGGTCATTTGGTCAAGTTCATAGTGACATTTTTACCCCTGGCTCCTTTCACGTTGACCGAAGATCATTTGGTGAATTCAAGGGGTAAGACACCATAAATATTACCATTTACGGATATCGGTGCTTAAGGGCCACAGAGAGCCCTTGCTGACTGCACAGTTCTGTGGTTTGTTTTTATAATCATTCGTTATTGATGTTTTGCTCTAATGCCTGTAGTCCTAGTTTTCTAAGAATTAAAATCTTTGCTATGAACGGAATTTAAAAAAAAAAACTGGCAACAATAAGTTGAGCCTCTTGCTTCTGTGTATCGAAATACCACCCATATTTCTGTCATGCAACGCTTTGGAAAACATACTTTGGTCAGTTAAGCTTATTTAGATCCCAGGTTATCTCATTTTGTTCGCAATGTGAATTGCCTGCGTAATTGTAACAATCCTCTTTGATGAAAATCCTTCCGGTTCACTTACCGGTACCATGACGTCATCGCAGTTTTGAAGGCCCATTAAGACACTTTGAAGTTTAGACATTATCGTTAAATTATACGAAGGACAGAGGAATAGACGGTGGAGCGAAAAGAGAAATATAACGACAAAACACGATCGAAAGATTTTTCTTTTCTGTTTGGAAGCAAATTGCAAAATCCTTAACTTTCATTTTAGGGGCCTCTGCGAATAAAAGGAGTCAAAAAAGCCGAAGCAGAACAACAGTGTTTCCAATAGCAAGGGATACAGCGCTAAAACAAAGGCATAAAAGCAATAAGTGGTATTACAATCCTGAAGCGTCAATGTACTGAAGCGCCCACACCCCATCTCCCCCCTCCCCACTCGTCCCAGAAATAAAATAAAGAGAGAGAGAAATGGATAAACTGGAAAAGTAAAGGATGAAGAATAAACTAGAGGGAAAAGGGAGTAAAAGGCAATTAGTTAAAACAACAATTCCTCTGGAAGGGTTTGTACTTGACTGCTACCAGTGATTAAGAGGCCCCTCTCTCTCTCTCTCTCTCTCTCTCTCTCTCTCTCTCTCTCTCTCTCTCTCTCTCTCTCTCTCTCTCTCTCTCTCCTCACTTTGCGAAACTCTCTGCCATTGCCTGGAACCCCTCCTCACTTTGCATCTACTCCAAAATCTCTGGCTCAAAAGAAAATCGTTTTACTTTTTCGCAGTCGTATCAGCTCGTGTTCCCATTCGATGGAATTGCTGGCAAACTTTGAACTTTTGAAAGATGGGTTTTCTTTTGCATTTCCTCCCACCCACCCCCCAAAAAAATGGTATATTAAAACTTACGGTCAGTGCCTTCAGGGTTCATTTTACCTAACGATAGTAATTGCATCCGCAGAAGGAAATTTGTATTCATTGAATCGTGTGTGCTGGGAATCAAGCATGATTCCATATTGAGATTCATCAACGTTTTCAATCATTTTCCCCGCAGCATCACATACGCAAATTAATTTCCGATACACATTACTCTACTATCAGATGAATAATGCAATTAGCCGATGAAGAGGGTGTGCAATGAAAGCAAGGTGTTTCTTCTAAAAGCCATACAATTTATCTTAATGGTCATTAGGAAAGATGGGAATGAAAATAAATGCTCTGCATAGATAAGCAGCACAGTGAACAAACCAATATCATTTGATGCATATTTATCAGTGAGGAAAGAAACTCAGTGAAGTGGAACCTTGGAAGAAATTAACACTAATCGTCGAGGGTCAAGTAATGAGAAGAATGAACTCTTAAATCTTCACTGCGATATGATAAAGACTGTGCATCAATTAACAGAGGGTGTTTGGAAGAAAGGTCTGGAGAGGCAGACCCTGTGATATGTTAATTGGTTTTATGTTAATCCAATGATAAATGCCAACGAATACTGACGTCTTTCCGTTTATTAGTCACCAGAATAACTCGCGAATCTACAAGGAAATGAGAAACAAATGACAGAGTATCTGTTTAACAAGTAACACGAGATTCAACACAATGAATTCTAATTAGCAACAATGTCATTTAAATGCATGAAACTCCGAGACAGAAAAATCCCTGTCATTCAGTTGTGAAATCAATTGTTCAAAATAAACTCCTTAGATCCACCTTGCAACAGTATCAAGAAATACACATAATTGACATTTCCAATCCCACTGGAATATGGAATGAAAATTCACAAACTACTACAAACTGATATCTTATTAACACATCTGATCTGTATATAATCCGTCATTATTGTCATTTACTTTTGTATTTTGTTTAATGAAGCATAATAATGATAATTTAGTCTTAGTAATTTATCATTGTTTCAAATCAAAAGGATATGTACAATTTTATCACTGTCTACGTGGCTCGCGTTTGATTTTCTCAAGTATTAAACTAATATGTTAAATACTTTATAAACTTATTAATCATCATTGGCATCGCAGTCTTGCTGGCTACATTTGATTAATAAAAAAAATATGATTACTGATATTGCTCTTGTTATATTTTGGAAAGGCCAGTAGAGATCTTGGATTCTATCGATAGATGAAAATATGGAAAAAACCTTGTTAAACTTGCAAAACACTACGGACATTACCTGCCAAGTTTAACTTACTCGATTCAAGAAAATTTTGAAGGTTGTTGCTGGAGAGAATGTTACGGTTAAGGAAATCTGAAATGCTTTTTCTGCCGATTAAAAAAAAAAAAAACTTTTTCCATCGAAAAATGTAACGTTAAAATGTTTTGACTGGAATAATTTAGATTTTTTTTTTGTCAAGAGTCTTATTTATTAATGGAATTAGAATGAAAACAGGCATGGTGTGGTCTTTGAATGATTATAATATGAGTCGCACTTATAAATTATTCTCCAGTTACATAGAAATTATGAGAGTTCCTGGCATGTTGATTTAGGCCATTCCTGATTGTATGTCAAAGCTCAGCTGAATTTGATTTGTTGGGTTAAGTACGTGAGGTTCTCAAAACTACCAAGTCTAGTTTTGTAATCTAATTACATTTGTTCGAAGCACCAAATAAAAGTTTCAAAGGCTCTTATTAAAGACTGTGCTTTTTTTTAGCTAACTGACTGGCCTTTGATAAAGTGGTTACAAAAAAGCACACAATATTTTGGGGAACGGTATTTGGCTCTTTAGCTTGCCTTCAGTAACGTGACAATGTGTTATCAGGAGGAAGGTAAAGTCATTATTTGTGTAGACATTGAAGGCTCTTCGAGAGAGAAACAATGTTGCAATGCCCATGATAGATAAGTGTCCTAATTCTGCCTTTTGTTCACTTCGCAACGATCCACCTAGAGGAAATAAAGACACAGATGTTGCTGTAGTATTGCTTATTGGGGTTTGTGCTACATTTGTAATCTGTAGGAAGTATAGTAGAATTTGCTTGCTGGAAGAGCTGTAAAGTTAAAAGCAAAGAGTGGCTTGCAGGGTGATGGCTCTTTACAAGCCTCATATACCATAATATCATGGTTGAGTGTGGCTGCTGTTATTTACATGTAAAATCTAGTGTACAAAGGGTGCTTCTTTCATGAGGTTCGGTGTCTTATGGTATCTAAAATACTTGCCGTTTTTCTGAAGTTAGCTCTGTGAATGAAAATTGATAATTTTGTTCATTACCAACAGAGAAACAATCTAGTCCACATAGGCGCTCCTCTGAAGATTGTAATTGTTATTTTGTATTACTTATAAACATTATACAGATTCTTTTTAGTAGAGTGCGGAAATATGCTACATATTCAATTTGTGGCGTAATGTTCCAAATAATGTCCTCAGCATGTAAAATGTTTGCTCTTGATGAGAGGAGAATATCAGTTTCAGATTTCCTGCATCATTTATGTTTTCATTGGTCGTTGATATGTCAGAGCATTTTGTTGCTGATGTGTGTGTGTGTCCTCCACTCACTCAAAATGTTGGTCTATGAATGCTTCGTTGTTTGGTAAATTGTTTTGCTTATTGGCCATAGCCTTAGCCTTGTTGGCAGTTTTTGTCTATGCACATATTTTTAATTTGAGCTAATACGCTTTTATAATGTAGATATATGCATATAGGAAAATTTCTCCTCAAGTTGGTAAATCCACGGTAATTAGATTTCCATAGGGTTGCTAACTAGAAGGCTGAATATTCTATTCTGCTGGATGTTGTTTATGTTATGCTAAAAGATGAAGATCAGTTCAGTAATCCTTTCCAAAGACCTCAACTCTTTCTGGAGGTGTGTATTTATTTACCAGAGCTTTCTTTGTTGGTCCCTAGCTCTGTGGACGATGCAACTTGTCACTGGTAATTCATGATCAGATAATGTATTAGCCTTAGATGGTATATCGGTGAATCCCCAGCAGTTATACAGGCTACTCGTCCCATTTCCTAAGTATTCAACTGTCCATCTTGCTTTTGGTGCATGGGCCTCATTTGATACAGTTCTCCTCTGGGGAACTCCTCTGTGATTTTTAAGAAAGCCATTTTATCTGACAAAAGAACTCGCTGGCTGATTCTGGCCCTTATGATAAACCTTATTCAGTTGCAAGGTTTCGACTACTGCCATGTCACCATTGGACAAGGTGTATAGTCTACAAGCCTTCCTTGCTTTTGTGCAGCTCCACTGCCTTATGCAATAATATTTGGTTGAAGGGTAAGTGTGACCTCCCCTCGGAGGAGAGGGCACAAATGTGGACATATTCGGCAGGCAGAAGATGATTCTAAGTCTGTCCCTGCAGAAGCTACTGCAGAAGCTGTCATGATATATCGTGCTGCCATGGGAGGTGTTTCTAGCTAAGGGCAGACGGAATATCCTATAACACTACAAGGCTTAAAGGTTTTGCCTTTCCATATTGCAGGTATGACAAAATTGAATGCATACCAAAAGCACTAATTCTCGACAGTCATTCAGGCAAAGGTTCAGTTTTTACCCTTGTTACTGTTTGAGTTGGACTTTTTTATATTTCCATAAGCGAAATTTTGAAGTAGAATGCACTCACACATATGTGTACACCGGGGTTATTTACGTGTTGCAACGGTTAAATGATTGTTTCGTCTTCATGTAATTCCGTCCACATCTTTTCTTCGTAAACTATAATAACATAGAAAAACATAGTCACTTAGAATAAAGAAATTATTGGAGGACGGGAAAATACTCTAAATCCCCTGAACCTCAGCGGTACAGTATTTTGCCTCCGTTAGAGTTGCCAGTTTCTTTGACATTTAGGAAATTGATGAACCCAAAATATGAATCTTTAGTCACACTACATATATATACATATTGAGGATTTTTTTTTTAATGAACGCAAGAATGTAACCTCGTCCATTGAAATCTCGGTAACCAATAACTGACCCCAAAGGGCGAAGTGAAGGTATTTTCACAACTGAAAATAGATATCAAGGTATAAACTAATATTATTAAAAATATTCATGTTAAAGAAATTACACGTTCTCTTAATATTAACTTTTTCAGATTAGGCATTACATTTACCGGCAAACATGAGTAAGATTTAATACTTATTTTATGTGAAAGTAGAGATTCTGATATTTAAGAAACGAATAAAAGTCGGCTAAATGTAGACTATAATAACATGAGTAAAGAATTTATCTATTTTGCGATAAATCGGCTGAAAACCACGGTGGACGTTAAGCGTAGCCTCGTCCAAAACAAGATAGGGAAGCTGTGGTATGCATTCCCAAGAAGAAGAATTAGGAGATGGGAGCGGGAGGAGTGGAACCTGGATGATTGATTAATATCTTGTGAGAAATATCTTCATGCTTTCAAAAACAAATGTTGCTGAAAGCCCTGGCCCTATTGAGGTATAAGTTGCTAGGCAATTCTTGAAAACTCAACAAGAATTATTTTCACCAGCACTTCGATTATGGTATTTACGGATTTCATATGACATAAGTTGTTGAAAATTTTTGTAATTCCGACATCACTTTTAACTATATCCTAAACATGACCAAACATTGGTTTTTAGGAAAAGAGTTCACATTCAACAATGGTGTTATTATTTCGAAAGACCTTCTTTCAAACACACTTCATTAAAAAAGAATGCCTGTCTGGATGCCGTAAGTTTATATTGCAGTTTCACAATTTTTCTAATGAGTTTCTTTGCGGGAACAGGTAAATTATATTACAGCTGCCCGAAGTTTATTTATTCCCTAACGTTTCTGTAGTTCTCTCTACCATTTACTGAAAGGTGAAACCGGGGGAGGTGGGGGATGGCGCTTCCTATGGGCTGGGAGCAGAATGATTGGAGAAATCATTCTACTCCCAGCCGGTTTCGACAGCCAACCAAATGTCGTCTGAAATTTCTGTAAGCCCACTTGTGGGTGTAAATGGGCATAATTTGCCCCTGACGTCATTCGCATTTTATTAAATGGCGGAGAGAACTGCTGAAATGTTAAGGAATAGATAAACTTCAGACAGCTGTTATATCATTCACCTATCGCTACATAGAAACTCATTCAAGAGACTGAGAAACTGCAAAATAAATTCAACGGCTTCCAGATGGCCATTCTGTTTAATGCGGTTTTTTTTTGTTTCTCAGTTTATTTTCATATTGGGCCATAAAGGCTGCAAAATTTGGACAAAGGGCATATAAAGAATACATTGCTCCAACGTTTTGTTAAGAAGCACCAACACATGATCACAAACAAATATATGTGATGTTTAAGAGTGCTGTGGATTATATGCATACTGTCTACCTTGCACATCTGGTCGTGGTTTGCGTTACATATTCTGTGAGCAGATTGTTTTAAGCCCTACCAGCAGCGAGGAAGGCTCCTGATGTTTTCCAAAGGTTCATGTATTGCAGGCTTGGTGGGTTCAGACAGAAAGGCTGGTGCCAATGACATATTTTCTGGCACAAAGGTTAGCATTGATCGGTTTCTTGGGCTACTTTTGATGTTGGTAGGCGAGAATCTGCTGTCTAGATGGTGCTCATGGTCGATATCAGTTGGTGAATCAATACAAGCTTCAGTGAGAGTAAGCATTCTTTATTGAAGACAGTCCAAGATCTCAACTGTTTTGATGAGAGCTTGATCCTTGTGGTATGTTCCCTTGTGTAGTGATTGAAAATGGTACCATTTTGAAGCTGGCGTGGCAGAAGTTTTGAAATTCAAGAGTGATGGTCGTCATATCTTTGTGTTTGAGGACATCTTTCTTTTAGCCACTTGTACTTTTATATAAAAGGTTTCTTTTGATGATATTTGTTGAAGGTGTAGAGTTCTTTCTTAAAAACAGCTCTGACTCTCTTTCCCTTTTATATTTGTTGATCAAGGTTATCTTACCATGGGGCGAATTTGTGGTGACATTTAACTTGACAGCTGTGAAAAGGGCATCTTCATCCTGATGGTATTTGGCATGAATTGTCTCCTTTTAGAACAGTTTGACGGTATTGCCCTCCTCTAACACTTCGTCACATTCCTTGTGCCATTTACTGAGAGTAGCACATAATAGTCATTTTGTCCGTTTGATAGATAACCATTGTTAAAAAAAAGATTGGGACAGCTTGATCAATCTCTTTTATAGCTCATCACATTGAACAATGGGTGAGAGGTCTTCCGATGAAGGTGTCAAAGACGCTTTCTGTAGCTCTTGGGCTACTCGCTTGTGTCGGTGAACTTCCTTTAGACACTTTCCAAGAGACCATTAGAGGCGTGGACTACTAGGACATCCAAGAAAAGTAAGTTATCCTCAATACTCCTCCCACATGAAACGGTGAACGGAGCGCTTCTCGAGGTCACCATCAAAAGAAACCAAAACAAATCGAGCGGTACCAAATTTGTTGCCAGAAAATAATGATAATCATTGTGACAAGCCACCTTCCCATTTCACCAACCGAACAGCAGCACCCAAGCCTCCGACCCCCAGGAAAATACGGGGTTTAAATTGATCTGTCAGCATTTGTGTACTTTAAGCGTACCATGACCAATTTTGTAAGCCCGACATTTTGTTTATAAACTGTAATCTTCATCCTAGCATCCTTGAGCCACTTGAGCCACTTGTAAAACTGCGTTTACTCTCCTTAGGCCACTTCTCACACCATTTTCGACCAGGTAGAAAGATCATAACGAGAGGAAGTGTAATAATATCAGCTGGAGGTAGTAGAGTGCAATTACTTTTATTATCGTATGTTGCAAATGGTGGTATTAGTTATTATTATTATTATTATTATTATTATTATTATTATTATTATTATTATTATTAAACCAAACCATTTACATGGTGATAACTCGTTTAGTTACAACTAAAGACAGAGATGGACAGCCTAATTGAGAGACTGATGAAAATGCTTCTTTGAAATGCCATTAAGAATTTCGTGATATATGTTACATAAAAATGAATTACAGCAAAAACGTTACTTCTTGAATTGCAATGCTATGTAAACCATTAGATTCTAGAATTTCCGTGTGATCATGGGCTTTATGAATCACTTTGCCCAATTCAGAGTTATTGTCCATTAAGCACTTTATAATAAGATTAAAAGTGGCTGCTGTTTTCGTGAAATTCTTGAACATTTGGCACTTGAGAGTTCTGTCGTCATCATAAACTGAATAAGCGTTGGACTCACATTAAGATGATTTACTATAGTGACCTAGTTATCCTGCCTCAGAGTCTTACAAAGTGTTCTGCTTTATGGCTGATTGGGTTCATAACGTTTCCTGATACTATATTAGCGGAAGCAATTCCAGTGACTTCGTTTCGAGGAAGCAATGTCTTTTTTACTTTATTAGGTAAGTGATTTTGATTGCGAATCTGGTATGTGTGTTTTTTTTTTTTTTTTTGAGTTTTTTTAGTCTACAGTTTTGTAGAGGTGATCTATAAATATATTTCGGTTAAGTTTAGAATCTTGCTTTCATTTGCTGGTTATACTATACCCAGTAGTTTCAGGTGTAACACGTAGTAATAATCCTAAGTTCAGTGTTGCTTTTTCTTGTCTGCTTTTATTTATTCTCTAAGACGAATTCATTCAGGGCAGTCAAATTCTCAGAATAAAAATTCAGAATAAAATGGTAAATACTTGTGAATATATAATTTTCTGTCTAAATCAAACACACACACACACACACACACACACACACATATATATATATATATATATATATATATATATATATATATATATATATATATATATATATATATATATAAGGAAACCCACAGGAAAATGATAGGCAGAAGTTCAGTACCAAGCGCCTTCAAGTTTATTAACGCATCGTCTGGGCACCGATGAGACACAGATTAAAATGTTACAAAGTAAACAATAAGAACAAGAATACCAGATGGTCAGTAGTCAAAGGGTAATAAACAGAAAGTTAATCCAGGATAATCCTGGATCAAGTATTCACAAACTAAAACCATAGACCTAATTACAAGAGATGTGAAAGTTTAGCTACACAAAATCCAAAAACATGTATAAAAGTGAATACCAGATGGTTAATTGCCAAGGGGTAATAAACAAAAGGGTAATCCAGGAAAATCCGGGATCACGTGGTCACAAACTAAAACCATATACTAAACCATAAGAGATATGGAATCTTACCCATTCAAATTGCAGAAACATGTTTAAAACTTAATACTGGTTTTGCTTATATTTATCAACAACTTTTTTAATTATGAGGGCACCAAGTTTAAACAAACCAAGACAAATTTAGAACACTTTCATTATTTGACTTGACAAAACAAGATTCAGTGATATTCCTTTTAACTGTGTCGTTGCACGGGACTGAAGATCTTGCTTGACTCCAGTTAATAGGATGATCTAAATCTCTCATATGGTTAAGTATATGATTTTAGTTTGTGACCGCGTGATCCCGGATTACCTTTCTGTTTATTACCCTTTGACAACTGACCATCTGGTATTCTTGTTCTTTTTGTTTACTTTGTAACCTTCTTTTCATGTGTCTCATTTGTGCCCAGATGATGCGTTAATAAACGTGAAAGCGTTTGGTACTGAACTTCTGCCTATCATTTACCTGTGGGATTCGCTTATTCACCGAAATCACGTGCATCTACTGTGACTTTTAAGCATATATATATATATATATATATATATATATATATATATATATATATATATATATATATATATATATATATATATATATATATATATGTGTGTGTGTGTGTGTGTGTGTGTGTGTGTGTATATACATATATGCAACTGTACTCCTTGTATAAAACTCGTATAGGCACAGAAAGTTATACACTTGTATATGCTTGAAATTGCCGGACACACGTATTGCGCATATGCAAATGTACAAGAAAAAATTACACAGAATACAAATCTTCACCGGTTTCGTCTTTAGTCTTCAAAGGTATCTTCAGTCGGACTGCTTCATAGTGATAGAAATTAACAATGTATACATACTAGGGGAACAGTACAAACGAACAGACAGATGGTTGGTGAAAGTATTTACACCTGATGAGTGGAAAAAGGAGCAATAAACTTAGCGTGTGAAGTCCATTTACGAATCTTGTTATCCTATGCAGTTGATTCACACAATTAAGCCCAGGTGAAATACCTTCCATATAATCTATACATTTTATATATTTGTCTTGAAATAAATGGGTCGAGCTCATACATACTGTGACTGACATGCCTATTCTTACATGCACATGACGGAAACTGATAAAGTTGGTCCACTAGTAATTTTAGATAAAAGAGATAATATAAAAAAAATTAACAATCCTTTGAGTGCTGAAAATGCATACAAGGAATTAAATAAATTAAATGAAAAGGAAAATGAAAACTAGATTGTTTTTGCGTGACCTCACAGTCTTTACCGTATTTGTATGGAATCTTACAAACATGCAAACCAGATTTTTCCGCCAGGTCAGTTAGTATTCAATTACTGTTGATATTCTAAGCCCATTGGCTGGTACCATTTATGATGTCAGTATCAAGGCCAGTGTATATTAATAAGTAAATTAGATAACTTACAAAACATAAGTTATTCTTGGCTTGTGAGTTTTATGGTATCAGTATTCACAAAACTACATATCGATGATCTGAAAGAATTTTTACCTGACAAGAGAATAGACGGCCACATATGCCATTCTCTGTGAACTCCTTAATATGATGATGATGATGATGATGATTATTATTATTACAAACTGTAAGGTAAGGTAAGGACTACACCACTCCCTGATCCAGTCCATATCCCGATTGAGGCAGAGGGCAGCTTCATTTCTCATAAGAGTTGCATCATCGGCATACTGAACAATCTTGTTTTCCGGGCCCAACAACCATATCGCTTGTATACACTAAAAACAACAGGCTATAACCCTGTATGTTTTAGGAATGTGGGAATAATTAGAGTAATTTTAAATCCATCTTTGAGAAGAGAAAGGTAATCTTATACATAAACACTAGCAGGTGGAACTCCAGACACAATAGATCTTGGTTCACTCAAGATCCTGTCCACAGCAACTCGCTACTGCCTGCCTGTAAGGAAATCTTGAGGTAATCTTAAAACATCCACCCACTCCAAGATTCTGAAGTATACAAATAGTACCATATGACTTACTAAATCGAAAGCAGCACCAAAATGTATCTGAATTACTCTACACTCAGAACTCTTATCAATGTTCCTTTGCAAATGGCTCGCCAAGTCTAAAAAAAGCATCGCAGGTACCCATCTGCGTCCTATATGCATATTGACTATCAGCTAACAATACTTCAGATTCCACATACTTATAAAGTATCTTGAAAATAAGTTTTTCAGCAACTTTGGGGAGTACAGGGAGAATACAGATTGGCCTGTAGTTACCGCAGTCTGCAGGTATGCCACTCTTTGGAACAAGCGGTGTATTACTAAGCTTGCGCTCATCTGCAAACATACTACATGTGCATAAAAATCTATAGAATCTACTAATCTTGGGAGACAACACTCTAGAACCTTTAAAAAAACAAAGGGAAGAAACCATTATGATCTCCTCCTCCCTAGCTATCAAGATTATCCAGAATTTTCTTAAGATCCATAAAGCGACATGCAAATTTTGTAAGATTAGGTTCAGGATAACAAGTATCTGAGAGAGGGACATCCTCAGCTGATTGCTTAGCTTCAAAAGCTCGATGAAGCAGTTGAGCCTTTTCCCTGAGGCCAATAACCAATCTACCATCTTCTGTTAGTAGTGGTAGAATGGAAGACAAGCCTGATAAGTTCTATTCGCAGCTTGGTGAGACTCAACAAAAATGGTGCAATTTTTATTTGAACAATTTCCTCTCCATGCGTTGAATTTGGTCTTTCTGTCATGGTAAGCTTGTCTACATGTATTATCAAACCATGGCTGGTCATTTGTCCTAAATTTGATGACCTTTCTAGGGACATATCTTATTAAAATAGCCATTAGCATTTCATTTAACTTCTTCTTGGGATAAGGATCTAATATAGCATGTGAAATATTAAGTGTCTGACTTGCTTCAATAATGCGATCCCAGTTGGCTCTAGATTCCAGCCAGAGCATTTTTCCAATGGTGGCATTAGGAATATACTGATTGACAGATATGTCCATCTCAATGGCACAATTATCAGAAGTGCCTGTATATTCACAGACCTTGGACTTGACAATAACTGGAACATCTGTGAATATGAAGTCTGACCTATTACCAGAAATGTTCGTGGGTTCCTCAATTATCTGGACAAAATCGGAGAATACGCAGAACTCGAGAGCAGATCGGCCATATTGATCTGTGGAATTTGAATTTAGCCACTCGTTGTTCTTTGCATTACAGTTTCCACAAGTGACGAATGAAGCTTTTGAATCCTGAGACTGAGCCATACTAATCCTTTCTAAAAGACAGTCATATATAGAACGTCGATATTTGGATTGCGGTAAACAGCAAATGCATAAACATTGTAGAACTTACCGAAAATTTTAAAACAATGAACTTCATGGCAACTACACCCCAAATTTTTATGACGATAAATGGGTCATCCGGTCTTAGTGTATACAGTTATACCTTGTGAACGTGGGATGTTACGACGATCAGTAAAGTAAGGGATATTAAATCCCGGGATTAAAAACGCAGCCTTTGACTTGTTACTAATTACAAGAGTCTCAGATAAAAACATCTAATCGTAGTTACAGGCACAGCACTGGAGATCAAGATAATTTTACCTTAAGCCCCAATATTTGAGGAAGGTACTTTGCAATTTTTCTTACTGTAATGAGTAACAGGTCCCTGGTTCAGCTCAATGTCTCCCGAAAGAATTAAAATTAACAACATAAAACCAGTATCAAAACTAATAAATAGATTCATAACAGCAACATTGTAAAAATCAACAGAACAATAAGCAACAATACCATCAACAACAGCAGTATTTACATTATTTACAAAAATTCTGTTGAAAGTGTAAATAAACCTAATCATATGTCATTGAAAAAGCGTCGGAAGCAACTGTTCGACGAGGTGGGGCCGGCACGCCTTGTAAGGCAAAATAAATCCGCCAGGTTTGCCACAACGTGTGGAGGACATTCAGGATGGATTTAGAAATAATTTCTATTTTGCTTGTATTAAAAAGATGTTTCAAAAATATTTAACGTCAGTTTTTCATGCATCGTTGCTATGAAAAATGCTTCAAAAACTACCTTAACAAGGTAGTAGTATCGTATAAATAATTATATATGAAAGAAAAGAAAAGAAATGCGAACATCAATATGCCCATCATGAAAAATCGCTTGGATTCTGCCCTAAGAATAAAGCATATGCTGCATGCTTAGACAAAATGGCTCAGAATTTGGCGTTATCAAGAGAGTAACATTTTGACTCAAAATTTGTTAATGTCCCGTGAATAACCAAGAAGAGAGGAGACTCCTTTTTTCAGGAGTCGTGAGTCAGCATCTGCTTGCGATGAAGATAAAAGGAGTCAGATTTCACCAGTATCTCGAATTTCCCAAGAGATCTCTTCTGTTAACATTCGATTTTGTATACATTCAGAAGGCCTGACCATACCAGCATTTTGCATAAGGGAGTATCTCAAGATCTCGGTTCATATATTTTCTTCCAAGTAATATGCATTTGGGTTATGTTGCTTGTAAAACCCTTCGAAATATTTTTCCATTGCATTCATAAGAAATGTCTTAACAGTATATTTTATATATATATATATATATATATTATACATATATATATGATATATATATATATATATATATATATATATATATATATATATATATATATATATATATATATATATATATATATATATATATATATATATATATATATATATATATATATATATATATATATATAGTGAGGATTGAGAGGGTTCTATCAACCGGTAGACATCAGCAGGTTAGGGTGAAGGATCATTCCATTATTCCTTTTTCAAGGTACTTTATTGTTGCTGCGACGTTTCAGGACTAAAGTCCCATTTTCAAGCTATAAAAATAAAGTTAAAAGTTAAAATAAAAACTCGGACTAAAATTAAGTAAAAAAAACTTTATACATATATACAAATAATATAAAAGTAAAGTACAAAGGATAGGGAGGAGTAACTACCATAAGGTGCTGAAGGCACAGACCAGTGACTATTCGGGCCGGGTTCAGCTTCGACTTAAACTCACGAGAGATACAGAGGTGTTGAGAAGACTGGGTGTTTAACTGTGGAACTATTGTTTAATAAAAAGTGTTTCCAAGATTGCTAAATATTGTTCGTTAGAGTTTGGCCTATAATTTTAAAATCTCTGTAGTTTATGTCATATTTGCATTTCTTTGCATGTTCTCGTATACATGAAAATTGGGATTAGTCAATTTGACGCCTGTTCGATAGCTAACGCCTCGATGAGAGTCCAATCTCACTTTGAGTAACCTCCGTGTGGAGCCGACGTACTTCCCAAAGATTACATCTGGGCAATTAAATAAATATACGACTCTCGAGGTCATTAGTGGATCGAGTTTCTCCTTATGTTTAAACAGAGATCTAATACTCATTGAGGTTGCAGGGTAACTTTAATTCAATGGCAGGTAAATTTCTCGACTAACAACTTCCAATTCACGATAGAAATTTAGGTCATGAATAAATGGGACACTTGCATATAATCGTAATTTTGGTACTGTAGGTATTTTAATTTTAGGATGGAAGATATTGTTTAAAAATTTGCTGAGGTGTTTATAAAAAGTTTGGATGGAAAGCAGTTGTCAGTGAAATATTGGTGGAGATAAGTTATTTCACTGTGAAAAGATTCCAATTAGACGTTATGTTAAAGCCCTGAAAGAGCGTAGACATGGAGTTTAGTTTAAAATTATAAAAGCAGTTACTATAAAAATTTGAGCCCAGGCCATAAAAAGTTTTTCTTTCTAAAAACCGTGGTGTTAAAATGATCATTATGTTTAAAAACTGTTACATCTAAAAATGGCAGCCTTTTTTCATTTTCATATTCAATAGTAAAATTAATATTAGGATGTACTTTATTGGCATAATCAAGAAATTTGTCAAGCTTGATCTTTATCTCTGAACAGTAAAAAAGTATCATCCACGTACCTACTATAAAATAAGTGGATGGTAGGCCAAAGGACAATCGTCCAGTATGCGCTCCTCAGGGAGCACATAAAAATGTTTTGCAAAGGTGGGACCCAAAGGGGATCCCATCGCCATACCATCAACCTGAAATGTGAGGCTTTACCGTTAAAACAAAGGCTGTGTCCTGCACTTTGTGAGCTCGAGCAATTTTCTAAAATCCGTGAGGTTAAAATTATTAAAAGTGGCATCTGGGTCAGTAAAAATACGGCTAATAATAATGTCAATGGTTTCTTCTACCGGTACATTAGTAAAAGAGACTCACATCCATACTAACCATAAATAAATCTGAATCCTGGGGTAAAATTTTTTTCTTTAAAATGTTCTGAATTCTTACAGCTATAGTTATTCGTAGTAAAGGAGCTAGGAGAGGTACCAGAAATTTAGCAATTTTATAATTAGAAGTAGCATAAGAGGTGAGGATGGGCCTCATTGGTATACCTTCTTTATGAATTTTAGGTAGCCCATACATCACTCCATGAGGCACCTGTACTATATAATGAAGTGTAAGTAGTTTCACTAATGATATTATAATCTTTAAGATATTTCAAAAACAGTTAATTCGGTCTTCTATCTTAAAAGATAGCAGAGTATTGAGGTTCTCCTGTCATTTTGAATTTAGATTCGTCCCCTAGGATATTTTCCATCTTTTGTATATATTCATATTTATTTAGTATTACAGTACCTTTTCCCTTTGTCAGGTTGTGTTATTGTTAGGTCTTTTTCGTTTCCCAAGTTCTTTAGAATATTCAAGTCATTCCCTGAAAGAATGGTGTCCAACGAGTAGTTAAGTTGTTAAAAGTTTTCTGAGCTATACCCTGTAGTTGGGATCGCATTTTAGGTACATCTACATCGAGGCGGAAATTAAGTAGTCTTGCAAATAATGATTCCATAGATCCATAAAACTGGTTATACGAAGGTTTAAAGCACGGTAGGCAAAAATCAATCTAAAGAAAGCAGAAACTCTTCTCTCTTAGATAATTTGTATTTGACATATTAAACACAGTTTTATTACTGTTCAAAAAAGAAGGAATAAATACACCCAGCTTTCTCAATTTTCTCTCGTGAGTACGTCGGACCATTAGCACATAATCGGCAATACATTTTATTAAACAGATATTTGAAAACAATAATCAATAATGGATAAATTATCTGTAATATTCACAAATAGGCTCCTAGATAATTCAGTTGGTTTGACAATATTTATTCTTATGGTTAATCTCCATATCCAACAATTTTCGTGGTGGCATCATGGTAAAAGGAGTCTGGTATATTGACGACTTGTACACATGAATTTGACGAAATTCGGGACAAATATCATTCAGGCGGCAGTATTGTAGAAATTCTAAATCGAGTTCAGCTTTACGAAGTTGTCGTGTAGTTTTATCCAGTTTTCTGCATGTGGTAGGAGTTGAGTTCCGCTATCGTCCTCAGATTAGGGCGTGGAAGCTGACGTAGCCACGAAGTCTCACTCGAAGAAGGAAGAGGAGAGCGAAACAGATCGAAGGGCAGCCATAGTGGAAGGTCTGGTACGGGAGAACAAAGTTCAGGCCACATGTGTCCAATAATACAGTGAGGATTGAGAGGGTTCTATCAACCGGCAGACATCAGTTAGGGTGAAGGATCATTCCATTATTCCTTTTCAAGGTACTTTATTGTTGCTGCGACGTTTCAGGACTCAGGTTAAGTCCCATTTTCAAGCTATAAAAATAAAAGTTAAAAGTTAAAATAAAGCTGGACTAGGTGAAAGTAAAAAAAAAAAAAAAAAAACTTTATACATATATACAAATATTATAAAAAAGTACACAAAGGATAGGAGGAGTAGCACTTTACTGCATAAGATTTGCTGAAGGCACAGACCAGTGACTATTCGGGCCAGGTTCAGCTAAACTTAAACTCACGAGAGATACAAGTGTTGAGAGAGACTGGGTGTTTAACTGTGGAACTAGTTGTTTAATAAAGTGTTCCAAGATTGCTAAATATTGTTCGTTAGAGTTTGGCCTATAATTTTTAAAATCTTTGTAGTTGTATATGTCATATTTGCATTTCTTTGCATGTTCTCGTATACATGAAAATTCAGGATTAATCAATTTGACGCCTGTTCGATCTTCTTGCCCTCGATAGAGTCCAATCTCACTTTGAAACCTTTCCGTGTGGAGCCATGTACTTCCCAAGATTCTAGGGCAATTAAATAAATATACGACTCCTGAGGTCATTAGTGGATCAAGTTTCTCCTTATGTTTAAATAGAGATCTAATACTCATTGGGTTGCAGGGTATTAGCTTTAATTCAATGGCAGGTAAAAATTTCTCGACTAACAACTTCCAAATTCACGATAGAATTTAGGTCATGAATAAATGGGAAATGAGGCCCATCCTCACCTCTTATGCTACTTCTAATTATAAAATTGCTGATTTCTGGTACCTCTAGCTCCTTTTTACTACGAATAACTATAGCTGTAGAATTCAGAACATTTTAAAGAAAAATTTTACCCAAGTTCAGATTTATTTATAGTTAGCATGGATGTGGAGTCTCTTTTACTAATGTAATACCCATTAGAAGAAACCATTGACATTATTATTAGCCGTATTTTACTGACCAGATGCCACTTTTAATAATTTAACCTCACGGATTTTAGAAATTGCTCCGCTGAGCTCGCTGTGCAGGACACAGCGTTTCAACGGTAAAGCCATTCAGGTTGATGGTATGGCGATGGGATCACTAGGTCCCACCTTTGCAAACATTTTTATATGTGCTCCCTGGAGGAGCGCATGCTGGTTGAACAATCTTTGGCCTACCATCCCTTATTTTATAGTAGGTACGTGGATGATACTTTTGCTGTTCAGAGGTAAAGATCAAGCTGACAAATTTCTTGATTATGCCAATAAGTACATCCTAATATTAATTTACTGTTAGATATGAAAATGAAAAATAGCTGCCATTTTAGATGTAACAGTTTTTAAACATAATGATCATTTTAACACCACGGTTTTTAGAGAAAACTTTTGCACAGCCTGGGCTCAAATTTTATAGTAACTGCTTTTATGGTACAAACTAAACTCCATGTCTACGCTCTTTCATGAGCTTTTAACATAACGTCTAATTGGAATCTTTTCTGATGAAATAACATCTCCTGTGTACACAACAATACTTTCCATCCAAACTTTTTATAAACACCTCAGCAAATTTTAAACAATATCTTCCATCCTAAAAAAATTAAAATACCTACAGTACCAAAATACGATTATATGCAATGTCCCATTGTTCATGACCTAAATTTCTATCGTGAATTGAAGTTGTTAGTCGAGAAATTTTACCTACCATTGAATTAAAGCTAATACCCTGCAACCCCAATGAGTATTAGATCTCTGTTTAAACATAAGGAGAAACTCGATCCACTAATGACCTCCCAGAGTCGTATATTTATTTAATTACCTAGATGTAATCTTGGGAAGTGCCACTTAGCACCTTTGGCAAAAGTCATACTTATTAGAGTTTTATAATCATTTATGGCTTGAAATTTATTTCCAGATGATTGTGTAAAGCTATAATAATTCCAATCCCCAAACCTGGAAAGGATCCCAGCAATGTAAATAATTACAGACCAATTTCTTTAACAAGCTGCTTATGCAAATTGTTAGAGAAAATGGTAAATGCTCGACTAACATGGCACATTCGAGAAAATAAAATTTTGAACTCCCACTCAGTTTGGGTCTCAGTAACAGATCCACATTGATTCTCTCTGTAACTTAGAAGACCATATACGTAGGTTTTGAACGAAAACAAATTACTATAGCTGTCTTTTTGACATTGAAAAGGCATCTTACCACATGGAGGTATGCTATTAAAAACTTTACAAAACAACAACATCCGTGGACATTTACCTAGGTTTATACAGAACTTTTGACAAACCGTTTTTTTTAAGGTGAGAATTGATGATGATCTGTCTAGAACATTTCCACTTGAAAACGGTGTGTCTCAGGGAAGCGTCCAGGAACACTGTTTACTTTAGCAATTAATGATATCAGTAAAAATCTACCTGGTGGCATTAAAAGTAACCTATACATGGATGATTTTGCCATATATTATTCAGCATCCCGAATAAAACATGCAGAACGAATCATTAACCCTGGACAGGTAGCCTTGTGCCATTTTAGACACACTGGGTTCTTGTAAAACCCATTTTTTCGTTGTCTAGATAAACTCCCCTTCAAGTAGGTGGACTCATTTTCTGGAATAGCTAGTCTTTGTCGAGCTGACATGGAAGTAGACGTGCCGCACTTGAAGTCCGCCAAGAACACAGTATTTTCGGCGCCGAAAGTTTCTTTTGTGTATATTTCAGCACTACACTTGTGCCATTGGTGGAGAATGCGATTTTCAATACCTGACTGATCTACGATACTTTCTTGATATGACCAAGCAGTTTTGGGTGGGTGGATGAACCAGTTTGTGTGTGGTGGTCTGATGTGTGCATGCTTGGCATCTTGGGGTCTCTTTCGTGGGCTTTGGGAGTGTGTTGGGGTGGGAAGCTGAGCATTTTTCTGTTTGCAGTTTGTCCTTTTGATATGCTGTCGGGGTCTGTGCGGGGCTCTTGGGTGTCACCAGTGACTTTTTGGACCCCTGCATGTGGACTGGTTTAAACTTATGGATTTGGCTTTTAGTTCTCCCTGACCTGGATCCGACGACTTAACGTGCAGGATGGCAACGACTTCTGGCATGAACATGGATACGAGCTAAATGGCTGTTGGACAGAACCAAACACTGAGACACCAGGGTTGTTAATAAATCTGAGTGGATTTGATTCAAATAATAGGGTCCTTTATTGCACTAATGTAAACTTATCATTAGATTACGAATGTTTATACAGTGTAGTAAAAACAATTCGGCAAAGTGGAAAGAATTAAATTAATTCTAGAAAAGATAAGCAGTCATTTTGTGCTTTTATCAAATTTTCCTCTCCCTTGGAAGCTAGTGAGGCACAACAAAGACTCCATGGCCACATTCTGAATGACTCAGTTGTCAGCACGAAAAATGTTTTCAGTGAAAAACTTGAATGATGAGCCATTTGACTTTGTTCCAAAGGCTGAAGAACATGGACCAGTCCCATGTACCAGAGCTCTTCCTCCCCTTTGATGGCATGTTGCTATCTACAAGGAGGGAGGGAAAAATTTGATAAAAGCTGCTGACTGCATTGAGAGCAAGGTTGGTTCCATTCCCATTGGAAATTTAAAACAGTATGGAAAGAATCTTCTAATAAAGCTGGAAATGAGACTCAAGCAGTTCTGTTAAGACGGACTTTAAACCTCCTGAAAGTGGAAATATTGAATCTATTTCATCTCACAGATTCTTTAATACACTGAAAGGCCTCATAGTTTACTCAAAAGATCTGCATGTTTTAAAGAGGAGGAGATTCTCCATCGATGCCCTCCTTGTGTATCTCATGTAAAAACTGGGTGGTGATGCAGCTATCCTTTAACCTTCTCCTCCAATTTACCTACCTGATACCATCATTGTTGGCCATGAGAGGATGCAGGTTAAAAAATATAAAAGAAGTCCTAGACAGTGTCGCAAATGCTTTGAATATGGCCACATTCAAAACTCTTGATTTATAACAATAAAGATGTCCTGTGTGCTCTGCAGAGCACGATATTGATGATTGCAAAGCAGCCCGATACTGTTTTCTTTGCAAGGGTGATCAACACACCAAACTCTAGGGCTTGTCCCAGATATAAATTTGAACAAGAAGTGTTGGCAGTGGCAGATAATGAACATATTAGCATTAGTGAAGCAAAGCGCACATTAATGGGGCAAACAAAAGTGCCAACACTACGTATGCTTCTGTAATAAAACTTATAAAACTTCCAACAATGTAAGGCCACCAATAACTGAGTGTCTGATGGAAGATATCACAAACCTGGTATTTCTCGAACCATAAATAATAATGAAAATCTCCAAACTGGTGAGAAACTTTCGTCGGCAAGTGCTTTGAAGTCCAATAGCAAAAATTGTAGATAAAAGCACAGAAAATTTATCTTCCACCACATCCACAGCTGTCGATTCATCTCCAAAAATAAGGGTGCAAAATCAGCCAATAATTCAGGAAAATATTCTGAAAATACTTCAAACCAAAAATAAGCTAAAGGAACAATCCCAATTAGATAGAGCTAGTTCAGAGCCATCAATCGCCACAGCCACAAACAAAAATAATAATAAAACTACAGTTGCAACTACCAAGAAACGCACAAGAAATAGTTCCCCAAATAATGATAATTTTATAATAAAAACTTCAAATGGGTTCAGTGTTTTTGGAAGACATCTCTCCTCCTAGAAAGGTGGTTCCAAAAGTAGTTTCAGAACAAAAACATCTGAGTTCAATTCAGTCTTGCATCCCTAAGACAAATAGGATTAGTGGTGCACAGAACCACAGTTGCCTGAACATCAGGTTCATAATAAAAATATGAAGATCAATCAAAGACCTGAACACCAATTCAGATGAAATTTATTAAGAAAACAATCTCTTATAAAGGAGAATTTCCCACTCCACCTAGGAACAGTACTTCCCCTTTAAGGAGTGGGAAGTAGCACATTTACCACCTTAGCATTCTTGCTCGATATTCTTCAGTGGAACTGTAAAGGTCTCAGAGCCCGTAAAGAAGACCTTTTAAGTTTTAATGCATGAATTTTTACAGGGATTATATGCCTACAGGAAACAATGTTAGGCAACTCTGTTTATAATCCTGGACTAAATTATTCAATATTTAAATCATATCCCCAAATTGGTGATTTTATTTTTTATTTTTATGGATTTTAGTGCTGCAATTATTATTAATAAATCTCTACAGCACTCCACAATACAATTAAATACAACACTAAAAGTATTTTTATTTCAGTCATTTTGGAAAAGAGGATAACAATCTGCTCCTATATACCTTCCACCAGACCTTGATTTTAACATTGGAGATATTCAGTCGTTAATTGACCAACTTCCAGCTCCTTTACTTCTGCTAGGTGATTTTAATGCCCACAACCCCTTTGGGGAAGTCGGTTTAGATAGTAAAGGAAATTAATCGAAGACCTTATTGACAGGAATGATGTTACCCTGTATAATAATGGGTCAATGACTTTTGACAACATTCATTATAATCATTTCTCTGCACTGGACCTTTAGTATTTCTTCAACTAGTATCCACCTTGATTTTAATTGGTCTGTTAATGAAGATTTAAATGGAAGTGATCACTACCCGATCCATTTGAAATATGCTCTGAATGCTCCATCTGAAGTTTTACCTAAGTGGAAGGTAGAGGACGCAGACTGGGATAAATTTAGTAGGGTGTCAATCTAGATAGGGCCTTTGAGTCTTTATTTCATCTAGATCATTCTAATGCTATGATTACTTTTATTGAATCTACTTTGAAAAGTGCTGAAGCTCGATTCCAAAACAAAAGGCAAACCTCGTAGACCTGCAGTTCCCTGGTGGAATAAGACATGTGGTATTCTGAGGAAAGTGACTTGGAAATGCTACAGACGTTACAAAACTAGTGGCTCCCCAGTCTAAATTAATCTACAAACGTGCTAAAGCCAAAAGAGCATTAAATAAGAAAGCCAAAAGAGAATGTTGGCTTTACTATATTAATGGAATAAACTCCAAGACCCCACTAAGGCAACAGTGTGGCGCAAAATAATGGAAACTGAGTGGAAAATTTGTATGCGTCACCATTGCCCTCATTAAAATAAATGACACTCTAATCACACAGAGCCCACTGAAGTTGCCAATGAGCTAGGAAAACACTTTCTAAAATTTCCAGCCCTAACAATTATTCTCCAGAATTTCAAAAGAATTAGGAATTCTGAAATGTGTCTGAAATTTGATTCGTGATTCTACAACAACCAAAAAAATTTTTTGAACTAAGTGAGGCGCTTCCTCAAGTGAATCCACAGCTCCAGGTGAGGATACAATCATATATGAAATGCTGAAACACCTCCCAGATGATGCCAAAAATATTTACTGAAGATTATAAACAAAATATAAAACTGGAATTTTACCCAAGGACTGGAAAATATCCATAATTGTCCCATTAAAAGAACCCTAATAAAGATGCTTCCCAAGCCACCAGCTATAGACCAATAGCTCTTACCAGCTGTGTATGTAGCTGATGGAGAAAATGATAAATACTAGACTGGTTTGGCACCTGGAGACCAAAGGATTACTATCGCCATTTCAATTTGGTTTCAGAAAAACTGCTCCACCCTTGATCCCTTGCTGAGGCTGACCAACCAAATTAGCAAGGATTCATCAAAAGTGTCAGACCATTGGCATATTTTTTGACTTGGAGAAAGCATATGACACTACCTGGAGAATTTCATGAAACAATTGCACAAGATATAGTACAACAAATTAAGAATGGTCAGGTTTATATATTCCTTTTTAATGGAAAGACTTTTTTAAGGTAAGAGTTTGAAACTCCTTCTCCCAACCTTTTATGCAGGAGGAAGGAGTTCCCCAAGGAAGCGTTTTAAGTGTAACACTTTTTTCAGTGGCAATAAATTAGTGTGATTGAAAAATCTCGCCCCTGTTAAATGCTCGCTTTTTGATCGATGACCTTGCAATATACTAAACAGGATATGATTCCTTGTCTGTATGTAAACATTTGCAAAGGTCTATTAATGCTATTACTAAGTGGGCTGATGAGAATGGTTTCAAATTCTCCTCTTCCAAAACAGTTGCAGTAAGATTCACCAGCCCACCGGCGTGTGGAAGAGGTTCCACAATTAGTTTAAAATAACCATCCTTCCTTACGAGTGAAGTTAAATTTCTGGGGATGACTATTGACCATAAATTAACATGGGCTTTGTTTATCATAAATGCCCTAAAGTTTAATGTTAAACAATCTTTGAATATTTTAAAAACTGTTTCTGGATTTAGTTAACAAAATGATAAAAATCCCTTCTGAGGCTAATATGACCTCTTGTTTCGATCTAAGCAAGACTATGGCTGTCAAATTTATTCCTCAATTGTATAAACCAAGCTAAAGGAACTGGATGTTGTACACAACATGGGGTTGAGAATATGCTCAGTATTTTAGAACTTTGCCTGTTGAAAGCATTTATGTCACACAGATCATTTTCCCTTGATCTAAGAAGGCAAGAGCTAGGTTGACGATACATGGCTAGAATGAAAATTGCTTAAAAATCCCTCCTTTCCAAGCACTAAAGCTGAAACAGACTCTCAGTTTTCTGGTACAAGAGCTTCTAAACCATTCCAAATTCGACTGAATGAGGATGTTAGGAATAATCACCTTAAATCCCAGAAAGTCCTGGAAGTAGAATATCCTGTAAATCCTCCATGGCTTATCCCAGAAGCATCAATATGTAAGAAACTGTTTAACAAAAAGGACTGCACTGTAGAAGAGATTAGGGGAAAATTCTTAGAGCACGATGTTACCCATACTAATTTTACAAAAATTTATACAGATGGATCTAAGTCAGATAGTGGTGTTGGTTGCGCTGTTATCCTTTTGATACAGCGTACACAGCTAAATTACCTGACTCTGCATCAATATTTACTGCCGAATTAACAGCCGTAGTGTCTGCCCTAGATTTAGTTTTTCAAAGTAGTGACTCTAATTTTGTCATATACTCAGACTCTAGAAGCACCTTAGAAGCTATTAAAAATTTAATAGCTTTCATCCATTAATTCAAAAAGTTCAGGAGTGGCTTTTTCGTATATATTGTCGACGTAAATCAGTCTCTTTCTGTTGGGTCCCTTCTCACGTGGGGATTCGCGGAAACGAGATGGCAGATAGGAAGCGAAAGCTGCTAGTATTTTATCAGAAACCTCTTTTGAAAAGTGCCTCATACAGATCTAAAAGGTCCCATTAGATCTTATGTTTTAAGTAAATGGCAAGAAAGGTGGACTTCTCCCTTCTTGCCAATAATAAGAAATATAGAAATATTAGGGATAATGTACTACCGTGGTCTTCGTCATTCCAGCTTGACAGACGAACAGAGGTTATTTTAACGAGATTAAGGATTGGGCACACTCGTCTAACCCATCAGTTTATTTTAGAAGGAAGCAGCCCTCCAGAGTGTGCTTACTGTGACGAGACACTAACAGTGGAGCACATTCTGGTGGTCTGCCCCAGATATTTTAACCAAAGAGAGAGATATTTTAGGTAAATCCCTGTCTGATATTTTTTAGGGAGATGAAGCAGATATTTCTGCTATCATCTCTTTTTTAAAGTGTATTAAAATTTTTAACGATATTTAATTTTATTTAATAATTTATTACATCACGTAGAATTTTAATGACATTAATTTTTTTTTTTATGTATATAGCACATCATTCATTAAACTTCATACCCTTATTTATTGGTCACATCACTTCATTTTATTTATTAATCATTTCCTTCATGAATTCATAACTTTAACATAATTTATTTTCTTTCCATTACGGCGCTGAATGGCCTTGTTGGCCCCAGTGCCTGGGCTTTTGCCCTAAATATCATACATCCATCCACTTCCTAACATCAAACCATTCCTCATAACAACAATGGGGCCTCTCGAGGAGAACAAGACAGGACTTACAGACTCGTTCATACTAAAAATTGTGAAGTTTAAGTCCAGTGAGACAACGTCCAAACCACCGCCCTTTCATTCAAAGCTACACAAATTTCATGATCAGTAAAGTGTTTGTCCTTGTGAGTTTCTGTGGGTTAAGTCAATACCTGTTTAAGTAACTTTCTGAGTGATCAGAGTTCACATCCAGGACAGGAAAAACTGCAACATTTTGAAATTCCACAACATCTTAATTTTGTCTCCATGATGGAAGTCAGCAAAATATGTAGGTTAAAAGAGAGAGAGAGAGAGAGAGAGAGAGATGAGAGACATTCTGAGCTTGAGCTTTAAGATATTGTTTATTACTGGCTCTGAATTGCAATCCTCCATCTCTCTACTATAATATGAGCGCCATTTAGACGCCAGTGCGGAATGTTTGTCATTTTATCACGCTGAGTGTCCTTTACAGAACTTTCTAATCCACAAATAATTATTTTAACTGATACTGCCCTTGTTAAACAAATCCTTCAGAAAATCCCACAAATCGTAGGATGAATTTGCAAATCTTGCTCATGAAGTAATTTGTCGTCAGAAAACATTTTGATCTCTTCACACGCTCTTGGGACAAATAGATTCGACGATGATCTCATTTGAAGTACCTTGCTCATCTTTTTAACTGTTTCTCTTTTAATATCTCATTTAAAAGCTAAACGTAATTCAGTTCAATTTTCTTAAGGTATTTGGTTTAGTTAATAATTTCCCTTTGCTAATTCAAATTAACCTGCTTTAAAGACATCTTCTGAGGAACGTTTTGAGCAGGAATTTGAACTTTTCGGAACAACTGCAAATATTGATGTCAGTCAGTCATTCAGTCAGTGACTTGTTGCCTTCATAGTTACACTGACTCATTCCACATCACGTCTTTTGTTCCAGTGACATAAACTTAGCTTTACGTTGACATAAAGTTCCATTGGAACGCCCCCAAATGGCCCAAACATTACGAAATGCTTGCATGTCTTCACCCAACCACAAAATGTATATCCCTGTGGTCCTTTTCATTATTTACTGTGGGCACCAAATAGAAGTCCTTGATTCGATTCCTTCCTCACTGTTGGACTGAACTGGAACAAAAATAAAATTCAGATATGTGTGCAAATTGGAACTTCTTCAGAAAATCAAACAAAGTGCAATGCATTACTACCCTAATAGTATTCTGGATTCCATTTTAATACATTTTTATCTATTCATTAATTTATTATTTTTTCTTTTTACAAGTCAATGGATATTTGCTTTCTGTAATTCCTTCAGTTCTCTTGATAATCCTAATGGACACTCTCAATATTCTTTGGAAGCATATTTGTAGTCAATGGGCTCTGTGGTCTTGTTACATATGAATAGGGGTTGTTTTTTTATAATAATAATAATAATAATAATAATAATAATAATAATAATAATGTATAAGAATAATAAATATCGTTTAACAACAAATAAACAGATTTATCGATTGAAAAGCAATGAAAAAGTTCCTTATCTGCACTGTTTCAACTAAATACAATATGTCCCCAAAAGCTAAATGTTTAATCCACTTAGTCGGAGGGTCCAGACAAAGCACCACAATGAATTCATATTATTATTAGAAGGAGGTGTTAATTTTTTTTGTGTAGGAAAGAGGAATCTTTAACAGAGGTAGTAGTAAACGGAATATGCAGAAATTTTTGCTATGAAGCTTATAACTGCCATGGAATCTGATAAGCAGAAGATGTCTCTTAAGTGCCCTACAGTGCACGGCGTGAGGTGCACTGACAATTTGTTCACCTCGGAGCCTGTTTTTTTCTGCTAACAGTTATGCCATTTAGTCATCTAAATTTGTCAACTCTTGAACTGTTGGATCTCTGGATGCGCTCTCTTCAAAAACCTTCCTCCCTTCTGAATAAGCCAAATGGGAGAAATCAAAAAAAGATCTTTCGTTCAGCATCGACATCAAATCAAGATATGGTCAGGTATGAATGCCGTTGAAGGACAATTCATTGAAATCTATCCATTCTCAATTGATGTCTTTGCAAAACCTGGAACACTTTACTGCATTCTTACAAGCACTGACCCCTAATGAAATGCGACGCGAAGCCGAGCTCAGAAATAGCTTTTGTAGAATAAGACAGTACTAAACTCGTTCATTCAGTCGTTTTACTAAATGATGAATATAATATTCTTTTATATACCTTACACACATGAGTACAGTACATTATACATCACATATATTATATGATATATACCGCCTATAATATAGCTTGTATATATACCATATGATATATATAACATATATATAGAAAACTTATATATATATTATTTAATGTATATTATATATTGTCAATTATATGCTATATATGATATATATATATATATATTACGATATATTTATATATATATATTATATATATTTTTATTTATATGCATTTTTATATTATATTTATATTTTTATATATATCGAAATATATTTTTTATTTATGTAAATAATTTATTTATATATATATTTATATATAGTATATATATTTTTATATATAACTATATATATATTCCTATCTGCATAAGTATATTCGATATTATATATATATTATATATATATTATATATATATATATTATATATTTATAATATAAGAAAAACTATAATATATATATATATAAAATATATATATAATTCAGTATACCCTTTTATATATATATAACATTTATATATATATATTTTTATATATATAATGTATACATAAAAGATTTATATATATATATATATATATATATATATATATATTTATATAAATGCCTATATAATATATTTATATATATATAAATATATATATGTATGCATTATATAGCTATATATATTATATATATATTATATATATGAGATATATATATATATATATAGAGGATATATATATATATATATATATTTATATATGCTACATATATATATATATATATATATATATATATATATATATATATATATATATATATATATATATATATATATATATATATATATATATATATATATATATCAACACGTTAGGGTGAAGGATCATTCCATTATTCCTTTTCAAGGTACTTTATTGTTGCTGCAACGTTTCAGGACTAAAGTCCCATTTTCAAGCTATAAAAATAAAAGTTAAAAGTTAAAATAAAAACTCGGACTAAAATTAAGTAAAAAAAAAAAATTTATACATATATACAAATAATATAAAAAAAAGTACAAAGGATAGGGAGGAGTAACTACCATAAGGTGCTGAAGGCACAGACCGAGTGACTATTCGGGCCGGGTTCAGCTTCGACTTAAACTCACGAGAGATACAGAGGTGTTGAGGAAGACTGGGTGTTTAACTGTGGAACTAGTTGTTTAATAAAGAGTGTTTCCAAGATTGCTAAATATTGTTCGTTAGGAGTTTGGCCTATAATTTTAAAATCTTTGTAGTTTATGTCATATTTGCATTTCTTTGCATGTTCTCGTATACATGAAAATTCAGGATTAGTCAATTTGACGCCTGTTCGATAGCTAACGCCTCGATGAGAGTCCAATCTCACTTTGAGTAACCTCCGTGTGGAGCCGACGTACTTCCCAAGATTACATCTAGGGCAATTAAATAAATATACGACTCTGAGGTCATTAGTGGATCGAGTTTCTCCTTATGTTTAAACAGAGATCTAATACTCATTGGGTTGCAGGGTATTAGCTTTAATTCAATGGCAGGTAAAAATTTCTCGACTAACAACTTCAATTCACGATAGAAATTTAGGTCATGAATAAATGGGACACTTGCATATAATCGTAATTTTGGTACTGTAGGTATTTTAATTTTAGGATGGAAGATATTGTTTAAAAATTTGCTGAGGTGTTTATAAAAAAGTTTGGATGGAAAGCAGTTGTCAGTGAAATATTGGTGGAGATAAGTTATTTCACTGTGAAAAGATTCCAATTAGACGTTATGTTAAAAGCCCTATGAAAGAGCGTAGACATGGAGTTTAGTTTAAAATTATAAAGCAGTTACTATAAAAATTTGAGCCCAGGCCGGTAAAAGTTTTCTTTCTAAAAACCGTGGTGTTAAAATGATCATTATGTTTAAAAACTGTTACATCTAAAAATGGCAGCTTATTTTCATTTTCATATTCAATAGTAAAATTAATATTAGGATGTACTTTATTGGCATAATCAAGAAATTTGTCAGCTTGATCTTTATCTCTGAACAGTAAAAAAGTATCATCCACGTACCTACTATAAAAATAAGGGATGGTAGGCCAAAGGACAATCGTCCAGTATGCGCTCCTCCAGGAGCACATAAAAATGTTTGCAAAGGTGGGACCCAAAGGGGGATCCCATCGCCATACCATCAACCTGAATGTAGGCTTTACCGTTAAAAACAAAGGCTGTGTCCTGCACAGCGAGCTCGAGCAATTTTCTAAAATCCGTGAGGTTAAAATTATTAAAAGTGGCATCTGGGTCAGTAAAAATACGGCTAATAATAATGTCAATGGTTTCTTCTACCGGTACATTAGTAAAAAGAGACTCACATCCATGCTAACCATAAATAAATCTGAATCCTGGGGTAAAATTTTTTCTTTAAAATGTTCTGAATTCTTACAGCTATAGTTATTCGTAGTAAAAGGAGCTAGGAGAGGTACCAGAAATTTAGCAATTTTATAATTAGAAGTAGCATAAGAGGTGAGGATGGGCCTCATTGGTATACCTTTTTATGAATTTTAGGTAGCCCATACATCACTCCATATGAGGCACCTGTACTATATAATGAAGTGTAGCTAGTTTCACTAATGATATTATAATCTTTAAGATATTTCAAAAACGGTTAATTCGGTCTTCTATCTTAAAGATAGCAGAGTATTGAGGTTCTCCTGTCATTTTGAATTTAGATTTTTTCCCTAGGATATTTTCCATCTTTTGTATATATTCATATTTATTTAGTATTTACAGTACCTTTTTCCTTGTCAGGTTGTGTTATTGTAGGTCTTTTCGTTTCCCAAGTTCTTTAAGAATATTCAAGTCATTCCTAGAAAAGAATGGTGTCAACGAGTAGTTAAGTTGTTAAAAGTTTTCTGAGCTATACCCTGTAGTTGGGATCGCATTTTATTTTTACATCTACATCGATTTAATTAAGTAGTCTTGCAAATAATGATTCCATAGATCCATAAAACTGGTTATACGAAGGTTTAAAGCACGGTTTAGGCAAAAATCCAATCCTAAAGAAAGCAGAAACTCTTCTCTTAGATAATTTGTAATTTGACATATTAAACACAGTTTTATTACTGTTTCAAAAAGAAGGAATAAATACACCCAGCTTTCTCAATTTTCTCTCGTGTATACGTCGGACCATTAACACATAATCGGCAATACATTTATTAAACAGATATTTGAAAACAATACAATCAATAATGGATAAATTATCTGTAATATTCACAAATAGGCTCCTAGATAATTCGGTTAGTTTGACAATATTTCTTTATTCTTATGGTTAATCTCCATATCCAACAATTTCGTGGTGGCATCATGGTAAAAGGAGTCTGGTATATTGACGACTTGTACACCTTGAATTTGACGAAATTCGGGACAATATCATTCAGGCGGCAGTATTGTAGAAATTCTAAATCGAGTTCAGCTTTACGAAGTTGTCGTTAGTTTTATCCAGTTTTCTGCATGTGGTAAGGAGTTGAGTTCCATATCGTCCTCGGATTAGGGCGTGGAAGCTTACGTAGCCACGATCTCACTCGAAGAAGGAAGAGGAGAGCGAAAACGAATCGAAGGGCAGCCATTTGGAAGGTCTGGTACGGGGAGGAGCAAAGTTCAGGCCCACATGTGTCCAATAATACAGTGAGGATTGAGAGGGGTTCTATCAACCGGTAGACATCAGCAGGTTAGGTGAAGGATCATTCCATTATTCCTTTTCAAGGTACTTTATTGTTGCTGCGACGTTTCAGGACTAAAGATCCCATTTTAAAGAAAAAATTTTACCCCAGGATTCAGATTTATTTATGGTTAAAATGGATGTGAGTCTCTTTTAAAAATGTACCGGTAGAAGAAACCATTGACATTATTATAGCCGTATTTTGGACAGATGCCACTTTAATAATTTTAACCTCACGGATTTTACACACAGCCTTTGTTTTTAGTAATAATAATACATTCAGGTTGATGGTATGGCGATGGGATCCCCCTTTATTCCCACCTTTGCAAACATTTTTATGTGCTCCCTGGAGGAGCGCATACTGGTTTGTCCTTTGGCCTACCATCCCTTATTTTATAGTAGGTACGTGGATGATACTTTTTACTGTTCAGAGATAAAGATCAATTATTTGACAAATTTCTTGATTATGCCAATAAAGTACATCTAATATTAATTTTACTATTGAATATGAAAATGAAAATAAGCTGCCATTTTTAGATGTAACAGTTTTTAAACATAATGATCATTTAACACCACGGTTTTTAGAAAGAAAACTTTTACCGGCCTGGGCTCAAATTTTTATAGTAACTGCTTTTATAATTTTAAACTAAACTCCATGTCTACGCTCTTTCATAGGGCTTTTAACATAACGTCTAATTGGAATCTTTTTCACAGTGAAATAACTTATCTCCACCAATATTTCACTGACAACTGCTTTCCATCCAAACTTTTTATAAACACCTCAGCAAATTTTTAAACAATATCTTCCATCCTAAAATTAAAATACCTACAGTACCAAATTACGATTATATGCAAGTGTCCCATTTATTCATGACCTAAATTTCTATCGTGAATTGAAAATGTTAGTCGAGAAATTTTTACCTGCCATTGAATTAAAGCTAATACCCTGCAACCCAATGAGTATTAGATCTCTGTTTAAACATAAGGGAGAAACTCGATCCACTAATGACCTCAGGAGTCGTATATTTATTTAATTGCCCTAGATGTAATCTTAAAAAAGTACGTCGGCTCCACACGGAGGTTACTCAAAGTGAGATTGGACTCTCATCGAGGCGTTAGCTATCGAACAGGCGTCAAATTGACTAATCCTGAATTTTCATGTATACGAGAACATGCAAAGAAATGCAAATATGACATAAACTACAAAGATTTTTAAATTATAGGCCAAACTCTAACGAACAATATTTAGCAATCTTGGAACACTCTTTTATTAAACAACTAGTTCCATTTTTAAACACCCAGTCTTCCTCAACACCTCTGTATCTCTCGTGAGTTTAAGTCGAAGCTGAACCCGGCTTTTAGTCACTCGGTCTGTGCCTTCAGCACCTTATAGTAGTTACTCCTCCCTATCCTTTGTACTTTACTTTTATATTATTTGTATATGTATGTATAAAGTTTTTACTTAATTTTAGTCCGAGTTTTTATTTTAACTTTTAACTTTTATTTTTATAGCTTGAAAATGGGACTTTAGTCCTGAAACGTCAGCAACAATAAAGTACCTTGAAAAGGAATAATGGAATGATCCTTCACCCTAACGTGCTGATGTCTACCGGTTGATAGAACCCCTCTCAATCCTCACTGGTATTATTGGACATGTGGGCCTGAACTTTGCTCCTCCCCGTACCAGACCTTCCACTTGGCTGCCCTTAAATTTATTTTCGTCTCCTCTTCCTTCTTCGAGTGAGACTTTTTTAAAACGCCCCAATTGACGATATGGAACTAACTATTACCACATGCAGAAAACTGGATAAAACTAATATTTTACTTCTGTAAAGCTGAACTTTAGATTTAGAATTTCTACAATACTTTAAAAAGCTGAATGATATTGTTGCCGAATTTTTCGTTAAATTCAAGGTGTACAAGTCGTCAATATACCAGACTCCTTTTACCATGATGCCACCACGAAATTGTTGGATATGGAGATTAACCATAAGAATAGAAATTTGTCAAACTAACCGAATTATCTAGGAGCCTATTTGTGAATATTACAGATAATTTATCCATTATTGATTGTATTGTTTTCAAATATCTGTTTAATAAATGTATTGCCGATTATATTTTAATGGTCCGACGTACTCACGAGAGAAAAATTAGAAAGCTGGGTGTATTTATTCCTTCTTTTTTGAACAGTAATAAAACTGTGTTTAATATGTCAAATTACAAATTATCTAAGAGAGAAGAGTTTCTTTATTTCTTTAGTTGATTTTTATTCACCGTGCTTTAAACCTTTTTTATAACCAGTTTTATGGATCTATGGAATCATTATTTGCAAGACTTTAATTTCCGCCTTTAGATGTAGATGTACCTAAAATGCGATCCCAACTTCAGGGTATAGCTCAGAAAACTTTTAACAACTTAACTACTCGTTGGACACCATTCTTTTCTAGGAATGACTTGAATATTCTTAAAGAACTTGGGAAACGAAAAGACCTAACAATAACACAACCTGACAAGGAAAAAGTATTAATACTAAATAAATATGAATATATACAAAAGATGGAAAATATCCTAATTACAATCTAAATTCAAAATGACAGGAGAACCTCAATACTCTGCTATCTTTAAGATTTGAAGACCGAATTAACCGTTTTTGAAATATCTTAAAGATTATAATATCATTAGTGAAACTACTTACACTTCATTATATAGTACAGGTGCCTCATATGGAGTGATGTATGGGCTACCTAAAATTCATAAAGAAGGTATACCAATGAGGCCCATCCTCACCTCTTATGCTACTTAATTATAAAATTGCTAAATTTTGGTACCTCTCCTAGCTCCTTTTACTACGAATAACTATAGCTGTAAGAATTCAGAACATTTTAAAGAAAAAAATTTACCCCAGGATTCAGATTTATTTATGGTTAGCATGGATGTGAGTTTCTTTTTTTACTAATGTACCATTAGAAGAAACCATTGACATTATTATTAGCCATTTTTACTGACCCAGATGCCACTTTAATAATTTTAACCTCACGGATTTTAGAAAATTGCTCGAGCTCGCTGTGCAGGACACAGCCTTTGTTTTTAACGGTTTTTATTCAGGTTGATGGTATGGCGATGGGATCCCTTTGGGATCCCACCTTGCAAACATTTTTATGTGCTCCTGAGGAGCGCATACTGGACAATTGTCCTTTGGCCTACCATCCTTATTTTATAGTAGGCAAAGTGGATGATACTTTTTACTGTTCAGAGATAAAGATCAAGCTGACAAATTTCTTGATTATGCCAATAAAGTACATCCTAATATTAATTTTACTATTGAATATGAAAATGAAAATAAGCTGCCATTTTTAGATGTAACAGTTTTTAAACATAATGATCATTTTAACACCACGGTTTTTAGAAAGAAAACTTTTACCGGCCTGGGCTCAAATTTTTATAGTAACTGCTTTTATAATTTTAAAACTAAACTCCATGTCTACGCTCTTTCATAGGGCTTTAACATAACGTCTAATTGGAATCTTTTCACAGTGAAATAACTTATCTCCACCAATATTTCACTGACAACTGCTTTCCATCCAAACTTTTTTATAAACACCTCAGCAAATTTTTAAACAATATCTTCCATCCTAAAATTAAAATACCTACAGTACCAAAATTACGATTATATGCAAGTGTCCCATTTATTCATGACCTAAATTTCTATCGTGAATTGAAGTTGTTAGTCGAGAAATTTTACCTGCCATTGAATTAAAAGCTAATACCCTGCAACCCAATGAGTATTAGATCTCTGTTTAAACATAAGGAGAAACTCGATCCACTAATGACCTCAGGAGTCGTATATTTATTTAATTGCCTAGATGTAATCTTGGGGAAGTACGTCGGCTCCACACGGAGGTTACTCAAAGTGAGATTGGACTCTCATCGAGGCGTTAGCTATCGAACAGGCGTCAAATTGACTAATCCTGAATTTTCATGTATACGAGAACATGCAAAGAAATGCAAATATGACATAAACTACAGAGATTTTAAAATTATAGGCCAAACTCCTAACGAACAATATTTAGCAATCTTGGAAACACTCTTTATTAAACAACTAGTTCCACAGTTAAACACCCAGTCTTCCTCAACACCTCTGTATCTCTCGTGAGTTTAAGTCGAAGCTGAACCCGGCCTGAATAGTCACTCGGTCTGTGCCTTCAGCACCTTATGGTAGTTACTCCTCCCTATCCTTTGTACTTTACTTTTATATTATTTGTATATATGTATAAAATTTTTTTTTTTAATTTTAGTCTCGAGTTTTTATTTTAACTTTTAACTTTTATTTTTATAGCTTGAAAATGGGACTTTAGTCCTGAAACGTCAGTAACAATAAAGTACCTTGAAAAGGAATAATGGAATGATCCTTCACCCTAACCTGCTGATATATATATATATATATATATATGGAATCTTTATCACATCGGAAATAATATATTTTTATATGGCTTATCTAAATAATATTTTTATATATGGGGGGGATTTTAGTTGATAAGTTCGTCGTCTCGTGGGCTCGAACCACAGGAGACAAGAACTCAGGACTAAAGTGACGCCTTCAACCTCACTGGCGCCCACGAGACGACGATCTTATAAATAAAAAATTACTTCGGGTAACGTAATAATATGAAAATATATTATTTCCGAGGTAGAGCGAACTGGATATTAAAGGACATTTTTTACTATATTATATATATATATATATATATATATATATATATATATATATATATATATATATATATATATATATATATATATATATATATATATATATATTTGTGTATAAATGTGCTTAGTGATCATGGTAAAAACTTAATTACCTACATAATTATAATTGCTGTAACCGCAATACACGCTGGTATCCGAAGGGCAGGAGCATGAAGCCATGCCTTATGTAAAACATCAATGTCAGTGTTTTCCACTGCGCATTTGTCCCTCGTGTTGATTGCTCTTTATATGAGTGACTTTGATGCGCAATTGAACGTTCCATTGGACGTGCGGTCAAATGTTTTGGAAATTTCTCGTCCATTGTCCTCAGTGGAAATTCTGATGGATTCTTTGCAAGTGACGCAACGCAGTTTCCGCTCCGCTGACAGGTTGAGTTTTCAAAATGACTTGGGGTATGGCAAATCAGCGCTTTTTCTCATGTCACTGGGAGGATTATAAAGGGGGCCAGACGAAATCTCGTGTCATCCATCTATATCTAACAGTATTTTCTCAGCAAGCCTCACTTAGAGAAATACGAATCACATCGTGTATTGTGATGTCTGTGAAGTTTATTAATTGACCGTGTCCTGCCTGTCTGAGGAAGAAGTGTTTTTGCACTCTCAAAATACCTGTGAAAACTCTGAATTAAACTGGAGTAATGACTCCTTAGAACATTTCTCAGAATCTTTTCTTGCCTTTTATAATAGTTATTATTAACTTCCTCTTTATCATGTGTATACTCTAAATTTTATTGTTAGTTCAACTTTTATTGAATATTGATTGTTCTCTTTGATTTCAGTGGTGCGAGTTAGACTTAGTGTTGGACCTCCATGCTCATTCATCGCTGCTCGGAACATTCATCTACGGAAATTCTTACGATGATGTTTACAGGTAAGAATGAGGTTGTGCTGCGCGTTTCAAGCAATTTTTTTTTTTACCTTCCTTAAGCCACCTTTAGTACCAGGGCGCTTAGATGCTGGATGCAAATGAAAGACAAAAGGTTGAAGATTTTGAGATAATGTATTGACGTAGTAAACGCGGCTTCAGAAGAACTGACGGGATTAGAAAACGTTTGATAAGGATTAATGTAGGAGGTGAAGACATGGATGTGGATATTTTGGGATGGTTTGTTCAGGCGGAAAGAATGGACAATGACGGGTGGGTGAAAGGCATGTGTACTTTCGGGAAGGTTTATGGAAAGGAGATCGGTACCTTGAGAATGTGCGCAAGGCAGGGGTGAATGGCGTAGCATATGAATTGCTGTTCGACATACTGCTGATGAATCTTCTGTGTAGTGTATGAAGTGGCTAATCTGCTGTTAAAGTGTGATTGTGGCAGTGACTGGTGTGTGTTCTTGTAAAGCCACCCGCTCCTAAGTAATACAACAGCTATATATATATATATATATATATATATATATATATATATATATATATATATATATATATATATATATATGTATGTGTGTGTGTGTGTGTGTGTGTGTGTGTGTGTGTGTGTGTGTATTCATTTTGAAGGATGGCGCCTGTTCATAGAATGTCTCTAGAGATTCGGTATCTTTAAAGCGCAGTGCTCTTTTCGTAACTTCCAGAGGCTGCCTTGATACCCATTCAGTGCTGAGGTTGACTGGTACCACGGTTAAAAAATTGCCAAATGAACAGTCTGTTTATGAGCACACATTAGGCTGAATGTGTGTGCGCTCTGACACGGCATATGGGAGCACTGATGAGAAGTAGACGCAGAAAAGAGGTCGATATAGGGCCAGTAATCATGGGAATACGTCGCAGATTATGATCGTTTTTTTATATATTTACAATGTTTCTGAACAGTTTTCAGTGCAGAACTAAAAGCCTTTTCCAGATGAGGGAGGCTACCTTTGCAGATTTCCTTACAAGAGACAATCGTGGATCTGCCGCAGAGTGTATTCTATGCTATACCTTTTATATAATTATACATATATATGTATATATGTGTGTATGTGTGTGTGTGCGCGCGAGCGCAATTACACATAATTCCTTTCAGGTTGAAGTTATTTCCACACAACAGTAAATTCGATATCAGTGAATCATTTGTTACTTAATATTTGTTGGTCTAAAAATGGTATGCCGAAATTACTGACAAATCATCGTAATATTATGTATGCATGCATTCGATTCCAAGGTAATCGCATTTGTAATTTAGTCTGTTAAATTCTCAGGCAGGGTCAGCGGGAAACAGAGCAACGAAAATGAGAAATCACAGAAACAAAACCGAATAATTCATTCTTAAAGTGGATTAACGCAGCAATATTTCAAATCTCCCGAATATAGTGTTGCATTCTGTTTCACCCCAGCTGAATATTACAAAGGGAATTCATTTGGAGGGTGGCTTTTTTATGGCCATTAATTTCAGATTAATTTATTTTCACGGTTTCTTGATTACAGCGGTCTGCTGTTGTGCTGAAACTGTGTAGCGCTTAAATTTTCATGTATACATTTTCAAACTGAGATGCCTAAATATTTCCCCGTGTATCATTTGTTGTTCATTAAGCTCAGCCAAAATGCAAAAGACACATTTACACGGCAGCTTTAAAAAAGGAAAAAGAATACAAAGGAACCGCTTACATTACTCGGAGCTGAACAAAAAAAAAGAAACTAGGGCATCCTATATGTTCCATAGAAAAGTGCTTCCATTTGTTCTGTAGGAAGAAAGGGAAGAGGGCTGGGGAAAAAAAGACAGCCTCTCATTTGTTCCCCATAAAACTTCCTGTTTCATACATGGTGGCCATCAGAGCGTGATGGCGGGAGATAAATAGGGCTCTGTTGAAACTATAGTTTGGATGTAATGTGTGACCGTGTGAATGGCGTGGAATATTGAAATTTGTTATGCATCGATTATTGATGATCTATCTCTGTCAGTTACAATGAGCATTTTAAATAATCACGTGAAATCATCGCTGAAACTGACGGGCCAATTGTTACCCTAAAATCAGACCTATAATGGAGAGCGACACCGGCCTCTCGCTGGCAGTTAGCCCTCTGATATCTGATCTTAATTCGATCAGCTCTTTTATTGGATTATCGGGCTGGGTGTATCTAAGTTGTCAATTTGTATGTCTATAAAATATACAATTTGCTTTGGACACTACGCATAGCATATGGCGTGTATGCGTTTTTTGTCGTTGCATAAATATGAGGACTGTTAACTTCTGTGTATATAAAGGAATCAGGTATCGGCTGTTTGAAAAAGCGTATGAATTGCGTCTGAAATAGGATTTTTATGTGTGTGTATCACCAATCTATATGTACCTTTTTTGAAGAATTGCTATAATACAGAATGATCCAAATATTGTCTCTCCAGGCATGAACGTCACATCGTGTTCCCTAAAATGATGAGCTATGCGTGTGAGGATTACTGTCACGACAATACTATTTACAACAAGGACCCAGCAAAGTCTCAGACAGCAAGAAGGTAAATATGAATGGAGGTGATTATTTCCATCCTGTTAATCAGAATCCAACCGAAACACTTCAGAATATTTTTCTCGCCTGCCTTATTTCGTTTTCTACTGCAGATGTAAAGATGTTGACATCCTCATTGCAATCGTAATTTTACCTTTTGGATTATTTTTTCTTGGCCTTTGTTTTGGTATAGGTTTTGTCAGTTACAGTCGCTTAAGTGAAATTTCTAATGAAATGAATGACTTAGAAAAGTGACAAATCATCACCACCATCATCAGTGTTCTGTGCTGGGTTACGCCCTGGGTCCATCGTCTTTCTAATGGTGAACTGTTGTTTGATTTCTTCTTTCGACCCCTCATTGAGATCTTTCGCATTCTCATAGGTTATTTACGTTTCAATCTTGCCTTCATCGCCTGATCCGAAAACCTTGTCCTTTGACGTTCCAATTTATTTCCAAAGTTGTCCATCGACTCTTGTCCTTCTCCCGCCGATTCAATTCCAAATTTATTTGTAATAAAACTTGCATCTCACTTTTTCTATATATAATTTAAGTTTGGAAATAAAAGACAAACAATTTTTAGCACCTTTTCGTTTATTTATTTCTTTGCTCAGATAATTACTCATTCACTCATTCATTCAGTTATTAATTTGTATATTTATTTATTCATTTTTCGAACATGAGCATTCTATTTTGTGGAAGGTTGTAGTTCGAGTTAATGGCCTCATGACCTTTTTCAAAGGAGTGTGTGTACGTTACGAATAATAATGATAATTAAAGCCTTCTCTGCTTAGGGACGCCCGAAAGGTATTATGCTCCACTTAATCGCACTTGTCTCACCAAAGAAAACGCTTTTAGCGAGGTGCAATAATTAACTCGAGCTTAGGCCTAGCTCCTCACATCAGCTCGTCTGGTTCAACAAAACCGCCACCAAGGAAAACGAAAGATAGTTCTTGTATTCTGCGCACAAAAGAGGCAGACAAAGAAAGGGAAAGAGAATATTGTTCTCCAACTTTAAAAAAAGAAAAAAAGCAGAATTTTGTGACAGTGGGTGTCCCGTTAAAGTGGATGATTCAGAAATATTCCCTTTGTAGTAGAGACTCATTGATTGTTGCCCTTTTGTCTCCTCCATTGTGTTGTATGAAAGCAATTGACTCAAAAGTTCACTTTTGAATGACAATTTTCGAATTTACGGCACAGGGCATTTTTCATTATTAAATTTATGAATGGTTTATTTTAATTCATGAAATTTAAAATGTAATTTTGTTGTAATATCGGCATCCGAATATTTCCCCCCAAATTTTCCGCGTTGTGAACAGTTGTGCAGTGAAAAATAGGAAAATACATTTTAATCAAGATATACAAAACTATTATCTGGTCTGCTGTGTCCTCGTCTCCGGTTATTATGATTTTGTACATAGAAATCATTCTTAATCCTCCTGTGGAAGTAAGATAGATCTGTTCGTGGAAACGATCGCTGTTCCTTCAACATTATCTTGTTTTCTCTTTTATTCTCGCTCTGGTGTTTTCCAAGCTTTAATAAATATCTTTTTTTTTTTTTTGCTTTTCACGGTAAATTCTTTTTTATTTATTTTTACGATGAAATCGTGGTCTGTTATTTTCTTCGTTTGATTTTTATTTTCTCCACTCTCGTTGTTCTGAATCTGTTCTTCATTTAGAGGTGTCCCCCTTTAAATCATTTCCTTGTTTTTTTTTTTTTTTTTCTTTTACTTTTATGGTTCGTTCTGTCGTCGATTTCATGTACTTCTCTGTCGAATCTTAAAATCAATATAATAAACACCACCCATTTCTATTGTTATTATCAAGTAATTTGAGCATGCCTACTCTCTCTCTCTCTCTCTCTCTCTCTCTCTCTCTCTCTCTCTCTCTCTCTCTCTCTCTCTCATGTTTTACATATGCTGGCAAATGGAATTTGTAAATGTGATCATTCGTATGCAAATTACGTCATGGCGACCACTTTAATTTGTAAAACTGTGTGAAATTGGGAACTGAATTTTAGTCCGATTTCATCCAAATTTGGCGCGTAGTGTACCGTAGTTGAACCAAAGCGTGTCGTTTTTAACAAATCGCTTCATTTGCATGTCACCTGACCCGGTTAATATCTGCTGTAGGCCCCGTAGGGGGTAGTGCCGTCAGTGCACCTCAAGTGGTGCCCTGTAGGCATTGCTTCGGTCCTTAGCTGAAACCTCTTTCCTTCCTTTTAGTGTATCTACGTTCTTATTCTCTTTCCCCCATCTGATTTTCCACCCTCTCCTAACAATTGTTTCATAGTGCAACTGCTTTGAGGTTTCCTCCTGTTACACTGAATAGCCTCATAGGTCCCAACGCTCGACCTTTAGCCTAAATTCTATATTCTATTCTATTCTAATATCTGATGTAGGGTGTCAACAATGTCACGTGCCATTGTCCCTCTATAAGAGAATGTGCATATACTAAAGATCTTGTGTTGGAGATCAAAATTCAATTTCTTTATGTTTTGCATGGCACGTTTGCGTGGAAGAGCCAAAGATTTTAGTTTATTTCATGTGAACCATATACAACTTTGAATCTGATGGCCACTTTAAAACGGATATTATATGTTTTGGAGCCCGACATCACTGATTTGTCAAATACTATTCTTTTCTTTCGGTGTCTTTCAACACAGTTGATAATCGCTATTACTGGCACATATTCGACTAAGATTTTCGTATATGCGCAAATTAACTGATTCTTTTATTGGCAGGTGGTTATGTCAGAATCTGAAAGATTCATCCAACGTGTACTCCATCCACACGTCCATCTACGGCTACAAGAACAGCAGAGGCGTCATCATTCCTTACAGCGAAGAGAGTTGTATCCTTTCCCCATGTTTGTCCTTCCTCGGTTGATTTAGGTGTTAGGCTGGTTCCCTTAATAATGGCTGTCTATCATTATCTGGATTAATAAACTCACTAGGATGTGTGAAAGAAACGCACAGGATAAATCTCTCTCTCTCTCTCTCTCTCTCTCTCTCTCTCTCTCTCTCTCTCTCTCTCTCTCTCTCTCTCTTCAATCCTTGTTCTCCGCCCTTTTCATAGCCAAAATATTTTTTCTCTGCACGTTAATATTTACCTTACCCGACCTAGTAGTTAATTTCTTATGTTTTTAAAGTTAATTTCTTTAGAGTTCAAACGCCACGACTGCCACCTCTATTTAGTAAGCACCTGACTTCAGTGATCTTCATTCCGACTGGTAAAGATTACGTTCCTTTTTTATTATTTATAAAATAACTGTTAATTGTTTTAGGCATCTTAGCCTAATGTTTATATAAAAAAAATTTAATAGCCACGTGTACCACCTTTTTTCAAACTCACACCTCAAAAAATGATCATAGATCGATTCGGCCCTTTCTTGATAATGCTGTCGTACTTTCATTCCATATATGGTTCATATTTTACAAAGTATTCTTACCGAGGGACATTAAAGCTTTTCGTTGTATTTATCCTGTTTAATGAGTGTCTCACAGTTATCAGAGACTGCATGCATAATTTTCGTGATTTGCAAATGCAACATTATTTTAAGGTTGTAAGGGTGATATTTTGCTTCGAACTGTTTGCTTATACTATTGTTTAAATTTCAGTGAAATAATGGCCGGGGTACTGATAAATTCAGAGAAAGGCAGAAGAAACTCTTTGTTCCCAGTTATATAATAACTGGTGCGAAAGTTTCCACCTGCATTGAATGTCGTCTGACCTCTGGCAGCATATCCCTCCAGCCGTAACAGTTACTGGCTTGGTGACATAACACCACTTCGCCTCAGAACCACTTTCACACCAACATAGTCATCCCCATCTACATATTCCTTCATAAATTTTAGAATTCATTTTCAATGAATCATTTAATGTGTGATACATCCTCAACACCCTGCAATCCACACTGTATCTATATCAGTTCCCCTGTAAGTTTTTTTTCAGGTCCATGTATGCCACAAAAAAAGCCTTTTCCCTTTCCCCTCAGACTCCTCACTTTACTGTTTCATTATAGACTCTTTATCCATACAATTTCTTCCTTAGCAAATCTTACAGTTTTCCTCCTGTATCAGTCTTTTTATAATCTGCTTCGCTTTTTCAGTCATTCCTACCATACAACTCCCCTGGTATACTAAGTAATGTTATACCTCTGTGATGTTGAAATTCGTCCACTACCTTTAGCCTCAGACAAAGAGGTCATTACTTTTCTCACCTACTTCTTGAGAACATTTCTCTCTGCCAGACATACTTTTCAATCCCCGGCAGCCATTCAGTGATACTTTCACCACCTCAAGGCAGCAATTCACTTATAGTTTTGTCAACTCGGGTGTTTTTAAAATCTTCAACCTCTTACTTGACCTCCTTATATTCTCAGTGGTCACTTCCGGTTGTGCCAATCAGTCTTTGCGTTCCTTCTAGCTCAGCAAATCATCTAAATACTGACTTGACCAAGGACTTCCTGTGCTTCGGACAGCATGTCTCCATTTTCGTCTTACATTCTGAGAACCATTATTCATTGGTCGTAACTAACCTTCTGACTCCTATATTCATTACTTGCCTTCGTTTTTCTCTCTTTCTTCTTGACCAGACTACTGTATCATCCTACTACATAGCTGAACATGGTCTTTTATTCAGCCAGGCAGTTGCACAACAAATCCCTTTTTCTCATTAGTGAACTTCTCAATTCCTCTTGCTAAAAGTTAATATTTTTATTCCATCAGCCAAAATTCCTATACTTACAGTACAAACTATCCCAATGACACCAGGACCCCATCAGGGACAACTGCACGTTCCTTATATACTCTCCTATCTTCAGAGCCACTATGGCATAAATTTTTAGTTGGTATACTTTTCCCAGTAGCTTTTTGTCTACCTACAGTAACTTGCCCCAATTACAATTATATATATATATATATATATATATATATATATATATATATATATATATATATATATATATATATATATATATATATATATATATATATAATTTATATATACACGTATATATGTATGTGAGTGCGTGTTTGTTTGAAAGTCACAAAAGATATACGTTTGTAATTACCTGGATTATTTTCCCTCAATACCCTTTGATGGTAGTTCTTTTTCCTTTTTGTTTAATCCTCGACTGTTATTCTAAGCTATGTGAAAGCTTTTATACTGAGCTTCTGCTGTGTATATAATATAATTATATATATATATATATATATATATATATATATATATATATATATATATATATATATATATATATATATATATATATATATATATATATATATATATATATATATATATATATATATATATATATATATATATATATATATATATATATATATATATATATATATATATATATATATATATATATATATATATATATATATATATATATATATATATATATATATATATATATATATATATATGAGTATATACATACATACATATATATATATATATATATATATATATGAATATATATACATACATACATATATATATATATATATATATATATATATATATATATATATATATATATATATATATGCATACATGCTTACGTGTCACTAAATAGCGTGTGACAATAAATTCAGCTAAGGCCACAGGAAAAAATAAAGGAAAGGAGTACCAAGTGCTTTCTTGCTATGATCAACCCATTTTTTATATACCTCGAAAATGTGTTGAAAATAACATGAAAGCGCTTGGTACTCGTTTCTTTATTTT
>NC_089798.1:9565196-9597696 GCF_040412425.1 Macrobrachium rosenbergii
ACATATATATACAAATATATATGTATATATATGATATATATATATTATAATTATATATATATACACTATATATACATATGTATATATATATAAATTGTATATATATATATATATATATATATATATATATATATATATTTATATATATATATATATATTATACTATATATACATATATATTATATCTATACTGTATATATGCATATATACATACATATAGAGATTGTGAATATCATATGAAAATACAAGGCAAAAGTTTAGTATGAAGCTCTTTCACGGTACCTCGTGCAACGTTCAGATACATAGATATAGCTTAGAATAATAGCCAAGGATTAAAAAATTATTCAAGTATAAAAAATAACAACCAGAAGGATAATTGTCAAAGGGTTTAAAGAGAAAGCAATCCAGGATAATCTTGGATGATCCCACATGTGCATCTTTTGTGAATTATTGTTTGTCAAAAGCTTCACACATGACATTTTAATTTTTGCAAATATTAATTAACAAATAATCCATTAAAATTGCATGCACTTTATCTTGGGTATAACACCCAAAAGGAATGATACATGATGTTTGCTCTAACCTGACTAGGATTTGGCGTGGAACATATAGTGACTGTGACTCTCCCAACCCTGACATTGTCATCCCATTTTCCAACCCAGAAATGTACAGGCTTTAAACTTGGTCAAGATTTGAGGACTGCATGTATGACTTCCTTTGTTGTTTCTATGGTATGGTATATATATTGGACTATATATATATATATATATATATATATATATATATATATATATATATATATATATATATATATATATATACACATTATATACTGCATATAAGTATATTATATACTATATATATATATATATATATATATATATATATATATATATATATATATATATATATATATATATATATATATTTATGATTTTACCTGGAAAAATGGTCACTATGAGCCAGGTATCAACACTTACCGTTACGTTAGCCTTGTTATGGAACTGCGTGGTTCCAGGTAATCATAAAAAACAAGAAAAAGGGGGATTCTCATATGAGCTTAGGGCTCTACTCACAAGGAATGTGTAAGTAAACACGTTAGAGTTAAATTAAAATTACGTATAATTACACAAAAAGAATATCAGAAGATGAAAGAATGTGGCATTCAGGCTTGCAGGGGGGCCTGAATGGATATTTCTACTTATGAATTCGAACTTGGAATCCGTTAGCGGGATTTTCACAAGGCACAATCCAAGGATATTCCACTGCAAATTGTTCCCTCTGAAATGAGAAGTTCAGGTATTACAGGCCAGTAAATGGGGGAGAAATTCTCAGGAATTCGGGGCCACATTGAGGGCGCCACAAGGCCTCGAATGAGTAAAGATAGGCAATCATTTAAAACACAGACATTTGAATGAATAACACTGTATCACGAGGCAAAGGAAAAGTGGAAATTACTGGCCCTCAAAATGGAACACTTGAAGGGCAATTCGTGACTGATAGGGACTCTTTAACAAGCACTTTACCGTGTAGAGGAAGGGGTCCCCAGCGAAGAATGGCAAAGATGGGGTCCATGGATCACTAGGCAAAATATGACTGGGATGTGTGTTCCTGTGACGAAGATTGGGTGTCAATCACTCCTCCCGCATAGCGGTCCCGCTCGCGTTTTATGGCAATCTGCCTCACGACTTCATGACGTCCCTCGGGTATCTGACTTTTGTCTTCTTCATCTGTCCCTATTTAAGGGACCGGCCGAGGGATGGGGGCGGGGAACGGTGCAGGAATCATCTTCCATGAGTCGTGTCCAGGTGTGCTGGACATCTGGTCGCTTCTCGGCGGGGTTTCTGCAAAAGAATCCCACACAGTTCACTCTGCCCCAAAAGAGAAAGTTGTAAAGTAGCTTAAGGATGCTAAGCTTCTTTAGGAAGTGGCCTTAATCCCTCTTTTCCCTACCTTCGACCCGTGCTATGCAAATGCCATGTCAAGGATAAAACAATAAAACAGAGGTTTTCATGGTGGCTTCTTGTGAGATATAATAGCTCCCTGCGCAAGATGACATGTCGCACCTTCAGTTGGGTGCGAATGTCAATTAACAACAAGAAGTCATCAGAAAAATGCTTTACATTACTCTACATATTTCTCTGTAATAATCTTTAATTATAATTTGTTCATTTAAGTCTCTGCGGCACACAAAGATTATGATAACTTGCTGTGGAATGAACTGAACAATTTACGTTACTCGCAGAATGCATTGTGGCTGACAAACAAGGCAATTTCCATTACATGAAGGTGTTTGTAAGTCACTACATACCCTAATTTGACTGATGTTTTAACTAACTAGAATTTGATAAGTACAAAAGCTAAACTCGACAAATAGCCTAAAAGTTACTGGAGACTATGAGGCAGGGCAGCCAAGAATATAGGAGGTTGTTGTAAAATACAAACACAATGTATGTGTTATCATTAAGATCAAAGCCTTAAAATAATCTTGCACTTAATGCTAACCAGTGAATAGAGGCATGCGGTTAGTTTGACTTGAGGAGGCTTTGTGATGAACGGTACATGGTTTGCATGAGATGTCCCCATGTTTTTATGCAGATTGGCAGCACAGTGCCGGACACGGCACTGAAGCCAGTGTCACCCTTATGAGCACGAGGAGGAGTGCCTATGAAGGTTCTAATTACGGGGGAGTAACGCTTACCAATTTTGACTTTATGATAACTTCTTTAGCTAATGACAACTGACTTTAGGTTTAATTGATTTTTCCAAGGGGTTTTAAAAGAACGTCGCCATTTTTAGACGGGGGTTCATGTACTATAGGGTTGCCATTTTTCATGATTTGTATTTCGCCATTTTTATGATTTTTCTGGCTTTTTATGACTCCATTTTTACGCTTTGATTTTCTGTTAATCAGGGCAAAATTTTAATGGTATTCATTTAATGCACGAATGAACAAAGCAAATGAAGGAAGGTGCGGGGTGGGGATGAAGTTCCAATTGTTACAAGAAGGAAAAGGAATAGACAGGCAAGGGGACGTGTCACCGCTTTCTGGATAGCGGGCCATGATCCTTGTATTACAAGAGGTGACACTATAAACCCAAGCGAGTCCAAGACTCGGGATTATTACAAAAATCAAAAGAGAATAAATGACATATTCAGAGTAGCATATGATGGTAGAATAAAGGTAATTATTACGTATGCCAGAATTATACTCCATATCCTGTGGAAGGCAGCTAGGACCATTTCTTAGCCCAAGGGGGCCGCAAAGGTAACCAGAGGGCGCAACCCCTCTGGAAGGATCAGTTGCCAGCATCTACGCTCATGGCACTGTGCCATTTTTGCACTCGTAATAGTAATAACAGATGGTAATGGCATATCATATTTAAATGCCTCCTGCTGCAGTAGGCAATGAAGGCCTAACTACCAATGGCACTCTGCATTTGCATAGGTGATTAAGTGAAATGGGGGCCTAGGCAAGGCATGAGCTTGCGTGGGTGTGTTGGGTGTTCCCATGTGTAAAACAAAAGTAAGTAGTGATCACAGGGAGAAAGGAAATGTTATAGGAAAGAATAAGGAAGAGCGTTACAAAAGGGGATGAAAAGGATAATGGAGGACCTTGACATCCTCCTCTGGATAGAGGTGCCAAGATCTTCATGGGATGAAGGGGTGGCACTGTGCCAGGAGAGCTTGGGAGCTCTCTTTAAACTACCTGGAGTTATCCATGCCCGTGGTATTTTCCTCCACAGACCTCTCCTACTTCGATGATTTTCTCGGCTGGGGAATCGGGGGACCCAAAGCCCGGAGGCGGTATGTGAGTGCCACTTGCATCGGCTTCCTTGACAGCTGATGAAGGGACCTTCTTTGCTAGTTCTACCATGATCTGTCACAGCTCTTGAAGTTCATCGGCCAAGTGAGAGATGGCAGATCCTGACTCGCGATTGTGTCTGTGACGGACTGCGGCAGAGAGGAGGCGGTCGGGGGGGACATGAGAGGCTCACAGGTAGCAATGACCAGCTCAGGCACAGGTTGCGAGGCCACACCTTTGGGTGAGCTTCCACTGTGGTCTGGAGGAACCATCTCTCTTACCTACGCTGGTAGTGGGGCCAGGCCGGGAGAAGAGAGGGGGGGTCCTGAGTGGGATCCCTTGAATGGAGATTGGGGGCGTGCTCTGGCGCTGGCACTAAGGCAGGGTCAGGCACTATCAGTGGATTCGTGTGCTCGTTGGTCAGGACGTTCTAAGCTTGGCACTGCTTGGTGCATGCAAGTAGCACTGACAGGGATTTGGAATGGGATTTAGCATCTCCTGGAGGGAGATCTGATTGGGGCCCTGGCACTGGCACTGAGGCAGGGCCAGGCACTGGAACGGGATCGAGAATCGATCGAGGGGGCCACTGTATATCATACTCAGGTGGCACTGGTAGAAACTTTACGTCTTTATGGTACCCAGGGGGCACCAGTATTAACGTGAGAGAAGGTGGTGGAGGCTTACTCGTGTCTGAGGAATGATGTGGGGGATTTGGACCCCTTGATTGTTGTTACTTAGGTGGGGACTGAAAGTCCTGTCCCAGGAGGACGTCATAGCCTCCGGGAATATAGCTTGCTACTGTAAAATTGCAAATTTTAGATTGGTGAGTTTCGTCTGTTAATGACAGCTCCATAGGGTACTCTGTTCCTTCGTATGAGGGAGATTTGTGCGCCAGAAGTGTCAAATGCCTTGACTTGGTGTGCGGGGTGGCTGCCCCGGGGAGGGGCCACATATATGGACCTTCGATGGGAGGGTCCAAAGTCTCAGAATTCGTGACAGCCAAGGTGACGGCAGGAGTGTTTGATTTATTGTTTTTTAGAGCATTTTGCCCATGAGGGAGTGGCCATAAGCCTTGCACACTGTGCAATAGCTTTGGCTAAAATCTTTTCTCACTGCCCCTGTAGAGGGCACAGGCGAGTTATTTGGTGGGTTTCCGGGAAAGGCTTTAAGAGGCGCTGTTTGCTTATTTCGGCATTGCTCAGTGGAATGCCCAACTTTCCTACAGAACCCGCACACGAGGTTTCTGCGAGTGCCCATTCTTCGGCGGAGGGGTGCCGGCGAGGACGGAGGGGGGGTAGATTTTCTGCCCCATGGAGCTGTGGTGGGCGTGATGGGTGTCCCACATATCGGTGAGGCGACAGCACTCAGCCAGTGTCGTGGGTGCCCTTTCGCCTATATGAGTGGCTAGGGAAGGAGGCGCGTAGAGCAAGAAATGCTCTAGTTTAAATTGTTCAAGGATTGCCTCGGTGGAGAAGACTCCCAGGGATTCTAGCCATTTCGCGAGGGCTTTCTCAGATTGGTATGCCCAGTCGGTCCAGGTCTGGCCTGCTTCCTTTATTTGCCCTCTCCAGTGCCACCTCCAACGTTCAGGGGTGATTTCATACGCCCTGGTGATGGCTTGGCATACAGAGTCCCAATTTCCTTGATCCTCCCCAGGGAGGGAGTGGAAGGTGATCAGGGCCTTCCCACAGAGGAACTTGGTTAATAGTAGGGAGATTTCGGCGGGAGAGAGGGTGTAGCAGCCCAGGACTTTCTCTGCCCTGTCAAGCCACACCTCAGGTTTGGCCTCGGTCCATTTTGGCATGAAGGCATGGGCCTTGGCTGAGGGCGCTCGTCCCCAAGGAGGGAGGTGGGGTTGGAAGTGCCAGTCTGGGCCATCTGAAGCTCATGGGCCTGCTGCCTTTCTCTTTCTTGTCTTTCTGCCTCCTCTCGTCTTTCTCTGGTGATTCTTTCTGCCTCTCTTTCTTGTCTTTCTGCCTCCTTTTCTTGTCTTTCTGCCTCCTTTCATTTTTCTCTGGCGATTTTTTCTGCCTCCGTTTCTCGCCTCTCTGCCTCCTCTTGTTTTTCTCTGGCAATTCTTTCTGCCTCCTTTTCTAGTCTCTCTACCTCCTTTTCTTGTCTTTCTGCCTCCTCTCGTTTTTCTCTGGCGATTCTTTCTGCCTCCTTTTGTCTCCTTTCTGCCTCTTTTTCTTGTCTTTCTGCCTCTTCTCGTTTTTCTCTGGCAATTCTTTCTGCCTCTCTTTCTGCCTTTACTTCATCAAGTTTCTCTTGGACCCAATCCTTAAGTGCGTCCCCTGAGAGGCCGAGTTCTTTTCTGGCAGACATATAAAATTTGAGGTCCTTGTTTAGTTGGGTTCTGGTAGACATTTTGAGGGCGACGGGGACTCAAAGGGACACCCAAATGAAATAACCCCCCAAAAAAATGGTAAGAAGGAGTCGTCCGGGGTAAATCAAATGCACGACTTTTGCAGGTCGTTCTCACTGAATGAGCTGGATGGAGCTTCTGGAATTCAGAGGGCGCGTTGGCCCTGGCCCAAATGAATGGAGTCTTTAGGGTTCGGAGGGCATTGGCCCTGGCCCAAATGGATTTTTAGGGTTTGGAGGGCGCGTGGCCCTGGCCCGAATGGAGCTTTAGGGTTCGGAGGACGTTGGCCCTGGCCCAAATGGATTTTTAGGGTTCAGAGGGCACTTGGCCCTGGCCTGAATGGAGTTTTCAGGGTTGGGAGGGTGTTGGCCCTGGCCCTAATGGATTTTTAGGGTTCGGAGGGCACATAGCCCTGGCCCGAATGGAGCTTTAGGGTTTGGAGGGCGTTGGCCTTGGTCCAAATGGAGTTTTTGGGGCTCAGAGGGCGTTGACCCTGGCTCGAATGGATTTTTAGGGTTCGTCTCGCAGGACACAGGGTTTTAGGGATCCTCGCACAGACTGAGCCGACTGTAGCAAGAATTGGTTGGGTTTGTTAGATTCATCTCTTATCACGGAGCTTGAATATTCGCCAGTTAAATGGAAAGTAACTAAACTTTACACTTTCCTAACAACTTGTTCCTACCTTTTTCCTATTTGAATTCTAATCTCATCTTACACGAGAGAGAGAACGAGAGAGAGAGAGAGGGGTTAAATTTCCTAAGTATCAGTGATGCAAACTGTTCGGTCCCACGTTGGGGATTGAACCACGTGCCTAACTATTTCACGACAACGAAATTGTTTGATTAATACAAAGAGGAAATATGCGCACTATTTCCTTTTCTTTCAAAATTTTGCGACGCTTAGTCTTCCCTAACTAGCCTAACGTGAAATCATGCAAGCCACTTGCAAAGGCTATCAAGTCTTGTGATTCGATTATTAATTTTCTCCTCTCGGCGAACTGAAATCATGCATTCCCTAACGCTCCCTATTTCCTAGGATCAGTCATGGTTTTATTTCTTATCCTAAAATAAACACATCATACTTATGTGGAATTCCTTGGCTTGTGCACTTTGATTTTAGCAAAGTTCGTCGTTGTCTCGCACCCAGCTAGCTTCCCTGATTGCTGATATGGCAAGTTGCAAACAAAAAGAAAGGGGGGGATGCAACCCGCTAATAACGAGATCTAAGGCCAAAGGTCGCCATTTTTATGATTTTACCTGGGGAAAAGGTCACTATGAGCCAGGTATCAACACCTACCGCTACGTTAGCCTTGTTATCTAACTTCGTAGGTCCAGGTAATTATAAAAAACAAGAAAAAGGGAAATTTTCATAAGAGCTTAGGGCTCTACTCACAAGGAATGTGTATGTAGGCCTATACACGTTAGAGTTAAATTAAAATTATGTATATTTACAGAAAAAGAATATCAGAAGATGAAAGAATGTGGCATTCAGGCTTGCGGGGGCGCCTGAATGGATATTTCTACTGATGAACTCGAACTTGGAATCCGTTAGTGGGGTTTTCACAAGGCACAGTCCAAGGATATTCCACTGCAAATTGATCCCTCTGAAATGAGAGGTTCAGGTATTACAAGCCAGTAAATGTGGGAGAAATACTTAGGAATTCGGGGCCACGCTGAGGGTGCCACAAGGCCTCGAATGAGCAAAGATAGGCAATCACTTAAAACGCAGACATTTGAATAACACTGGTATCATGAGGCAAAGGAAAAGTGGAAATTACTGGCCCTTAAAAAGGAACACTTGAAGGGCAATTCGTTACTGATAGGGAATCTTTAACAATCACTTTACCGTGTAGAGGAAGGGGTCTCCAGCAAAGAATGGCAAAGATGGGGTCCGTGGATCACTAGGCAAAATATGACTGGGATGTGTGTCCCTGTGATGAAGATTGGGCGTCAATCACTCCTCCCGCATAGTGGTTCCATGCGCGTCTTATGGCAATCTGCCTCACGACTTCATGACGTCCCTCGAGTATCTGATTTTCGTCTATCCCTATTTAAGGCATCCACCGAGGGACGGGGCGGGGTGGCCGGTGCAGGAATCATCTTCCATGAGTCATGTGTCCAGGTGTGCTGAACATCTGGTCGCTTCTCGGCGGGCTACCTGCAAAAGAATCCCACACAGTTTACTCTGCCCCAAAAGAGAAAGTTGTAAAGTAGCTTAAGGATGCTAAGCTTCTTTAGGAAGGGCCCTTAATCCCTCTTTTCCCTACCTTCGACCCACGCTAAGCAAATGCCAGGTCAAGGATAAAACAATAAAACAGTGTTTTCATGGTGGCTTCTTGTGAGGTGTATATATATATATATATATATATATATATATATATATATATATATATATATATGTGTGTGTGTGTGTGTGTGTGTGTGTGTGTATACACATCATACACATACATACACACACAAATATTTAGCTACAAATATCGTTTCACATCCAACCAGTCTGCTGTTCGAATCCCAGTGGTGATGAAGTGCTTATCAATCATAATTCCCCCTTGGGTGTATGCTGTTCCCAAGGTAGAGTGAACTGGATGTTAAACGACATTTGTAACTTGATATTTGTGCATATAAAAATTGTCACAATTTAAGTACGAACAATTCATACACACACACACACACACACACACACACACACACACACACACACACACACACACACACACATATATATATATATATATATATATATATATATATATATATATATATAAATATATATATATATATATATATACATATACACACACATACATATTCACATACATATAATAGTACAGGTATAGAACCGCAAAACTCTTTCCTCTCTCACTTAGGGATTTCATAACATACTTTATGGCAATAAGACTCATATTTTCAAATCTAGCTGGCCTAGGAGGAAGGCATGGGTAAAGCTGTAATAGTGACTTCAGAAATGACAATAAACGTATATGTAAAAGTCTGCATCTTTGTCTGGCTGGGTTTGGAGAATATGAAATAGTGGTTGGGAAAGGTGATGTAAATGCAGTTATGTGACAGAGGCAGAGATAGCGTTGTCGGTAAGTACTATTCCTGGAGTAAATGAAAATGGAATTTAGTGGAAATGGGTTGGAAAAAAAAGGTTTGATTGTTGGCATATATGTTGTTTCCAAGGGAGAATATTCCAGAACATACGTGGGAAAGAAAAAATGTTGGAAAAGGATGGTGTTAAATCATACCCTGTCACAGAGTAAATGAAAGAGCAAGTCGATTTATATAAGGGGTGATGAGGCTGGCAGGAGATATAACTGATCATTATGTTGAAATGAAAGTTAGTACAGACAGGAGTTCAAGTTTGTGATAAAAATGTGAAAATGTATATCTGTACTTAATTGGAGTAAACATGAAGTAAGAAAAACATTTAATGTAAAAATGGCTGAAAAGTTAATGGGAGAGTAAATGAGGAGTATAAACACAAGAGTTCAGAGTGGTGTTATTGGGTCGGCAAGGAATATTTGTTGTTAATGGAGAGTAGTGTTAGAGAATCGAGGCACAAAATGGTGAAATGAGGGAATGAGAGGTTTTCTGCAGAATAGTGATTCAGGTGCAGTTGTATGACAGGAAAATATGCACATTTGTATGTATATCAGTGATATATATACATTTCTGTTGAAGTTAATTGTATTGTTCGCAAATACTATCTTTTTATCAAGACTTTGGATCAGTCTGTACTTCTTTTTCTCTTCAGGCAAACTTCTCAGGAATAAGGAAAAATTATTTAAGATTCTCTCCATTTACTTTTTCTTGTTGACGGACTCTTTCCTCACTCATCGGCAACATCTTCAGGACTAAATTTCGAATTGACATACAAAGTTTTTATTATTGTATGTGAACTTTTAAATTTTAAACTTGACGTCATCAGGGTGCTGAATATCTATAGGTCAGTGGTTGTCATTCTCTTGCTGGTGGTCTGGGCAGCACCACTGGTATTCCTGGTTCTCTGGAAGATGTGTCCTATGCCACAGCTTGCAGCAAAGGGCATGGATAAGGTGATGATTCTCATCTCTGGCCAATAGTCTTGGTTTGCTTCGTTGTCAGTAGTCGTGTCCAGGGTGTTCTATCGCTCTTGTCTCCCTTAAGATTCTCACAGATGTCCGTGGTTTCCTTGAAGAAGGGATGATGAGGTCCGTGTTCCTCTGGATGTTTAATGCAGGCTGTTGTTGATTTATACTCACAGCTTCTGCTATTTCCAGTCTGTGGAGCCGGCCTTCTATATGCACAATCTCTGTGTTTTCTAATAATTCTTCTAGTGTCAGTTTATGGTCATGGTCATCTATGTAGCGTTGAAATATTACCCCGTGGATGTGGTGAGCTTGCAATCGCCTGCAGAGTGGTAGTGGTGTGACCTATGTAGCAATTGCTGAGGGCTTGACATGTCCCCTTGGTACATTTAAATTTGTATACTACGTTGGTCGATTCCCATGTCTCTCTACGGGGGCCATGCTGTTTCACATTACAAGGGTGCTGACTAGGTTCGGGAGGCAGTAGTCACTTAAGGAAATACTCTCATCAGGATTCATAGGTGTTGTACCTATGAAGGAGAGCCTATCACTTTGATACAACGCCCCTTGACATACTAGAAGACTCCCCTTAACATCTTCTCCAAACCTGCAATAAGGAGGCCCCCTCCCTCTCACAGGTATGACCTCTTTCAACAGGTAGATGGTGTCACCATGGGATCTCCCCATGGCATCCTATCTGCCTGTATGTACATGGCAGATTTCAAGAAAAGAACCCTCAGTTCCCATCGAAACTGTCTGTACTAACTTTCATTTCAACATAATAATGATCAGTTATATCTCCTGCCAGCCTCTTCACCCCTTATACAAATCGACTTGCTCTTTCATTTACTCTGTGACAGGGCATGATTTAACACAGTCCTTTTCCAACATTTTTTCTTTCCCATGTATATTCTGGAATATTCTAAACTGCACTACTGGATATGTTGTCGAAGGTCAACTTTCCTTCTTGGATGTAAACATGGAGAAGAAAGGAGATAGGTACAATACTACAGTGTACCAAAAAGCAGCTAATTTGGGTCGGTCCCTTAACAGCTGTGGGGAGTGCCTTGACACTTACAAATGCTCTGTGGTAGCCGCATACATTAGACATGCAATTATTCACTGTTCCTCAGGGATAGCTACTCATGCAGAGCTCGAACTTGTTAAGCAGATCCTAACTAATAATGGATACGACAGCAATCTAATAGAAGGTTGCTACAAAAACAGTAGGACGTGTATGCCAGTACACCATTAATGTCGCCTACCTCACTGAGAAACATCATATTGTGTTACAAAGCCACATATCATAGCCAGTTCAAGGATGAGCATTTCCTTATGCGTTTACTGCAGCCCGAACCTAGTCAACGCCCTTGTAATGCGAAATAGCATGGCCCCCGTTGAAATAATGTGAGAGTCGACCAATGTAGTGTATAAATTTAAATGCACCAAAGGGACATGTCAAGCTCTCAGCAATTACTACACAGGTCACACAACTACCACTCTATGCAGGCGATTGCAAGCTCACCACAACTAAGGGGCAATATTTCATCAGTACATAGATGACCATGACTGTAAGCCTACACTAGAAGAATTATTAGAAAGCACAGAGATCATGCATAAAGAAGCCCAGTTCCACAGATTACAAAAAGCAGAAGCTGCATTAAACATAGAGGAACATGGACTTCATCCTTTCTTCATCAAGGAAACCACAGGACATCCGTGATTATCTGAACGGAGACATGAACACAAGTACTGACAACGAAGCAAATCAAGACTATCAGGTAGAGACAGGAATCATGCCTATCAGCTAGAGATGGGAATCATGCCTTTGCCCACGCCATTTACTGCAAGCTGAGGCATAGGACACATCCTACGGAGCACCAGGAATGCCCATGCTGCTGTCTAGACCACCAGCGAGAGAATGAGACCCGCCAACCAATAGAAATTCAGCACCCCAATGACATCATGTTTAAGATTTAAAAGTCCGCATGCAGTAATAAAAATCTTGTATGTCAATTTCAAATTTAGTCCTGAAGACATCGCCAATGAGCAAGGAAACGGTCCTTTGACAAGAATAAGTAAATGGAAAAAAATCTTGAATAATTTTTCCTTATTTCTGAGAAGCTTGCCTGAAGAGAAAGAGAAGCATAGACTGCTTCTAAGTCTTGTCAGGGAGCTAACAATCTAAGGACACCTGAAGTCAGGATCGAGTCTGATAAAAATTGTAAGTTAAAGACCAAAACAGCCATCGACAAAAAGTAAACAACTAAAAAATGCGCCGAAGTTTCTTCGGAGATTTCGAGTTTTCTGTACAGTTTATGATGCTGTATGAACCACCACCCATGAAACTTTCAACCACGGTCCGGTGGTGGCCTTTCCTACAGCATTGCCAGATGCACAATCATGGCTAACTTTTACCTTAAATTAAATAAAAACTACTGAGGCTAGAGGGCTGCAATTTGGTATGTTTGATGATTGGAGGATGAATGATCAACATACTAACTTGCAGCCCTCTAGCCTCAGTAGTTTTTAAGATCTGGGGGGGGTGGACAGACAAAAAGCCATCTCAACAGTTTTCTTTTACAGAAAACTAAGAACTGGAGCAACATAGCAGCAACTTTTGTCTATTCTTTCAGGACCTCTGCCTTGAAGATCAGAGGAAACGTAGAAGGCTGAAGGTTAGAAAAGAGTTAGCTTAAAGTAATAGATGTCACTTGTGCACGAGCATTTAACAGTAATCTCTCTCTCTCTCTCTCTCTCTCTCTCTCTCTCTCTATATATATATATATATATATATATATATATATATATATATATATATATATATATATATATATATATATATATATAATATATTTATATATATATATATATATATATATATATGATGTGTGTGTGAGTGTGTGTTTATAAATGCATAATAAAAATAACAAAATATATATACACATGATTTGATTATCAGCTGAAGCCACAGGACAAGCTTGAAAAGAAAGGACAGAGCGCCAAGTGCTTTCGTGTAATTAACACATCTTAGGGGCACAAAGAGCCCCAAAGATGTGTTAATTACACGAGAGTACTTGACACTATCTTTTCAAGCTTTTCCCGTGGCTTCAGCTGATATATGTATATATTTTCATATTACTCGTATTAAGCTTAAATACTGTAAGACGGGAAGATTTAGATTCGAGATTCTTTAATTTACAAAGTACAAACTTGCGAAGACATAGTCTTCTGCTTCAGGCACTGATGAGCCAAGGATATAACAGCTACTCTTGTTTGTGCTCCACCCAACACTTGTTGTTTTCTATTTCTAATCCCTTGTGTGACCTGTCCTTAATCTTTGTAAATTGAAGGATCTAGAATCTAAACCATTCCATGTTATTGAAGCCTAATATGAGTAATATGAATATATGTACAGTGCAGTTGTGTGGCTATTTATGAATGTATATATATATATATATATATATATATATATATATATATATATATATATATATATATATATACATACGTTGTATGTATGTAGTTATAAGTAACAGGTTGGTCAGGGCACCAAACTCCCACTGAGATACTACCAACAGTGGGAGTTTAGTGCCCTGACCAACCTGCTACTTATGTTTACATACATACGTACATACATATATACATAGGTATGTATTTTATATATATATATATATATATATATATATATATATATGTATATATATATGTGTGTATGTGTGTGTGTGTATATGTATATATATATATGTGTATGTATATATATATATATATATCATATCAAATAGTCACACAACTTCACTGTATATATATTCATATTACTCACATTAGGCTTCAATAACATGGGATGGTTTAGATTCTAGATCCTTCAATTTACAAAGATTAAGGACAGCATTATAAGCTGTACAGAAAACTCGAATGCGCCGAAGAAACTTCGGCGCATTTTTTACTTGTTGACTTTTTGTCGGTCCTGACTTCAGATGTCCTTAGATTGTTAGCTCCCTGACAGCAGAAGGCGGTTTCACTGAGGTCCTTTGGAACTCTCACCAGAGGTAAGTCTTCTGAAGCTTCGTGGAAAATCTCCCAGGTCTGCCTTCAGTGATTTTTTTTTTTTTTTTAATTTCAGAAGTGTGTTTCAGATTTTTGCAGTTATAAGCTGATATGTGTTTTTAATCTTCAGTTTTTAGTTTTCTGTAGAAAAAACTATTGAGATGGCTTTGTCTGTCTGTCCGCACTTTTTCTGTCCGTCCTCAGAGCTTAAAAACTACTAAGGCTAGAGGGCTGCAGACTGGTATGTTGATAATCCACTCTCCAATCATCAAACATACTAAATTGCAGCCCTCTGGCCCCAGTAGTTTATATTTGATTTAAGGTTAAAGTTAGCTATGATCGTGCGTCTGTCACCGCTACAGGTGCCAACAACACAGGCCACCACCGGGCCATGACTGAAAGTTTCATGGGCCGCGGCTGAAAGTTTCATGGGCCGTGGCTGAGAGTTTCTTACGGCATTATACGCTGTACAGAAAACTAAATTGCACCAAAGAAACTTCGGCGCATTTTTTACGCGTTTTTTACTGTGCTCACCAATGTATGAACGTGGTTATACCAGTAAGTTAACAGCTGAGACAACTTTCGACTTAAGAGAGTAAACAGACCAACATAGCAGCGATTTTTGCCTTTACCTTCTGGGCTTCAGCACTGAAGAAAGGGTGAAGGAAGTTGGAGAAGTGTTGCCGTATAAATACAGATGTCACTTGTGCATTAGCATATAACGGGAATTGCCTAGGAAAAAACTGAGCCTCCCCTTAATATAATATATATATATATATATATATATATATATATATATATATATATATATATATATATATATATATATATATATATATATATATATATATATATAAATAAATAATATATAATATTCAATAATCCCTCTATAATTTTCGCTAATACATCTAAGGGGGTTGCAAATACGTCCAAAGTGTGCATATAGGAATAGTGACTAGGCTAGCTTAGGTTGCGCTGTCTCTAGGATACTTCATAATCCTACCGTAACCCTGGCTACCCTACGAAAATATACACTGACTTAAAATACTTGTAAATAATTTGCAGAATAACTCATTTTGTGTTCATGTAATGAGTGTATATCAAAAACAAAACATTGAAAAACATTTTATCTCTAATGTTTATTATTCCTTTACAGACACCTGCAAAATGCGAGTATTTATAGTTACAGATGTGAATCATCAATAGAAAAAATAACGGAATAATTTTTGGTATGTTAACTTCCTTGACCTTTATTCTTAGATATTCGCACAGGAAAAAACATCGTCATGGCTGTGTTAGATTATTACCAGTTCCTGGGTCTCATTCCACACAGCATCCCAACCGCCCTTCCCCTCCACGACCTTCCGAGGCGGAGGGGCCCCAGCCCCCCTCCGCTCTCCAGACACGCTGCCAGGCATCTGCAGCAGGCGGTAAGTGAAGACGTTATGAAATGACATTTTCATTGCCGCTTCTCAGTAGCAAAGAAATTTATCCTTAGTTTTATTTTTATTTATTTGGGGTCCCCTTTCATGCTGAAACTCGTGTTCTTGTATAAATTTTGTTGTTGGATTTCCATTTATTTATGTTTGTACTTGAATTATAGTTTGTGTGCATATTTTGTTCTTGTTTGTAAAGATGTTTTAAGTTTTTTTTTTTTTTTGCTGCAACGAATAGTGATACCCTTCACCAAGACAGGGCCGTCGATTTTAAGAAAAAGAAATCTAGCTTGGTCTGCTCGTATGACACCTCATTTGCTTTTTGATTCTGAAAATGTATGATGTCTCCCTCGTTGAGCAAAAGGAATATCAGTGTGTGTGTGTACAGACGTCCAGCATAAATTTGACTCTTCGCCCATCGCTCACTTTCTTTCTGCTCGACGCCCACTGCGAAAATCTTTCTTTTGTTCAGCTGAAACTGTACACTTGTGGTGAAGTTATTCTAGATCATGCCCCATTCCAAGCGCTGTTTTCAGCAATGAATGTTTTTAGCGTGTTTTATTCATGCAATATCGGGTTACTCTTTTGTATTCCGTTGGCAAAACGTTCCGTTAAGTGCGGAATATTTCGTTTTAGTTTTGCTTATCACTGTTTTTATTGTATGGTTTCTTTTTATCGTTATTACTAATAATAGTTTAGGAGTATTATTAGTAATGCTTTTATAATCATTGCTGCTACAACTACTACTACGTTATTATTACATGTAGATTTTGTACAATATCATCTGAATTTTGGTTTAATATACGTAGTCAAGTTTGAGTTTGTTTACCGCATGGCACTGTCCTTTGTCTTAGAGCGTGTAGTCTTAGTTTCAAATTTTAGAGGTGTTCAAATAACTGCTTGTGAAATGCTGTTTACTTTCCATGGAGTCTGTTACATCGAATTGTTCCAATTGTAATTGCATTTTGCAGTTCAGGCATTGGGATGGAAATGCCTTCTTTTATCAAAGAACATTTTTTTAGTCAATGAATCACTGCCGGACATCACTAAGAATCAAAAATCTAACCAAGATTAAATTTTTTTTCATATTCTGCCAGATTTTCTTAATGAAAGGGAAATATTACTCAAATTTCAGATCCGACAAACACCCCCAGCCGTCAAGTCTAAGTGGATTAGTGGTGCCAGAATCAAGATGGCGCCCTCTGAACCCCAGAACGCCAAAGAACTTGAAGGCATCGAAGTGGGTATCACTGACACTGGGGCTAGTGCAAGCTCTGAGGATGAATCCTCCATTAGTAGCGGGAGTGGCGGCATGAGTGACAACAGCGGTCTCCTAGTGAGGATCAAGCAGAAGGCAGCATCAGCTGATGAAGACGAAGTCGGTTACATGAGACGTTACGGTTCAGACCGGGAAACCAGAGCAGTTAGATTGCCGGCAGTCCGGTCTCGTAATGTTGCCGACTTTCGCGTGCTGGGTGACCAAACCAGGCGGCGGTCTGCGAGACGAACGCGACAGCCCAAGACCAATTACGTGACCTTATTTCCCGACCAGGAGGAATTGTACCATCCATTGGCTTCAGACGACGACACTCGGAGTCTGCCTGACCTGCCATCGCTGAAAACTTCGCTTCCGGTCTTGCGCACTAATCAGGGTAAGAAGAGAAAGTCCTACCCCTTTGTGCCCTCGGAATCCCTTCGTCCAACGACGCTGGTTTGGGAGGACATACAACGAGACCCCCTTTCACTCGCTCACAAAGACATTAAACTGTCGTATAGATATTATGACTTTCGACGCCTCACGAAACCTAGAAAAAAGCGCCATAGAAGAAAAGTTAAAAGTCGGTCACCGAGCCGGTCTCGAGCCCCTGTCCACCACAATAAATATGGCGGTCATTCCGTCCACAGCAAGCAGAATCACTCGAGCCAGAAGAAAGGCAGCCATAGCAATCCAGGGAAATATAAAGGTAAGAACAAGCGTAAAAGAGGCAAGCCGCGACCGCCAGCCGCAGCACCATCATCTCCAGAAGACGGTCAGCCGAGGAGAATGGTTGCCGGCGGGGGTTTCAATGCTAAGCTAATGCCTACGCCCCCTCGTGATGGAGTTGGAAGGAACCCTACCCAATCGAGAGGAGTTAAAATGATTGATGTCAATCAGCTGACCATCGGAGGATACCGCGAGCATGCCAATGTCCCTCGGTGGCAGGCCGCCCCTCGGAGGCCACCAATCGCTCCTCCTCATCTACCAACTTCCCCACCACTTTTGAGAAGGTTCCTTGACCCGAAAGCGCCTCTCTTTTAGCATATTTAGCCGCCTTTTCGCCTACAGCTTTCGTATTATTGCTTATCCATTTTCATTATTCGTCCCTTTCCCGTTTTGTATGTGGCTCCCTTCACTCCTCGCAATTGCCTCTCCATTTCATATAGCCGCTGATCCTTCGAAGCTGCAAAAGCAAATACGGATTTGCAGTTTGTAATTTCGTCAGTTGTTCTCTGCCTTGCAAATAATGTTCTGTCCTTGAAACAGTTTATGAAAGAAATTAATTTGTTCCATGATTAAGGTTGGGGATTTATCTCATGTGTAGATGTTTTCATGTCAATTGCATCTCGTGTGTAGGTCTTTTCATATTAACTGCATCTCACGCGTAGGTGTTTTCATGTTACCACAATGTTTAGACCCTGGTTTGTTATTGCTGAAGGAAATGTGTGATTCGCTGAATTTCCAGTTCATGTCTGCAACCTGGTTTTTCACATGCATGTGAGTCATCATCGCTGATAGTTATCTGTTCCGGGAAAACCAAAGAAATCACTTGGTTTTAATTTATATTTACAGGCAGGATGTTTTGTATTTTCTATATATACGTATATGTATTTATACGTATGTATATGTATATATATATATATATATATATATATATATATATATATATATATATATATATGTATATATAATTATATGTATATATATATATATATAGTATGTGTATATATATATATATATATATATATATATATATATATACATATATATATATATATATATATATATATATATATATATATATATATATATATATATATACACACACATACACGAGAATAAATATTCCCGTTATATCCAGTCGTCGCACTGATGTGGGATTCCGTTAAATGCCCACACGTTAATGAAGAGAGAACAAAGGTTGAAGGAAACGCAACTAATTAGATTGCCTTTTGACTACTGTCCAATTTAAAGTGATTAACTGCTGAAATACTTGAATGTTACTCATAACCTCTCTCAGGGAGAGTAAGTACCAGAGGACTCGTTCATTTGCTGTCAAAGTTCAAAAAAAACTGGTAGCAAGCGAATGTCGAGTTCGTAGGTAACGCGACGGGATTTTTACCTGTAGCATAACTTTTCTCTTACGGGTTCTTGCACTGATTTCTTTACTAATGTTCTTTAGCATTTAAGTCGCGTGAAAATCTCTTTATTCACCTTAGCGTAATCATTACAGAAGCCGTTCCACGTTTCGAGACTGGTAATGTATCTTAGAATTTATCAACTGAATCGCGTTACAATGCATCCTTTGCATTGAAGTTTATATACTTACATTAGATTGAATCTTCTTAATTCCGGTTTTTCTCGTTTCCATGCCAAATAAATTCGTCAGCATTGCAGTACGTTAAGTACTAAAACTGTGTAACATGTGTACAATAATGCACACTTACCCACATACACACTTCTTAGCTTTATCAGCAGAAAACGATGTTGTCTAGTCATAATATAGATGATACTTTTTTCTACTGTTATTAATGTAAAAATCTTTAATAAAGTATTACGTCATATACTCGTATACGAGTGTGTCTTATGTGTCCTTTGCATGCTGAAATTAATGAAGATACCTCTATTAGTGCTGAGGTCTTTATATAATATGTCAGTAGATGGTAAATTTAAATCAATGTTAACGATGCTTATGATAACCCGTCATGCAAGTCGTGTACAGAGAAGTCTAGACATCTGCAGGCAATGTCCAAGGTCCGTGACATGGCGCCGTCAGGGTTATAACGTACAAGTATGATATATTTGATGTAGAAGCACAGAAATAACGTAGTTTGTTTACTGTGATCTTTTATATTTCATGACAATGCCTTGCGCCCGGCCTTTGGCTATTTTCTCTTTTTCGCTGCCTGGTTTTGTGGCTTCCCCTTTCGGTGGTCGGGTGCTTTACTCCCATTGTTATATTTCACGTTTGTTTTAAATACAAAAAGCCGTCTGTTGTATGGCTTTAATAACGCCGAGATTTACCTGTGATGCAAATAGAAGAAAAAAAAAAGTGAGTTTGATCCAACTGTATACGGGAAGCGAAAATTGCTGAGTCAGTGTCCACAGTTTGAAATATTTGAGTAGAGGCACGATGGCCGGTCCTATTCCAGGGGTCGACCCAAGCTTTATGAGTCATACACTCATGCAACGACTGCATATTGCGACATGTTGGATTTATATATTTTCATTCTAAACCCAACATGCAGTACACGAGCACCGCACCAAAATGACAGTAGCTTAGGCAATAAATTGTTCGAATTGGCAGTCCCGCCTCGCTCCACTATTCAGTTTAAAAATGGTTCCCACTTATGAACCTTAATCGGCTTATTGTCCATTTTGTGCCTTTATATCGTTTTCAATAAATTTCCGACTCCTGGACGCTTTAATTTCATGATCGTTCTCATCAACTATTCAAAATTCGGCGGTTTTGCATTTTTATTCTGAGAAAGTTTCGCTTGTTTTTGTTCTAATTTTGGTCCTGTGTTGCCCAGTCTGTGACATATTTCATTTTGGCTTTTTTGTCCCGAATATGGCATTGAAATATTATTAAAAGAGAAAGAGTTATGGAATAAACTCAGGACAACGCTGAATGAAATTGGAGGCGGGTTATGCATTTTCCTGTGTGTGAACGCGTCTGTCTCTCAGTGTTCGTTATTTTGGTTTATTTATTGTGGATATCTCGGAAATTTTATGATGAATTTCAGCCATAATGTGGCGAGGAGCGGGTTGTGGCCATAGAATGAGTTGATTAGATTCCAAGATGGATCTGGACGCCTTTTTAGGTTTTATTTGTTGCCTCTAGCTGAGGCAGAGTAGCCTACGTTCTCATTTTCTATTTATTTGCAGGCCAGCGTTATTTATTCCTATTGTAAGTATATATGTTTTGCGTATATTTCTAGTTTTGATGAAATCAAAAGAAATGGTATTACAAAAGTGTAATGGAGAAGAGAATCCAGCCTAAACTTGCTGTTAACTCTTCACTTGGAAAATATAACTGTCATTCAGGAGGTACAGAAACAAAGAGAGAATTCTGGATGAAGTAGTAATTCATCTCTAACCATAAGCCATTGTGTACTAATTTCCATATTGTGCCTGTGTAAATAAATGACCTGTGGGGTAATACGTGGCACCATTAATTAAAGAATAAGACCTTGTGCTTGTAAGGCACATATGTATATATACATATATATATATATATGTAAATATACGTAGATATATAGAAACTTGTAGGTTCCCTAAGCTTTGATTATATATATATATATATATATATATATATATATATATATATATATATATATATATATATATATATATATATATATATATATATATATATATATAGCATGCCATTTCTATTGAAGTTAATGGCATTGTTCGCAGATACTATCTTTTTGTCAAGACTTTGAATCAATCTATACAGTAATTTTTTTTCTCTAATATCAAGCTTCTCAGGGATAAGGAAAAATAATTTAAGATTATCTCCATTTACTTATTCTAGTCGATGGACGGGTTCCCTCGCTCATCGGTGACGTCTTCAGGACTAAATTACAAATTGACATACAAGGTTTTTGTTACTGCAGGCGGACTTTGAGATTTTAAACATGACGTCACTGGGTGATGAATTTCTGTTGGTTAGCTGGTCTCATTCTCTCGCTGGTGGTCTGGGCGGCAGCATGGGCATTCTTAGTGTTCCGTAAGATGCGTCCTAAGCCGCAGCAGCTTGCAGCAAAGGGCGTTATTCCTGTCTCTAACTAGAGATATGAACCAGTCTCTTACCCATGCCCTTGCAGCAAGTTGTGGCAAAGGATGCGTCCTGCAGAGAATGCCCATGCTGCTGCCCAGACCACCACCAAGAGAATGAGATCTGATGACCAATAGAAATTCAGCCCCCAATAACGTCATGTTTAACATTTAAATGTCCGCATGTAGTAATAAAAACCTAATATCAGTATTTTAGTCCTGAAGGAGTGGCCGATAAACGAGGAAAAGGTCCGTCGACTAGAGTAAGTAAATGGAAAGAATCTGGAATTATTTTTACTTATTCCTGAGAAGCTTACCTCATGAGAAAAAGATGAAGTATAGGCTGATTCAGTCTTGATAAACTTACAGTATGTACAAACAATGCCATTCACTTTAATGAAAATTGCATGGGAGAAAATATGCCCAAATAGCATATACATATATATACACAAAAGTTTTCTAGGTTTCCTTGACATTGATATATATATATATATATATATATATATATATATATATATATATATATATATATATTAGCTTCACAGTTCATTGTTGAGCTCATCAGATTCACACAGCATAAAGTAAAGTTTCCATATTGTTTCTCCCAGAATTCAGAACCCATTATTTTAGCATTTAAGTTATTATATTATAAGAAATATATATATATATATATATATATATATATATATATATATATATATATATATATATATATATATATTTCTTTCTTTCTCTGCATCTTTTCCCACTTCTATGTGGGGTCGATGCTTCTGACAGCTTTCCTCCACCTGGCTCGGTCAAATTGTTTGTCTCTTAGGTCTTCTCTAACTACATCCATCCACTTTCTCTTTGGTCTTCCTCTTGCTCTCCCACCAGGCACCTCCATCTGCATCACTCTCCTCCCTACATATGTCTCATCACGTGGCCATACCATTGCAGTCTTCTTTCCTGGGCCTCCTTTGATAGTTCTACAACTTTAGTAGTTCTTATTCTTTCATTTTTGATCCTGTCCATTTTTGTTCCTCCACACATCCACCTGAGCATTTTCATCTCTACCGCATCCAATTTCTTTTCTTGCACTCTCTTTACCAGCCATGTTTCTGCTCCATACATCAAAGCTGGTCTCACTACTGTCTTATACACTCTTCCTTTAACCTTTATGTTGATTCTGCTGTTGCACAAGACACCTGACATCTTTCTCCAATTTTTCCATCCAGCCTGCACTGTGTGTTATTTCTACATGCAAATTTCCATCATCTGCCACTGTTGAACCAAGACACCTAAATTTTCCTACTCAGTTCAACCTTATCCCTTCCATACTAATCTCAGAGTCTTGATCTTCATTAAAACTTAGGTATTCAGCCTTCTTCCTACTGATCTTTAATCCTCTGTCTTCCAGTAACTTCCTCCATTGCTCTAGTTTTGACTCCCCTACCCCTCTGTCGGTGCTGCATAACATGATGTCATCAGCAAATAACATGCACCAGGGGGATTGGTCTCTTATTCCTTGAGATAGCACATCCATTATCAGATCAAAAAGATATGGACTTAAAGCAGATCCCTGATGTAAACCAACTCTTTCTGGTATCCATTCAGTTAACCCAACACTGCTTCCTGGCATGAAACCAAACTTATCTTCACCTACAGATGTTTCTTCTCTAATTCTTTGATACATTATTCTTTCCCAGATTTTCATGGTGTGAGACATTAGCTTTATTCCCCTGTAGTTTGCACAATCCTGGATGTCACCCTTCTCTATGTAGATAGGCACAATAAAGCTTTCTCTCCTGCTAATAGTATGTGTCATACTATGGTTTGGGAATCCATCTTCAAAGAATGTTCTATGATTTTCTTCATTTAACAGGTGTTCATAAAATTCTTTCCACTTCTTCTTTAACTTATCCTCGTTGCATAAAAGTACTCCATTCCCATCCTTAACCTGTTTTACACAGGGGTAGTCTTTGGTGTTCTTGTCCTTCAACTTTGCAATTCTGTGAATTTTTCTCTCCTCCTCAGGTGTTTCCAGCTCTTCGTACATCTCATCTCATGCTCTTGCCTTTTCTCTTGCAACTGCTTTCTTTACTTGTTTCTTTGTCTTTGATACCTCTCCATACCCTCTTGCTGTCCATACTATTCCCAGATCTTTTTTTGCATCTTTTTTGGCTTTCACTACCTCTTTCACTTCATTATTCCACCACCAGGTTTCCTTATCGTCAGGAGGTTTCTTTCCAGATGTCTTTCCTAACACCTCTCCACCCACTCTCTTGATCACCATACTGTTGTGATTCCACCATTCTTGCACTCTCTCTAATAATCTAACTTCCCTCAATACTCTTTCCTTAAATTCCTGCCTTGCGTCCTCCTCTTGTGTCAGCTTCTACCACTTGATTGTTGGTGGGACACATGCAGGCCTACCTTTAGCTGTGTTCCTTATTTCCAAGTCTATTACCACCACCCTGAGTTGTGCTGCCACACACTCTCCATTTAAAATTTTACAATTTTCCACCTCTCTAAGATGTGATCTTCTGCACATGAGGAAGTCAATGTGACTTTCTCTTGCACCACTCTTGTATGTGATGTGCTGATTTTCTTTCTTTTCAAACCAGGTGTTGACAATACCCAAATCAAATGACACTGCACAGCCCACAACTCTCTCTCCCTCGTCATTTCTCTCTCCAACTCCCCAGCCACCATGCTCCTCTCAATACCCTCTCTGGTCCTTCCTACATGTCCGTTCATGTCACCACCAATAATCAGTCTCTCTTCTGCTGGTATTTCACTCAACTGTCAGTCCATTTCCTCCCAAAATGCCACTTTCTCAACTTCATTACATCCTGCTTGAGGGCCGTAAGCACTCATTATGTTGACTATTTTTCCATCTAGGCACAGTTTCACAACAATTGCTCTGTCACTTGTCCTCTTCATGCTTATCATGCTTATGATAGAATTATTCCCATCCCATTTCTACCTTCCTTATTTATTTCACTATATAGCAATTTATATCCCCATCCCAGCTCTCTTGCTTTATTTCCCCTCCATCTAGTCTCCTGCACAAACAAAATGCTTATCCTTCTTCTCTCCACCAGATCCACTATCTCTCTGCCCTTTCCAGTCATTGTCCCCACGTTCAAAGTTCCAACTCAAACCTACCACCATCTTCCTTCTCCTCACTCTTCTCATTTTTTGGACTTTCTTCTTTAAACGGGGGCACCCACTACCCAGTAACCCTTGCCCATTTATCACAAGAGGGGAGGCGAGGTCCCTGCATGTATATATATATATATATATATATATATATATATATATATATATATATATATATATATATATATATATATATATATAATTATATATATATATATATATATATATATATATATATATATATATATATAAAAATATATACATATACATATGTGTGTATATATATATGTATATATGTATGTATGTATGTATATATATATATATATATATATATATATATATATATATATATATATATATATGTATATGTATATATATATATATATATGTATATGTATATATATATATATATATATATATATATATATATATATATATATATATATATATTTATATACATATACATATATATATACATAAATATACATATATATATATATATATATATATATATATATATATATATATATATATATATATATATATATATAAAAACACATTAAAACGAAGAAGATATACATACCACATATAGCATCTCAAGTGCCTTCACTCCATCTTCTCCACTACAAAGCTATGACAAATATGAAGCTATAAATATAACTTTGTATTGAATTCACTTTATATCGATGAGTGCATGTGCCTGGTCCAGGATTTGAACCTGGGACTTTGGTTTAGATACAATGAAACAGTCGATTTGACAATTTTCCCAACAAGAGATAAATGGCATGCTGACCTGCTACAGCTGCTGTTGAACTTCCCCAGAGTTCCCCCACATGCCCAACCTTCTGGTGAAGAGCACAACAGGAGATGCCATTGGAATTTAGCTGCCCTCCAGCTTTATGGTTGTATGCTATCCAGCAGTTCCTCCCATAGAAAGGATTTTCTAAGGAATCTGCAGCAGTCATTATAGACACCCTCAGACCTCAGAGTACCATATTTGGTGTTGTCAGTGGGGTCTCGATCCCCTCAGGGTATCTGTGAAGGGCATTGCAGGCTTCCTGGTCTTTCTGATGAGTGAAAAGACCTTGTTGGTAATGACCAGCAAGGGCTTCAGGGCACCCCTTGACCAGGTCTTCAGGTTTAGGGGGATTAACCTCTCTAAGTCTTGGGAGTTATCAGCCATCCGTAAGAATTGCCCTCTGAAAGGGCTGGGGCCCAAAGTGGAATGTCACCAAGGTCCTTGCCACCGTACAGGAATCCTCCTATAAACCCCTCCAGCAGGACTCAGACAGGAACCTCAACCTCAAGACCAGATTACTCCTGACACTCGCCTCTACCATGAAGGTCTTGGAGCTACACAGCTTCTCATATGGTGTCGCCCACCCCGAAGGTTTGTCATCCGTGTTCCTGCAGTTTGTGCCTGAGTTCTAGGCTAAGATTCCAGACCTCTCAGTCCTGGACCTTAGGTTCGAAGGTTACTCCTTCCCCTCCCTGAAGGACTTCATTGGGAGAGACAAAGAGATTTTGCTTTGTCTGGTGAGAGCCCTAAATCAGTATTTGAGGAGGGTGGCACCACTGAGACCCAGATGCAAGAGGCTCTTTATCAGGATGGGCAGTACAAAGAAGGAGGTATCTAAGAACACCATTTCCTTCTGGATGAGGGAGGTCATCACAGGGGCCTATGACTCAGACAGGAACACAGCAGGGTATCTGGGAGGGGTAAAAGCTCATGACATCAGGGCCATTGCCCCTTCAGTAGCATAGTTGTAGCCCAGCAGGTATCCAAGGTATGGAGCCCCACCCCCCTCCTTCATGGGGGTGAGTGAGCTCTGCCAGGGGGACTCCAGAGTACCAGCCAAAACGTTGAGAAAGACTTGTGAGTCCAGGACATTATGTCAATAGTTGGGTAGTGCATAGGCCTGTGACCTAAACGCCATAGTTAGTGCCTTCCAAGGGCTCCTTGTACATGGGGCACACCCATCCAGGCTAGTAGGGACAGATCATCCTGCCAGCTCAGAGTCGTCTCCATTTATGAAAGCATAGGTTTGTATTTCCCTCGGGACAAATAACAAATTTTAAATGTAATTTGTATTTTTCCTAGGATACAAACCTATGCTTTCAAAGGGTAGGTTTTACCCTCCTCAGCCGCCCCTCTGGTTGTCGCTCTATCCCCACCAAGTACATTAGACTGGCTGCAGAGGCTGAGTCACACAGTGGAAGAGGTAGGCCTGACGAGGTTAGGTCAGGCTAGGCCTAGTCCATAGGCATTTGTTTTGAGTCAGACAACCAAAGCATGCCTTGTGCAAGTAGCTCTATTTATGAAAGCGTAAGTTTGTATCCCAGGAAAGATACAAATTACGTATATTTTTTTTATTTTTCCATATTCATTCACTGAGTTGTGTTTGTGTTTTTAAATACCATCATTAGTATAAAAAAAAGAATAAACACATTAAAAGTAATTGAGGCATCTCATATTCAAACAAGTTACATGTTGCTTAATCAGGGTATGAAAAGCCAAGGTGGAGACAGTTACACAAATGATCCTACCATTCCCATGTAGGCCATCAGTAGTCAGGGTGGTACTAGGAAGGGCGCGCTTTTTGGATCACACAAATAAATGTCACATAAACAAACGGGTGCCTAAGATTCAGTAGTTTACAACGTGTTATGGGCGGTGTAAGGATTATCGTAAATTTTCGTAAGGCTTACCAAATTGCTAAACAATATTGCTGTAACATACCTTTAATAAGCCCTACACACGAACACATCAATTAGTCTTAATGTGAGGGTACCAAAATATAAGAGTGAAACAGCAGCTACTTGCTCAAGACAAAATCAGCAGACATGCACTTGCGTACTCACAGGAGATACAATACTATTTTTATTTGTTATTATGCCTGCTTGTATTGTTGCATTCATTATTATATTTAACGATTGCAAGACTCCCGTCACATATTGTCATTATTGATACATAAAAGCAAAAGAATTATCATGAAAACTAATGATGTCAAATACTGTCTATTGTGCTTACGGCTAGATCGACAAGACTCAGAAACGTTTCAACTTAACCTTCAAAAGATAGTGTAAATATTTTGTATTACACTTATTTTCATAAATATCTCGTTTCACAACTTTCTTTATTAAAGAAAATCATAAAAAAAATCTTATCCAAATACTGTGCGAAAATAAGACACGTCTGACAATAGCGCATGCAAAGGGGATAGGCTGAGTAAAGATGTCCGAAAATGTCAAGATATCATCTCAGATTTGTATATCAAATTCTGATGCATGCATTGTTTTCTTGTAATACTTCGCATTCGAAGAATTATCATATGTTTTTGCATAATAAATCAATATGATATTAGATAAATTTTCCATTTAACATTGAAATATTCAAAATTAAGCTAAAGTCAGAATCAGTCACGAATGATAGGATAAAAAGAACGTGAGTCTTCTTCACATCATCACTGTTGCATTCGTTGTGGAAATGCAGTGCTGATATTTATAAATATATACCTTTTTTATATATATAGCATACTTTACATTATGAATTATACTTTATAGCTTCGGGATATGAGTGTTATTCATTATTAACTAAGAACTAGAGTACTCTTAGCATGAAAATTAAGTCTTAAGGAAATATTGTATTTGAGTGGACGCATTGTCAGAAAATTGGGCGTGGCTGATGTTTAAAAATTAGCATTCTATATAAGGCCTAAGAATTAAAGAATTAATCTTAAGAGAGAAAGAGAGAGAGAGAGAGAGAAAGAAAGAGATTGCCTTATCCCTTTCAGTTTATGGTTTAAAGAAAAATTATACAACAATAATTGCCTTATCTACTTTTTAACTGCAGAATTGTGGATGAAACCCCTGTTTAAGAAAACTTTTCAAAATCATTTTCTTCATATACCCAAACAGTAGGCCCATCAGGGAGGCATGGCGCAGAAGCATTAATCAATTATAATTCCCCTTGGGTGTAAATTATTTTCAAGATAGAGCCAGTTCTTTATTAAATGCTATTTTTGGCTTAATATTTGTGAATATAAAAAAAGGCGCGAGTGTAAGTGGCAAAAATACATAATCAATCAAGTGCTACAAACTTTCCAGTAAACAGTCATGGAGAAGATGGGGTGATATTGTTTTCATGTACAGAACTTGAATTCGACAGGAATATGGACAGCAGATTCAACATCAATTTATATATCTCTTGATAGCCAGATGTTCAAAATCACTGTCTTAATCAGGCCACAGTTCAAAGCCTGGTCGACGCAGAAGTACTTATCAGTTATAATTCCCCTTGGGTGTAACCATTCCCAAGTGTAGTAAGATTGACATTAAATGACATTTTTTGGCTCTTTATTTGTGAATACAAATATACATATGTATATACATTTCACGAGAATGGCCCTTTGGAACCAGTGAGAATCCTGAAGACTTGCAGCAAAACCACCTTCTACTGGAGGGGTGTACACAGTCAGATGACACTTGAAAATTTGATACTCTGCTGCAGTGCAATGCGCACTGCTTCAACAATCACCATCCACCCATAGTTGTTCTTTTGGTGAAAAACTTCAATATCTCTTGCAAAATCTCCCAGTAGAGGCTTCTTGTCAAATCTATCCACAAAGTGCTGATGTATGGTCCTTTTATTGTGATGGATTATAGTCACCTCTGTAGAGTTGTCATCATGTGGCCAGCATAGCTTATATCAAGGGGTTTGCATGCCTCTTGTGCCCATTTAAATTGTGAACCACACCAGTCTTAGATTCCTTGAGTACCCAGGGGGGCAGTGCAGTTTTTCATGAAACGGCCAGCTACTAAGTTGGGTCAGTTCAGAAATACATTCTCAGAGGACACCTTCCGTATAACTCAGCAGATGATTCTCTGAATGGCATCTCCTTCCTATCTGTAGGTTGTGCCATCACTGACCTTAGGGTAGATAATTATAGTTTTGTTGTGTTTATGTAGTGTTTTAAGCCTGCAGTTATAATTCCTCCATATTCTTCTCTTTCGTGTCTTCTACAGTGTTGCTGGGATATCCATTGTTTTTCAACATCTGTCTCACTCGTTTGAGTTCTGCATATACAGCATTCCAAGTAATGCAGTGTAAGAAGGCCCTCCTGATGAAGCTGCAGATGATGTATCTTTTATGTGAGCGTAGACCCTCTCCTCATGTAGATTTTGTTAAGACTGGCTGTATTTGTTTTTTTTTTCTGATTGAGGACATCAAGGAAAGAAAGAATCTTGTCCTTATTGGCTTGGACTGAGAGACTGAGGACTAAAACTGAAATTCCTTTCAAGAAGGCTGCAAACCTCTTTGACTCTCATCTGTTTTCGTGGTGATGAAGATGTCGTCCACATATATGGCATAGAGTCTTGGTTTTTGGTGGCTACTGAACGTCCTGTTTTCTGCAGTTAACATGTGCACATTGAGGGAAGAGGACTCTGCTGAGCACTTAATCAGCATCTGCTTTTGCAGTTTTCAGGAAATGGGAGTGGGTCCATTTCGGATCTGTAGCCATTATCTAGGATGATCTGAATTGTTTCCTGTACTGGAACAGTAAATAGTCTGTCCATGTCTAGAGATGCTTTGTCTTCATCGTGTTGATTGGTTTTAGGGATGTCAGATAATTTGACAGAAGACTTCAAATAATAACTTGCTGATGATAGGCCAATGTGCCATTTAGGACATTAGCGATCTAACATGATGAAGATGTTACTTGGGAAATAATGGTCTGACCACCTTCTGTTGCAGGGTATTAGGTCTGGCTACCGTACTGCTTTCTCTTTTCTGCAGTGTCTCCATTGGGTCCTCTTGAAGTCTCTGGAATTTTGCAGTGTCATTTAGATCAGGAGAACATACATAGAAGATTTATCACCTTTCTTGAAGACTATATCATCTTTATCCTGTAACTGACTGGCAGCTTCCTGGAAGGTTTTATTCAGGATCTTAGTGTAGAATGTACTCCGTTGTTTACCTGCTTCACCGACTAGTTCATTCTTGAGGAGGAGAAGTCTTGAGAAAAATTGCTGTAAATGAGCAGAGGCCAGTGGTGCATTGCCATTTAATGAGAATTGCCTAAGTGAAAAACTATGCCCAAAGAGTATATATATAAATATACTGTATATATATATATATATATATATATATATATATATATATATATATATATATATATTTATATATGTATGTATATATATATATTATATATTATATATGTATGTATAGATATATATATATATATATATATATATATGTATATATATATATATATATATATATATATATATATATATATATATATATATATATATATATATATATATATATATATATATATATATATATATATATACGTATATGCATTACTGGGGGATTAGCGAACTAAAATTATAAAAGATAGTAGACAAGAATGGAAATCATTCTTAACTGTTAAGTGTTAAACAGCCCAAACTCTTCCAACTTTATTTTTAGAAAATTGTTTTACAAAGGTTAAGAACACAAAGAGAAGGAAATTGTGTTATACCATATGCTAGAACAATTTACTTAGCCAAATAAGCACCTTTTCACAAGCATTAAAAGACAAGTATTGGAAACAGATAGCTCTCAAATGACAGTGTAGGCTGTTGTAACAAGAAAATGTGAAATTAGCAAATGTTGTTTTGTTTGAAGTAAAAACAAAATCCCGAAGGTTTGGGTTTTTTCTCGCCCAGCCCAGAGTTGGTCAGATTTGAATTGTGCCTGATTTCCTATTATCTTATACCATTAACTGAAATATTTGCTTTTTAAGACCTCCAGTTTGTGCATTAGGGAAGGGTTTCCTTTCTGCAGAGTCAATGCAGCTGCCAACTAACATAATAAATGTTCTTGTAGTGGGTAACCATAGTAAACTTTAAAGTTTTAACCTGAAATATATGCAACTGTTTTACCATCTGTAACTTTTTTATTTACATTACGCATGTGTAAACGTACATAAAAAAATTAACTTTTTTAATTTTCATTGGTTTACTTTTTTATTCCAGCTTTTGATTTCGGCGACGTGTTGTAATCATATCACTCAGATATTTCTGTGAGAAAGATTGTTCACGTAAACAGACAAAAACAGGAAGAGAGAATCAGTGCACCACCTCCCTGGAAATCGGCATCGTATTCCACAAAGGTTGAGGCTACGCTTCTTTTGCTTGTCTTCCTTCTCTCTCTCTCTCTCTCTCTCTCTCTCTCTCTCTCTCTCTCTCTCTCTCTCTCTCTCTCTCTCTCCTTCTTTATGCCAATTGATATCCTGTCGGAAGTTGGTGGTGTCAACTGTTAAGGTCATATTTGCCGTGCGATGCAATTTGCCTCTTCCAGATCTGTTCTTGTCTTAAACCTCACGTATTTTCGCTGATATTTTGATCGGACGCCTCATACGAAGCCATTTGTAGCAGGTGTCAGGTGTCTATATTTCTTTATTCCCTTGCTATCGCCTCCCGCCACTCTTCATATCTGGTGTGGGTTCCTTTGCTCAGGAAATTCTCTCTCCCTTCTGCCATCCCTTTTTTCTTCATTGCTCCAGAAACATGTCTTACTTTATTTCCTTTCTCCTTTTGCATTGCA
>NC_089798.1:9602696-9624111 GCF_040412425.1 Macrobrachium rosenbergii
TCATTCTCCCACTAATGTTAGTAACTTTGTGAGTTACTTAAGATATTGGTATTTTACAAGCATTGTGGAAAGTGTATAATGATGTACCACTTGTAAAAGGTAATGTGATGTTTACTGGTTTTTATTGTGTTAAGAGATAAAGTGATGTTTTAAGTAAAAGAGAGTTATTATTTTACTAAGAGGTGAGTGTACTCTCTTTAAAAGTGAAGACTTGGGTTTAGTTGTTCAGATTTATGTCTAAAACTTGAGTGAGTTCTAATGTGTCTTGCTGCTACTATATTTTACTAAGTGCAAATAATTGTGACTTGGCAGTGTTGTCTTTGAAGAAGTTTTAGAAAGATGTGAGCTTAACCTTTTTTATAAAAGTGAAGGTAGTCTTTTGAAAGACTGATATAATCTTTAATCATATTTTGTCTTAGTGAAATTGCTGTTGGTATATTTCCATTTTTTGCATATTTCATTCTTATGTGTTTGTGTTTTCATATTAGTCACACAAGTTGAAATGTTTATAATTTCACAATATTTACCCAAAGTTTTATGTTGGTGATTACTTAGAGTTTTGTTGATGTTAATTTACATTGTTAAGATTTCAGTGCTTACTTATTATTGAGATTTCAGTGAATACCTGTATTGACTCCCATTTATTAATGTTTTGGTGAACACTTTGGCTAATTGCAGATGTTCTGATTTGTACCTGAAACTTGCGTGAGTATTAATGGTTTGAATTTTACTTAGCCAAATTGCTTTGTTGATAAATTAAAGTTTTGTAAATTAATCTTTATTAAGAAATACTTAAATCTTACACTGATGTCAAGTAATAGTAAATCTTTTTGAGATTATGAACTCTGCTATGACTTTGAACTTAGAAATAAATTTGTCTGTTTAAAGTTTTAAAAGCACAGTGTTTCATTTTGACCACCAGTGATTTAAAAACTTAATGAAGTTGTACAAAATTAGTGATATATCTGTCTAGTTCTCCTTTATCAAAGTGAAATAGAACCAAGGAAACTGTTATAGTGTTTGATGAAGTGATGCCCATTTTCCACTAGTCTGTTTATAGCCTATTAGTTGTTACCTCACCCATAACGTGATAAAGTTACATTGATTTTTCAAGTGGTAAGCAAGTTTTAAGGGATCACTGTACCTTTAGAGTATTCAGTCTTAATATTTTTGTTATGAGGTTTCAAGTGTCTGGCTGAAGTGAGGTAACTTTTTGGTCTTATTAATTGTGTAATAACCAGGTGCTTAGTCACTTCGTGACAAAATATTTGGTGGCCAGACCTGGGACAGAATAGGATTGAACGGGATTGAATGGGATTGAACGGGATTGAACCCAGGATCGAACCATGATAAAATATTTGATGGCCAGATCCAGGAGAATTAAACAAAATTAATTGGTGCCCATCGTCTGGGAAGAACTAAACAGAATATCACTCTGGTTTGTAGTTTATACTGGTGGTGTTAGGAATACATTTTGATAGGAGAGTAACCATATAGTTGTTTTGAAGTGTATTGTAAACTATTTAGTTGAGTAAACTTAGAGAAAATGGCTCTGTTCGATGTTCAGAAATTTTTAGCAGCTCCTTCCATCCAAGAGTTATCTGAATCCAACCTGACTAAGTCACAGTGGACTGCTTTAGCAGTGATATGTTGGGGTAATGTTACTAGTGATATGATTGAGGCACAAGTCAAATGTGTTGCAATCCAAGCATTAATAAGCTCTGGTGAAGTAGATGGAGAGTTAAAGGAGGCATATGAATTGTTGAATGCAGCTGAGGTAGAATTTACAAATAAGCTAAGGCAAGAGAATGAGAACGGTGATGTACAGGCAGAACTTAGACGTTTAGAAACAGAAGAAAATTGGGGTAGACTGAAGCTGCTAGAATCAGAAGAAAAGTTACTTAGGCTGCAGATCCAGGCTGATAAGGAAAAGGAAGTTAGAGAAAGAGCAAAGAGGCAAGAAGAAGAAGAAGAAAGAGAAAGAGCAAAAGAAGAAAGAGAAAGAGCAAGGAAACAAGAAGATTATGAAAGTGAGACGAAATTATAGAAGCTCACTCCAAGTTACTTGTAACACCGTCTGACCCTACTCAAGGTAATTCAGACCCTGTATTTGATGTAGTAAGAGTGCAGAAGTTAATTCCAAAGTTTACAGAAAACGCTCCAGATGATTTTTTTTATCACTTTGAAAAAGTGGCTTCAGGTATGGGATGGCCAGAGGATAAATGGTCAGTCTTGTTACAGAGTGTTCTCATTGACAAAGGAAGAAGTGCCTATTTAGCCTTATCAGCTGATCAGTGTAAAGAGTACAAGGTACTCATACACAATGTGCTACAAGTTTACCAGATCACCCCTGAATATTATAATGAAAGATTCAGATCTTTGAGAAAGGATGACAAGATAACTTTCTTGGACTATGTGTACAAAGTAAGGAGACGTTTTAGACAATGATTGGAGGCGGCTAAAGTTAAGTCCATCGGCGAACTTGAAGAATTAGTGATCTTAGAGCAATATCTAAGAGGAATTCCTGAACATATAAGAGCTTATTTGAGAGAGAGAGAGAGAGAGAGAGGTGAAGATACTTGATAAAGCTGCTACTCTGAGTGAGGACTATAACATAATATCCATCAAAAAGAATTATAATGCCAAGTACCAGAACTAACAATTCACAGGTTATAGGTCTCAGTCGAGTTTTAAGAACAGTGATGTGAGAAACCCTTCCAACAACTATACCAGTACAAAGCCAGGATATGCCCCACAGCAGTGGAATGTTAAACCCTCCCCTTCTAGTCTATTCTCAAGACAGATGTAGAAAACTAATGTTGTTTGCTACAAGTATGGAAGAGTATGACATTATAGTCGAGATTGCTTCAAGGTACACCAGCAGGTTAAGCCAATTGAACAGGTGATAAGGGGTAACCAGGTAAAGCCAACTACGAAGAACAGTGTGGGAAAAACTGAAACGAAACAAGCAGAGTGCTTAGCAACCAGTCGAAATGCAACTTCCAGTAGTGAGTGGCTGAACAATGAGGAGGCTTTTAAGCCATATATCTATGAAGTTATGCTGACAGTTCCCTCTTTGAGTGTATAGGTACCAGTAAAGATATTACGTGATACAGGAAGTAACCATAGTGTGGTAGTTCGTGGTGCTCATCCACAGTTGGAGAAGAATCTCACCGGAGATTCAGTTGTTTTAAAAGGGTATAGGAGAAGAGGTAACTCCTATATGATGCTTGCGCCTGTCCTGTGAATTGGTGACAGGGAATGTTGATTTTGCTGTAAAGGACTCACTAGCTGTTGAAGGTGTGCATGCTTTACTGGGTAATGAAGTTGGTGGTGTACCATTTGTTCCTTGTCCTATAGTGACAGACAAACCGTTAAGGGTTAGTCCTACGGTAGAATTAGAGAAGAAAAACCTCCACCTATTTCCAAGTTGTGCAACTACCAGAAGTATGAAGAGAACTGAGCATAGAAGTGAAGAAACTAAGAATTTACCTGCACCAGAAGGATCAAGCGAAGGATCTTGGAGCTTAGAAGAGCTGTTCCAGGAAAGTGAAGTTTCCTCCAGTGCTAGTAATGAAGAGATTTCCGAAGAAGAAGAGGTTCCTGTTGTTATTAAAGAGACTCTGAGGAGTCAAAGTGTTCCTGAAGACAGTAGTGAAACTACAGAAGCAGAGTTAGCAGATATTGAGAGTTCAACCCTTGAAGTTGGTCAAGTGACTAGAGAGAAGTTGGTGGAACTGCAGAAGAGGGATACAGCGTTGGCTGATCTGTTCTTCAGAGTTGTTGATCAGGAAGAGATGCAACAAACTTCTACCTGTTATTATCTAAAGGAAGGATTGCTAATGGGGAAGCATCGACCTGCAGATGTACCAGGAAATGCTGAATGGGGTGAATATCATCAAATTTTGATTCCATATCCATTGAGGAAGCAAGTGGTAGCAGTAGTGCACGAGGCTGGACATATGGGAATCAGGAAGACTGTTGAGAAGGTTATGAAATATTTTGTTTTGGCCTGGACTTCACAAGGATGTTAGCAAATTTTGCAGGGAGTGTCATACATGCCAGATAGCTGGAAAACCAAATGAAACTATTCAAAAGGCTCCCCTACAACCGATAGAAGTTAGAGGAGAACCCTTTAGCAAGGTGATAATAGATGTGGTTGGCCCCCTTCCGAAAAAGAAGAAATGACATGAATATCTATTGACGTTAATGTGTCCAGTAACAAGATATCCTGAGGCGATTCCTGTAAGAAGTATAAGTGCAAAGGTAATTGCTAAGAAGTTGATGGAATTTTTCTCCAAGTTTGGAATTCCAGAAATTATACAAAGTGATAGAGGGACGAACTTTACCTCAAAAATATTCCAGGATGTGATGAACTTGTTAGGAGTGAAACAACAGTTATCTACTGCTTATCACCCAGAGACTCAAGGAGCCTTGGAAAGGTTCCACCAGACTCTGAAAAGTATGTTAACCCAAAATCTTTAAAAAATTTGATTTGCTGAAAAAAATTCTATGGCTTCGATATAGCGTTCAAGAATGTGTCCACGAAATATTATGCTAAAATTTGCCTTATTTCTTTAGTTATGGCTTCAAATGTAACAATAACTATATACCCATAAAACACCAGTAGCGCAAATGATTTAGTCTGGTATAGTTTTTGATGTGTGTTGAAAAACTTCCTTTGAAATGAAATATATAATGTCAATAATATCCTACTTGGCACTTTTTTAGTTATTCAAAATGACAACGCACACGTCATACCATGACGCCGACTGAGGCCGAAAGTTGCCTATAAACTTCCAAGCCAGAAGGACACGTTTTCAGTGTTGGACTAGCCTTGACTGAACTCTGTATTTTCATGGTGTTTTTTTTTACCGTGCCTAAAAGGCCCAAGAGTTCACTTCATGCTTCTAGAATGCCGAAAAGCCAAGTGGAAAAGTCCAGGCGAGAAGTAGAAGAAAGAATTCAAGAAATTGGTGCCATAGAGGGGATGGAGTGACGGAGAGAGAAAGAGCTGTCTCCCAGCAAACAGGCGCAGGCAGCGATCTCTGCTGACCAGAGACCAACCACATCTACCTAAAACTAAAACCTCTTTATTCGTTGTCACTACTAAAGGGCAAAGATATTTTAGAAGAAGAACTTAGCTCGGAGGCTGATATTATAGACGATCGTAAAATAAAATGATCATAATAAGTGAAGCAAGACTTGATGAATTACTTGAATCACGAATCCCTAATTGTGAATGAAAGTAATTTCCAGGATCCATTTGGCAAATGGATTCGAGACACTAATAAAAAGTGTAGGCAACTATGATACCCTAGAGTAATACCTTGCAACAAGATCAGACAGGGGGGGACCAGGAACCTAAAATTTATAATACTGTGTCTTAGGCACATCAATAATCAATTAATATTCTTATTTATAATAATTTTGCATTAATTAATAACCAAAAATAAAAATTAAAACCATAAAATTAATTGTAACACAGTCTTTTATCAAGTTCCCTTTACTTTTTTTATGTAACTAAAACTTTGAAGGTTTTCTCAAAACATAAGTTTTTCGCCTTCAAAATGTATCTCCTCCCTTAGTATTGGACCAATCTAAATGAAATTTCAAATATAATATGAGGAAACATAGTAGATTAAAACAAAAAGCCGGGGATTTTTAATATTTTGAGTTTCTGATTTTTGGAAATTTTTTTTCTGTAATTTTTCCGAAAAATTTCATAAAAAAAAAAATTCATATCTCGAAAAATAATTGAAAAATCAAAAATCCAGCTTTATATCGAAAGGTCCATATGTGTTTTATACGTGGTTCAAATCTCAGCCCTTAAAACCAAAAGCAAAGGAGGAGATGCATTTTTGAAAATGGCCATTTTTGGCCGAAAAATGCTCTGGCAGAGGTCACTGAACAAAATTTTTTTTCCCAAGTTCCAAACAATATCCTTTAACAAACCCCTATATATCAACAACCTGTCGTTAAAAAGTCGAAACCGGCCGATCCTTAACCAAGTACTGTAATGAGTCGGGAAGAGAATGGGATGTTGGTTTACCTTTAATGTTATTTGAAGTTAGGAATGCTTATCAAGAAAGTATGGGATGTTCGCAAAATGAAATGATTTTTGGTCGAGGCGTGAGAGGTCCATTGAAAATTCTTGCAGAGAACTGGGAAGAAAATCAAGAGGAAGTCCAAGGAGAATACATGAAGAACTTGAGGAAAAGGTTAAAAAAAATGAGAAAATGCTCTTTAGAAAATTTGAAGACAAGCCAAATGAAAATGAAAAGAAAGTATGATGCTAAGACTAAGCTAAGAAATTTTAGTGTTGGACAGCAAGTTCTAGTGTTTTTACCAGTGAAAAGGTTTCCCTTTACAAATAAATTTCAAGGTCCTTATAGGATAACGAAAAAGTTAAATGATTGAACCTATGTGATTGAAATTCCAGGGAGAAGAAAATGACAGAGGAAAATACATGTAAATTTTTTGAAGCCCTACTTCTCAGAGACTTGAACTGAGGTTATGTCTATAACCCAAACAACTTCAACTACAGAGGGTGATAATGGCTACGAGTTTGGAGCTGAAAACAAGAACAATTCTTCAATATTAGAAAATTTGGAAAACAAACTAAAACATTTAAGTGTTGAACAAAGAATTAATTGAGATGATTCAAAGTTTCCCTGAGATTTTTACAGACATTCCTAAGTGTACCGACTTGACGAAGCTTGAGATAAATGGCTTGGCACCTTCTAAGCCATTCAAGCAAAGAGCTTACCGTGTATCACCCTTTCATCGAGATGTTTTGAAAAAGGAAGTTAAATATTTGTTGCAGCACAGATTGGCAGAGCCCAGTTCAAGTCATTACAGTTCTCCTTGTGTGTTAGTGAAGGAACCAGATGGCTCGTTTAGGATGTGTACTGATTATAGGAAACTGAATTCCGTTAGTGTAGCTGATAATTATCCCTTACCTCTTATTGATCAATTACTTGATAATATTGGGCAAGACAAGTTTGTTTCCAAAATAGACTTGTTAAAAGGGTATTATCAAATTCCCTTAGATGAGGATGCCAAACTGCTGTCAGCTTTCATTACTCCTTTCGGACTACACCAAAACACTGTCTTGCAACTTGGAATGATGAATGCCCCTGCAACTTTCCAACGAGTGATGGATCAACTACTAGGATCAATCAAAGGAGTGGGTGTCTACCTTGATGATATTGTGATTTGTTCCAACACCTGGGAAGAACATTTAAGGATTTTAAGGAAGGTGTTCAAGAAACTACAAGAAGCAAGATTAACAGTCAACCTACACAAAAGTGAACTTGGGAAAGCAACTGTTCAGTATCTAGGGTTCGAAGTTGGAAAAGGCCTTCTCGCTCCTCTTGACGCTAATGTAGAGGGTATTCGTAAAGCTGCTCCTCCTACTACTAGAAAACAACTACAAAGATTTTTGGGCATGGCTGGATTTTATCGCCACTTTTGCCCAAACTTCTCAGCTGTGGTAGCTCCATTAGCTGACTTAACAAGTCCAAAAACTAAGTTTGTTTGGACCCCAGAATGTCAAGTCTTTTGAGAAAGTTAAAGCTATTTTAACTTCAAAACCAGTGCTGCAGGCTCCAGACTTCAGTAAATAGTTTGTGATACAAGTTGACGCACTCTGATAGTGGAATTGGAGCTGTTCTTCTTCAGGAAGATGACTGTCAAATTATGCACCCTGTGTGCTTCATGTCGTCAAAGCTAAAGAAACATCAGAAGAATTATTCTACAATTGAAAAGGAGACATTGGCATTAATTACAGCCTTGAAAAAGTTTGAAGTGTATTTGAACCAATCTAATACTGAGGAAATTTTAGCGTTATCTGACCACAACCCTATTTCATCTGTCAATAAGATGAAGAATCACAATCAACGATTAACAAGGTGGTCTTTGTGTTTACAACCGTATAATGTAAAAGCAAAGCATTAACAGGGAAAGATAATATTGTTGCAGATTATTTATCCCGTTCCGAATTGTTGGATTCAAACCCGAGATAATTAATCTTCTGGGGGAAGGAATATTATAATATGAGATTATGTGTATGCTTTGATTTGATGTCTGTGATTTTGAGATGTCTTTATTTCTCACAGGTGACTCTTGTGTTCTGTGTTTTGATATAATTTTCAGCTATTTCATATGTTTTGAGGTGACTTTGTAGTGTATAATGATTCATGTTTATAACACACTGTGTTAGTTAAAGTTTGAGTGCTGTAGAGAGAGATATTTTTGAACCATTATCAGATCACCACTTCCTGTATTGACACAGATGTTTGGGGTGAATGCAGAAAGGCAAGGGCCACTTTGCTTATCTTGATGAGTTGACAGGCCTCGGCCAGAATGCTTTATTATATGTTTATCATGCATGTCTGTTCCATAGTTATTAACTTTGTCTATGTCTATTATGTTTCCATAATCTGAGTAGAAAGAATGACGAAGTGAGAGAGATGAAGTTGACACGTTGACAAGGGGTTTCTCCCGTTGCTCGCAAATTAACTTTCTGTCTACACAAGTGTAAGGGAAATGTCGATCATACAGATAAGAGCTCTGGCATATTTTCTTCTGAGCCTTAGAATTCTCTGTGTGTATTCTGTAGAAGAGGAATAAGGTGTTCTGTGTATTCCCTATGTGTATTCTTTCAGTATTCTGTGAGGGCTTGAAGATAAAAGAGGAGTACTGAATGAAAAAGTTAGTTAGGAAAAAGGGGTTACTGGCATAAGGTTCTCTCTCTCTCTCTCTCTCTCTCTCTCTCTCTCTCTCTCTCTCTCTCTCTCTCTCTCTCTCTCTCTGCTCATAATAGGGTGTAAATTTGGGTCATTCTCCCACTAATGTTAGTAATTTTGTGAGTTACTTACGATATTGGTATTTTACAAGCATTGTGGAAAGTGTATAATGATGTACCACTTGTAAAAGGTAAAGTGATGTTTACTGGTTTTTATTATGTTAAGAGATAAAGTGAGGTTTTAAGTAAAAGAGAGTTATTATTTTACTAAGAGGTGAGTGTACTCTCTTTAAAAGTGAAGACTTGGGTTTGGTTGTTCAGATTTATGTCTAAAACTTGAGTCAGTTCTAATGTGTCTTGCTGCTACTATATTTTACTAAGTGCAGATAATTGTGACTTGGCAGTGTTGTCTTTGAGAAAGTTTTAGAAAGACGTGATTTTAGCCTTTGTAAAAGTGAAGGTAATCTTTTGAAAGATTGATATAATGTTTAATCATATTTTGTCTTAGTGAAATTGCTGTTGGTATATTTCCATTTTTTGCATATTTCATTCTTATGTGTTTGTGTTTTCATATTAGTCACACAAGTTGAAATGTTTATAATTTCACAATATTTACCCAAAGTTTTATGTTGGTGATTACTTAGAGTTTTGTTGATGTTAATTTACATTGTTAAGATTTCAGTGCTTACTTATTATTGAGATTTCAGTGAACACCTCTATTGGCTCCCATTTATTAATGTTTTGGTGAACACTTTGGCTAATTGCAGATGTTCTGATTTGTACCTAAAACTTGCATGAGAGTTAATGGTTTGAATTTTACCTAACCAAATTGCTTTGTTGATAAATTAAAGTTTTGTGAATGAATCTTGATTAAGAAATACTTACATCTTACACTGATGTCAAGTAATAATAAATCTTTTTGAGACTCTGAACTCTGCTATAACTTTAGAGCTTAGAAATAAATTTGTCTGTTTAAAGTTTTAAAAGCACAGTGTTTCATTTTGACCACCAGTGATTAGAGAAATTAATGAAAGTGTACAAAGTAAGTGATATATCTGTCTAGTTCTCCTTTATCAAAGTGAAATAGAACCAAGGAAACCATTATAGTGTTTGATGAAGTGATGCCCATTTTCCATTAGTCTGTTTATAGCCTATTAGGTGTTACCTCACCCATAACTTGATAAAGTTACATTGATTTTTCAAGTGGTAAGCAAGTTTTAAAGGATCACTGTACCTTTAGAAATATTCAGTCTTAATATTTTTGTTATGAGGTTTCAAGTGTCTGGCTGAAGTGTTTATATATATATATATATATATATATATATATATATATATATATATATATATATATATATATATATATATATGTGTGTGTGTGTGTGTGTGTGTGTGTATATATATATATATATATATATATATATATATATATATATATATATATATATAAAATATGTCATCACAGGCTTTTCTTCATTTTCTTCAAGTACCAATGCACTCATGGCTTCCACAATCTTCTGGCAAAACTTCAAATAATTCCAGTGCTTTTTCAATCTTCAGATGGGATAAACAAAACCATTACAGTACTGCTGTTTTTATTCATTCCTAAGCTGATAGCTCTTTTGACTATCCATGGGATCCTTCCGGGCTAGTCTGGATTCTCACTGGAATTACATTCTCATCTGTAGCAGTGTTCAGCCAAAAATCATTGAAGGACAAGAATCAGAAATAAAATGTAAAAAATCTGAAAGCTTATTACAAACTTCATAGTTTTGGAAAATTATTAACTAATTTCTGAGGACTGTGCCGCTCCCTTCATGAATACCGTGGATCCAGAGAGAGCTCGAAAAGTCTCGAGCCATCCTTCGTCCAGTACAACGCACATCAAGAGACTTTCACGCCTCCTCCAGATTTACATCGGTGAAGTCCCAGACTCCCTGAATCCACCAAGGGCGACCATGGCCCCCATTACGAGGGCAGCCATCATTGCCCAAGAGTGGTCTTCCCATCCTCCTTCAAAGTCAGACTTGTAAACTACAGTAATCCTAACGTCTTTGGATCTCCCAGGGGCAACGATGTTTGCCTACAGAACGTTGGATGTTAGGTTTGAGTGGCTGAAGATCTCCAGCGCCACTCCCTCAAAGTCGATCTGCCTCATTCCGATTTGAAGCAGCTTCTTCACATCCAACTGGCTTTCCACATTTTGGTTATATTTTTCTGGAGACTTTTCCAGCCCTCTGTGGAACTGGGGTATTCATGGAGAGGAAATTACCTGAGTAATTTTTAATCAGTTTCAAAACTGAACTTTGTAGTAAATTTTCAAATTTTGAAAAATTCCTTTTTAATCAATTTTGGGCTTAATTCTGCTATATATTAGAATGTACTACCATAGTGTATCGAAATTAGCCCTGAAGACAACCATGGATAGTCAGAACAGCTGTTGGCTTAGAAGTGAATAAATATAGCATTATTGTAGTGGGTTTGTTTATCCCTCCTGAAGACTGAAAACGCACTGGAGATATCTGAAGTATTGATAGTGGATTGTGGAAGCCTCGTGCGCACTGGCACTTGATATACATATATATATATATATATATATATATATATATATATATATATATATATATATATATATATATATATATATATAGCAATGTTTATTCAGGCCACTCTATCTAATAATCAATCACAGAATCAATTTCATAGAGTCTCTTTCACTAGGCCCCTTGAAAGTTAAAGTGAGAGGGTAGTTTTGTCCTCTCAGCCAGACAGGAAATTCCACTTTCCATTGTACCTATTGTCTATCACCTTCCCAGGCAATCCCATAGAAATTCCTGTCTTCGTAACTCCTTCCTGTGTCTTCAACCTGTTTTTCTGGCCGGTTCCCTTCTTGTCAGATAATACTGGCACGGCCTAGGAAAAACCAGCCCAAACCAGTTTACAGTGACCAGAGAAGATCAAGGCTTGCCGAGAGATGACATTAACCCCAGACATTACTAGGGAGTCACTGAGGATAGACCTTGTCAAGAGCCGAGATACACTCTTTCCATTCTGGTGCAGTGGACCCCTGGCAGACTCAGAAGCAGTATTCCATTCACACTGCAGTAGCGATTCCCACTACAACTGGAAATCAGCCTTGCTTCCTACTACGAGAGGACATTATAAATCCAGCAGAGAGGAGTTCAGAGCCTTGTGTGCTGTATATTTTGCTGTTTCCAAATCAAGAGCCCTGTTCTACATGAAGAATCTTACGGTTATTTGTGGAATTTAATTAATTACTTATATACTGTGCCACTAGTCTATCCATTCCATTTATTCATCTGTAAATGTATACTGTGCCATTAATCTATCCACTCCACTCCTTCAGCTGCAAATGCAAACATACATATTGATTAAGGCCCTGGGTTTTAATCATGTTTCCCCAGTGAGCATCTATTTTCTTTTTAGTTACTGTTCAGTAGCCGTGGAATTCCAGTTGCGTGTTTAATACACAGGTGAGTCCCTATCTTAGCCACCGACAACCATAACATTTGGCGACCTTAACCAGTATTCTGCAAGAATTCTAGTAATTAGCTTAATTAATTTCTCCTAGCTAGACTTGCTGAAGTGGAACGAATCATTTATCGTAAATCTCTTTTCATTTTTGGGCAAACTAGTTGGAACAGTGTGTATACAACCATAAGTACTTTAATTTTTTCACAAACAGTGTATTTACTTTCAAAAATTATGACTAAGAACATGTAAATTCCCATCAGGAATTTCATTCTCGAGGCAATAGCGAAGATAAATTTTCACTGAGAGATTTATTCACATACCAATCACAATGTTCCATTGTAGTGTTGCTTGTTAGCTATTAGTTATTCAGGGCTCTTTACCTTGCATGTTTGGCAAAATTTGCATGTTCTTTAGGCTTGCTTGGGAAATAAAAGGCTAGGCTAGCTAATTCTTTTGTAAAGCTTAGAGCACATTTTTTAAGCTATTGGGATTGTTAGAGTTAAATTTGTTAGTTGTAAGAGGCGGCAATTTCCTGAGCCTGTGAGTGAGCTTGTCTCATTAGCCCATAAGCTCTGCCCCAGTGTAGGTCTCTCGACCTCCGCGTATCCTTCTTGCCCAACGATTAAAAGATCGTGTTTTCAAAGTTCCTAGTCTTGTAGAGTTATTGTATGTGTATTTCACAGTGTCAGTAGCTTCTGAATATGTTTGTGCATCATTCACTCAGAAAGGATTCATGTATTTCATTCTGTATTTCGTAAATAGAGAGAGAGAGAGTTAGTGTGTTTGATGTTTGTTGTGTTTGTATCAGTCTTGTGAGCCAGTTAGCCAGTCTTCTCAGTGGATTACCACTCGCTCGCAACCTTGAAACTGTCAAGTTAATCAGCCATTTCGTGAACTGTTAACTGTCACTCTCACATGAGACGTATAGTTCATTAAAATTCGAGTGTTGTTCATATCACTTATATTTAAGAGCCTTTTAATCATTGTTACTGCAAAGGAAATCAATTTTGCCTTTCTTTTAACTAAACTTGCAAGAGAAATGCCAGAAGCTCTTATTAGCCTTTAGCTATTTTGTTTTACTTAAAAAATAGCGATTTTCTTATCCCATGGAGGTGGACAAGCAATTATTTCATTCTTAATCCTACTTGGGATCATGAGTCATCTTTTAATTAATTCTACGCTAATTTCCCATTATTCCTGTTTAGGGAACCTTTTAGATTTTATATAATTTCACTCCCTTACTCAATAATACATTACATCTAAATCAAGTGTGGGGAAGCATGTTTTACTAATTTTGCTAAATCATTTGCCCTAGTGCAAGCTCTCTACAAAACAAATATTGCCTTTTGCATCACAGCTTTTATCAGGCAAATATAATTATTGCTTCGGGTAAGCACATCCATTTAAATTACTAGGCAATCATATTCTGGGCTTTTTACGTCCTATATACATTAGGGGTCTCGGTTTACATCCGAGGTCCGTTCCTACGTCAAGGATGTAAACCAATTTTGCCCGTAAGCTGGAATTTAAGCAGACGTAATGATATGAATAAGTAAAAATAAAAAAATTAAACAAAAGAGAAAACAATTCCTGAGCACGTACATACAGTACAATGGTAAATATTGTCCTTACATTTACTGTACAGTAAATAAAAAGAAACAATTCCTTACCTTTACACCTGTGGTTGACTTGCATACAGGGCATTGCAAAGGCAGGTGAGACAGGCTTGACTAGGTTACTAGGAACACACTAGGAAATTCACTTGCCGCTTTCTCATCACCACTAGCAGCTTCCCCTTGCACCTTAAGATTATGCAAATTTGCACGGGACTTGAACTGCATGAACCAACCTTTGCTAGCCCCAAACTCTTCACTTTTACTCCTTCCCCCTTTTCTCTTTTCAAGGTTTCAAACAAACTTTTAGCCATCTCCTGAATCAACACTAGGCTAACTGGGATGTACCGCTGATGCTGGTCTTCCAGCCAAAGCACTAATAATGATTCTATCTCAATAATGAGACCACTACGCTGCTTCGTAATCACAGTTGATCTCATAGGAGCAGATCCTTTCACTTGTTTAAGTATAAGCTTTTTATCTTTGATGATCGTTGACACAGTTGTACATCTGAACCCCAGCATGTGGCCGATGTTAGATGGTGTTTTGCCCTTTTTGGATCGTTTTATTATGTCAGCTTTCACTTCCATGGAGATGGCTTTTCTTTTCTTCATAGCAATGCCACCAGAAGAGTCTGCCTTACGATTGTGAGCCACAATGCAATCAAAAAAAGTTCCCAAAAAAGCAACACAAATGAGAGTGAATGAAACACAATTCAAGGTGGCGTATAGCAAGCGAGTGACCGACGCCGTTGTGAGCAAGGTACAAACGAAAGTGCAGGTCAGAAGCTTGCCAATTTATTCATTCAAAATTCACAAGGGTCAGTGGCTAGTGTGAGCCACAAAGTAGCCCTGACCTCTTGACAGATCAAGGTAGGTGTTTCTTCACAGATGCAAAATGACAGATGCATAGATGTAAAACATTTGAATATAAAATAGATATACATGGTTGAATAGCTGGCATAATAATTTACAGAATGATAACAATACGTGAAAGGTAGCGATGACAATGTCGGAGATATTTACATAGTACATTATCACAAGAACCTGCATTTCTCTCAGTTGCATGGCAACCGCATGGTTGTTTTCGTGTGGAGAAAGTTGATTCGTCAGGTAGGCCTATCATGTGATGCCCATACTGTCTTCCCTGTATTCTGCTGCAAGGTGACGTTATTTGTCCATTCTGCATGCAAACTAGTCCTGTGCGAAGTTTGAATTTATATCCGAATGACAGAACAAGAATTTTTTAATGAATTTATTGGAGATTGTGCGACATAACCACGAAATGACGTAGGTCAAGTGTACCATAAACCGAGACCCTGCTATATATATCTCAATCATGAAATTTACAAACTCATTAACCTAAAACTCTGCACCTGAGTGCTACTCCTTTTTGTGTGTTATTAAACACTGCTTATTCCCATGCTGTTTGTTGCACTGAATGGTCAATCTATTAATCAATTTTTAAGCAAAGAGCCTCTGCATGTTGGCTAGACTACTGATCACCTCATGTAAGCTTAACCTATCCATTCTTCATAAACAAGCCTACTGTTCCTCATAACAGGCCTACTGTTCCTCGTAACAGTCAACTTTTTAGTGAACCAATCCAGACATTTTGTGCCTTTGCAAACTTATTAATTGCACTCAAGTGCCATAAATTATTTAGTTCTTCAGAACTCACCCACACGTGCATAAGTCTCATAGTGTATCCATAACCTCTGCACTATAGCTGGTACCACCCATGTGCGTGTTATCCATTATTCGTTGAACCAACCCCTAGTCCTTCAGAGCCACATTGCACATCAGTGCCAGTGCCACCCTTATAAGAGCGGCATTTCCATTCCAAGTGTTACCAGTCCTAAGGGACATTTCCATTCCAGTGTAGCCTATCAAGGTACACACCATTTTGAGTTGCCTCAGAGGTGCTCTCCATTTCACAAGTTAGCCTAGACCAGCCCACTTTCTTATTTTGCATACGCTCTGACCAATTCAGAGTCCCATTCCATTTTTCCGCACAGTTGCTCGTGTGGTCATCCTAAAATTTTGAACATTTCTGGGGAAGTCAGCACAGCATCAGCAACATGTCTACCAAAGAGTACAAAGCCTTCATGGAGGTAGGGAAAAGTATGGCATTAAAGGGATAACAACTGACCCAATGGGTTCAGAAGCAAGTAGCTGCTGCTAAGAAAGCCAGAGAAGAAGAAAGAGAGTATGAAGAGAAGCAGCGACAGCACGAAGGAAAAGGAGCATCAATATTAACTAGCCTTGGCCCAAGAGAAAAAAAAGGAGCGACAGTATCAACTAGCCTTGAAGGAAAAGGAACTCAAGCTCGAAAGATCCAAACAGGACAGTGCCATGGCACTGGCCCAACACCGAGCCGAACATCCATCCCCAGTCTCCACCCCTTCCATTATCTCAAATATCAGCCATCTCATGCCTCGCTGAAACAATGCAGATCCAGAGGTGTGGCTGGACCATGTGGAAATCCTCTTCTCTGAGTACAATCCAACTGACACTGAGAAGCCCATGATTCTCACAAAACACATGGCTGGAAAGGGTCAGGACTCCTTAATTCCTTATAAAATGGCAACAAGGGAAACCTTGAAGCGGTCAGGAAGGCCATAGCAACAGCATATGAGATTACACCTGAGTGCTGGAGGCAAAGATGGCGAAATTTTCCCAAGGAAGTCAGCCAGATCTGGTCCAACTGGTCCTATAAAAAGACTCTCGCCTTGTGGCAGTGAATCGATGCCTTAGAGCGCAAGGAGTTGGAAGACTTACTGAATAGACTTCAGCTTGAGGATTTCCTCCATTGTACACCCAGCCCCATGGCCCTACACATTAGTGAGAAACAGCCAAGACTATTCACTGACTGCTGCCACATGGCCAATGTGTACAAAACGCACCACCCATCCTCCAGTACCTCCCACTGGCACATAGCTCTGCCTGACCCCACTGCCTTGGCAGTCCGAACAAGAAACGGATCATCTTCATCCCCATCTGTATGTGCTTATTGTAAGAAAATGGGCATCTAGAAGGTCGATGCAAACTTAAAGGGGGAGCCGGTTCAAGGTCCTCCACTTCTGTGCCTCCCAGAAACATACAAACCCCTCCAACCCCCTGGCAACCAACTCAAGGTCACCACCGTAACCACACCCAGGACAGGGGCCCCAGCGGTCTCCTGCAGGGATTGCAAGCAAAAGGGCCATTACTCTGTAAGGTATGCTTTATGCCCCAAGCGCTCCCAGTGTAAACCAGTCCATCTTGTGTCCAGTTCAAGGCAGCCTCAAGACTGGCCCAGCACCCAGAAGGTCTCGGTGACCCCCTCGATGGTTCCACTCCACCCCAGGTGCTCCCAAATATGGTAGACACCAGAGCCAAGGTCAGCCCAATCACAAAGGCACGGGTGGCCACTGGTGCCACCATCCATGAAGACAAGTAGTGGACCATCACTTGGGTGGACAACGAGTCAAAAGACATTCCTACCATCTGCCTACGGGTAACCACTCCCACGGGTATAAAGGAACACCACTTTGGAGTGGTGCAGTCCATTAACCGGAGATGCAACGTCCTGTTAGGGAAGGATCCCCTTATGGGTGAGACACCCCTAGTGCCCTTGTGCTGCATGATGGCCCCACCTCCCTAGCAGTCGGAACCAGATACCGCCAACCCTGAAGAGGACCCCTGGCTGAACGTCATCACGTTTTCTGAGGTGCCCTGGTTGCAAGACAACACAGCATATCCCCAGCATCCAGAGTCTGCCCAGGAGTTGGCAACCTTCCTGATTACGGGTGCCAATGCCACAATTCCCTACCTGGATAGGGCCCATCTCATTGCCTCCCAGAGGAGGACAAAACCCTCAAGCCTTTGAAGAAGAAGCTCTCACAGGGCTGGAAGAGGTAGTGGACCTCTCAAAAGAGGGCTACCTCATCAGGACAAGGTACTCTACCGCCTCACCCAGGGAACCCATGAGTCTGCTCAGATCATCCACTGGTCGGTAGTGGTACCCAGTCAATCTTTGGAGTCACATCTTACAATTGGCCCATGTTGGACTTGGGGGCACTTTGGCATAACACAGACCACCAAGTTGATAGAGGGGAAATTCTTCTGTCCGGGCCTATGAAAAGCCGTCATGGCGTACATTACCTCTTGTCCCTCCTATCAGTTTGTGAGAAAACTGGACAAAGTTCTCCCCAGAGCCCCCTACAGAACATCCAGTCAGTCAGCGTCTCATTCCAGGACGTTGTGATTGACTACCATACTCTGAAGGGATGTAATAGGATAGGTAATGCCCACATCTTAACATTTATCAACCACTTTACCAGGTGTCCAGAGGCCATCCCAGCCTGCAGTGAAAGTGTCCAGAATACAGTGAAGGCACTACTACAGTTCTTCTGCCGCTTTGGGTTCCCCACAACGATCCAGAGTGACCAGGGGAGGCCTTTCATGTCCAAGGGGTTCCGGGACAGCATGGCCAGCCAGGGGATTACCCATATCCACTCGACACTGTACCACCCAGAAAGTCAGGGAATGGTCGAACGTTTCCACCAGGCCTTCGACTCAGTACTTGTCAAACTGTGGCATGAGGATGGAACTACCTGGGAAGAAAATTTGCCATATGCCTTGTGTGCCATCCACCAAGCCCCATCAGAAACCCTAGGCTACAGCCCCTTCGAGTTGGCTTTATGTACACTCCACACAGGGGCCTATGGACATCTTCCACGAGGTTTAGGCTTCTGAGAAGGCTGCCTGGGTGAAAGAGCTGCCAATCATCCAGAAGAAACTCAAGGCAGCCTGGGCCATGGCTCAAGCTTCGAAGGAAGCCCCACAAGAGAGGATCAAGATGCACCTGGACAAGGAGGCAAAGACCCGTAGCTTTGAAATAGGGGATCATGCTAATGCTTCGCACAGGAGGCACACGACCCCTTGAAACCCACTTCACGGGCCCCCATAAGATCCTAGGGAAGAAAGGGCCTTAATTACTTGGTAAACTGTGGGAAGCGACAGGCGAAGTCACCCCATGTTAATCTCCTGAAGCCTTACCAACACCAGGTAGAGCCGATGGAGCCCGCGAACCCGCCCAACCACCTGGAGCAATGGTGGGAACCATTGAAAGGGTTTAGCCCTGAAACTAACTCCGAGGTGCTGGGTAACCTCAACTATATCACCCAAGGATTAGATGACGACAGGCAGAGAGACACCCACCTCCTACTTAACCAACACACTCAAGTAGTCCAAGCACCTGGGATTTCACACAGTCTTGGAACATTCTATCTGGGTAGAGGATTTCACCAGACCAATCACCCAGGGCTACTAAAAGGTGAACCCCCAGCTGGCCGAAAGGATCTAGGCCCAGGTTCAGCTCCAAATAGAGCTAGGCCTCAATGGAGACAGCCAAAGCCCGTGGTCCTCGCCAGTAGTCCTGGTGCCAAAGGAAGGGGGCGGCAACTGGCTCTGCATTGGCTTTAGAAAGCTCAATGGACAGCCTAGGCCAGGTCCCCTTTCTTAGTAAGATCGATTTGGAGAAGGGTACTGGCAGGTGCCACTGTCCGAGGAGTTGTGCCCTCTAACTACCTCCACCACCCCACTCGGCCACTACCAGTGCAAGGTAATGCTCTTCAGGTTGAGGAATGCCTCTAGCTGCTTCCAGAAGTTAATGCACAAGGTCTTGGCCGGGATAGCAAATTACATGATATATTTAGCTGATATCGTAATCTATGCAGACACCTGGGAGGTGCACCTCTGAATATTGGCTCAAGTGCTAGAGCCACTCCAAAGGGCCAACTTGGTAGGCAACCTCAAGAAGTGTCAGTTCAGGGTGGCAGAAATCACCTACCTAAGCCATGTAGTGGGAGGTGGAAAGATCATGCCAAAAGATGCCATCCGGGCCATGCAGTACCCAAATACAAAAAAGGAGGTGCAGCAGTTCTTAGGGATGGTGTAGTACTTCTGAAGATTCATCCCAAACTTCTCAGAGGCGTCTGCCCCCACCACAAGCCTGTTCAGGGGAAACCAACAGTTCAGGTGCATGCTCAAATGTGAATGAGCCTTCGACCACCTGAAGGAGGTACTGGTGAGCAAACCAGTTCTGAACACACTGGATTATAACCAGTCATTCTACCTGGCAGTCGATGCCAGCAATGTAGGCATAGGGGCAGTCCTGTTCCAGGAGAAGGACCAACTTTAGCACCCTGTTACCTACTACTCCAAGAAACTGAACCTGGCACAGACCCCATATAGCACCGTCGAGATGGAACTTTTGGGGATGGTCCAAGCCATGAAACATTTCAAGGCATACCATGCCGATCACCAGTACCCTCTGACTGTCCTGATGGACCAGAACCCCTTGACCTACCACCGATTTTCAAAACCAGAACAAACGGCTTATGAGATGGTGCTTAGATCTCCAGGATTACAACTGGAAGATAGAACACATTAAAGGTACAGACAACAAAATAGCTGATGGCAAGGATTTGGGAGGGAAGTCATTAAATTAGATAGCAGTGACCCTCTCATACAGACCTTCCAACCTGAAAGGGCCAGGAATGCCTGTTTAAAGCGAGAGCTGTACTGTTTATTCGGGCCACTATATCTAACAATCAATCTTAGAATTAATTTCATATAGCCCCTTTCATTAGGGCCCCTTAAAAGATGGAGTAAGAGGGTCGTTTTGCCCTCTCAGTCAGACAGGAAATTCCACTTTCCATTGTACCTATTGTCTGTCATCCTCCCAGGTGATAGACATAAAAATTTCTGTTTGTGACTCCTTCTTGTGTCTTCGACCTGTTTTTCTGGCTGGTTCCGACTCCTTCTTGTGTCTTCGACCTGTTTTTCTGGCCGGTTCCCTTCTTTTCAGATAATACTGGCACGGACTGGAAAAAACTGGCCCAAAACTAGTTTACAGTTCAAGGCTGACCGAGAAATGACAGAAACCCCAGACAATACTAGGGAGCCACTGAGGACAGACCTTGTCGAGAGCCAAGATATGCTCTACCCCTTCTTGTGCAGCAGACCTCTGGCATACTCAGAAGCAGTACTCCATTCATACTGCTGTAGAAGATTCCCACTACGACTGGAAATCAGCCTTGCTTCCTACTATGAGAGCACATTATAAATCCAGCATAGAGGAGTTCAGAGCCTTGTATGCTGCATATTTTGCTGTTTCCAAATCAAGAGCCCTGTTCTACATGAAGAATCTTACAGTTATTTGTGGAATTTAGTTAATTACTAATATACTGTGCCACTATTCTATCCATTCCATTTATTCAACTGCAAATGTATACTGTGCCATTAATCTATCCACTCCACTTCTTCAACTGCAAATGTAAATATACATATTGATTAAGGCCCTGGGTTTTAATCCTGTTTCCCCAGTGAGCATGTATTTTCTTTTAATTACTGTTCAGTAGTGGTAGAATTCCAGTTGCATGTATAATAAACAGGTGAGTCCTTATCTTAGCCACTGACAACTGTAGCAACATTATTATAATATATGTGAATATTCTGTAAAAAAATGTGTTCTGTATTTTTAGATATGTTGTCGGTATTTTTTATATGATTTT
>NC_089798.1:9624611-9648163 GCF_040412425.1 Macrobrachium rosenbergii
CCCTTCTCCAAATCGATCTTACTAAGAAAGGGACCTGGCCTAGGCTGTCCAGGCATTGAGCAAGGCTCTTTTGGTAACCCATTGAGCTTTCTAGAGCCAATTGCAGAGCCAGTTCCCCCCCTTCCTTTGGCACCAGGACTACTGGCGAGGACACGGGCTGGCTGTCTCCATTGAGGCCTAGCTCTATTTGGAGCTGAACCTGGGCCTAGATCCTTTCGCCAGCTGGGGTTCACCTTTTAGTAGCCCTGGGTGATTGGTCTGGTGAAATCCTCTACCCAGATAGAATGTTCCAAGACTGTGTGAAATCCCAGGTGCTTGGACTACTTGAGTGTGTTGGTTAAGTAGGAGGTGGTGTCTCTCTGCCTGTCGTCATCTAATCCTTGGGTGATATAGTTGAGGTTACCCAGCACCTCGGAGTTAGTTTCAGGGCTAAACCCTTTCAATGGTTCCCACCATTGCTCCAGGTGGTTGGGCGGGTTCGCGGGCTCCATCGGCTCTACCTGGTGTTGGTAAGGCTTCAGGAGATTAACATGGGGTGACTTCGCCTGTCGCTTCCCACAGTTTACCAAGTAATTAAGGCTCCCTTTCTTCCCTAGGATCTTATGGGGGCCCGTGAAGTGGGTTTCAAGAGGTCGTGTGCCTCCTGTGCGAAGCATTAGCACTTGATCCCCTATTTCAAAGCTACGGGTCTTTGCCTCCTTGTCCAGGTGCATCTTGATCCTCTCTTGTGGGGCTTCCTTCGAAGCTTGAGCCATGGCCCAGGCTGCCTTGAGTTTCTTCTGGATGATTGGCAGCTCTTTCACCCAGGCAGCCTTCTCAGAAGCCTAAACCTCGTGGAAGATGTCCATAAGCCCCTGTGTGGAGTGTACATAAAGCCAACTCGAAGGGGCTGTAGCCTAGGGTTTCTGATGGGGCTTGGTGGATGGCACACAAGGCATATGGCAAATTTTCTTCCCAGGTAGTTCCATCCTCATGCCACAGTTTGACAAGTACTGAGTCGAAGGCCTGGTGGAAACGTTCGACCATTCCCTGACTTTCTGGGTGGTACAGTGTCGAGTGGATATGGGTAATCCCTGGCTGGCCATGCTGTCCCGGAACCCCTTGGACATGAAAGGCCTCCCCTGGTCACTCTGGATCGTTGTGGGGAACCCAAAGCGGCAGAAGAACTGTAGTAGTGCCTTCACTGTATTCTTGGAAACTTTCACTGCAGGCTGGGATGGCCTCTGGACACCTGGTAAAGTGGTTGATAAATGTTAAGATGTGGGCATTACCTATCCTATTACATCCCTTCAGAGTATGGTAGTCAATCACAACGTCCTGGAATGAGACGCTGACTGACTGGATGTTCTGTAGGGGCTCTGGGAGAACTTTGTCCAGTTTTCACAAACTGATAGGAGGGACAAGAGGTAATGTACGCCATGACGGCTTTTCATAGGCCCGGACAGAAGAATTTCCCCTCTATCAACTTGGTGGTCTGTGTTATGCCAAAGTGCCCCCCCAAGTCCAACATGGGCCAATTGTAAGATGTGACTCCAAAGATTGACTGGGTACCACTACCGACCAGTGGATGATCTGAGCAGACTCATGGGTTCCCTGGGTGAGGCGGTAGAGTACCTTGTCCTTGATGAGGTAGCCCTCTTTTGAGAGGTCCACTACCTCTTCCAGCCCTGTGAGAGCTTCTTCTTCAAAGGCTTGAGGGTTTTGTCCTCCCTCTGGGAGGCAATGAGATGGGCCCTATCCAGGTAGGGAATTGTGGCATTGGCACCCGTAATCAGGAAGGTTGCCAACTCCTGGGCAGACTCTGGATGCTGGGGATATGCTGTGTTGTCTTGCAACCAGGGCACCTCAGAAAACGTGATGACGTTCAGCCAGGGGTCCTCTTCAGGGTTGGCGGTATCTGGTTCCGACTGCTAGGGAGGTGGGGCCATCATGCAGCACAAGGGCACTAGGGGTGTCTCACCCATATGGGATCCTTCCCTAACAGGACGTTGCATCTCCGGTTAATGGACTGCACCACTCCAAAGTGGTGTTCCTTTATACCCGTGGGAGTGGTTACCCGTGAGGCAGATGGTAGGAATGTCTTTGACTCGTTGTCCACCCAAGTGATGGTCCACTACTTGTCTTCATGGATGGTGGCACCAGTGGCCACCCGTGCCTTTGTGATTGGGCTGACCTTGTCACCCAATTGTCTACCATATTTGGGAGCACCTGGGGTGGGTGGAACCATCAGGAGTCACCGAGACCTTCTGGGTATGAGCCAGTCTTGAGGCTGCTGAACTGGACACAAGATGGACTGGTTTACACTGGAGCGCTTGGGGCATAAGCATACCTTACAGGTAATGGCCTTTTGCTTGCAATCCCCCTGCAGGGAGAGACCGCTGGGCCTGTCCTGGGTGTCAATTTACGGTGGTTACCTTGAGTTGGTTGCCAGGGGGTTGGAGGGGTTTGTATGTTTCTGGGAGCTTTTTTGAGAAGTGGAGGACCTTGAACGGCTCCCCCTTTAGTTTAAGTAGGCTAGCTACTAGATGCCATTTTCTTACAATAAGCACATACAGATGGGGATGAAGATGATCGTTTTCTTGATCGGACTGCCAAGGCAGTGGGGTCAGGCAGAGCTGTGTAGTGGGAGGAGTGCTGGAGGAGATGGGTAGTGCGTTTTGTACACATTGGCCATGTGGCAGCAGTCAGTGAATAGTCTTGGCTGTTTTCTCACTAATGTGGCAGGGCCATGGGGCTGGGTGTACAATGGAGGAATCCCTCAAGCTGAAGTCTATTCAGTAATTAAGTCTTCCAACTCCTTAAGCTCTAAGGCATCGATTCACTGCCACAAGGCGAGAGTCTTTTTATGAGACCAGTTGGACCAGATCTGGCTGACTTCCTTGGAAAAATTTCGCCATCTTTGCCTCCAACACTCAGGTGTAATCTCATATGCTGTTGCTATGGCCTTCTGACCGCTTCAGGGTTTCCCTTGTTGCCATTTTATAAGGAATTAAGGAGTCTGACCCTTTCCCAGCCACATGTTTTAGTGAGAATCATGGGCTTCTCAGTGTCAGTTGGATTGTACTCAGAGAGGATTTCCACATGGTCCAGCCACCTCTGGATCTGCATTGTTTCAGCCGAGGCATGATATATTTGAGATAATGGAAGGGGTGGAGACTGGGGATGGATGTTGGCTCGGTGTTGGGCCAGTGCCATGGCACTGTCCTGTTTGGATCTTTCGAGCCCAGAGTTCCTTTCCCTTCAAGGCTAGTTGATACTGGCTCTTTTTTTTTTCTCTTGGGTAAGGCTAGTTAATATTGATGCTCCTTTTCGCCGTGCTGTCGCTGCTTCTCTTCATACTCTCTTTCTTCTTCTCTGGCTTTCTTAGCAGCAGCTACTTGCTTCTAACCCATTGGGTCAGTTGTTATCCCTTAATGCCATACTTTTCCCTACCTCCATGAAGGCTTTGTACTCTTTGGTAGACATGTTGCTGATGCTGTGCTGACTTCCCAAATGTTCAAAATTTTAGGATGACCACACGAGCAACTGTGCGGAAAAAAATGGAATGGGACTCTGAATTGGTCAGAGCGTATGCAAAATAAGAAAGTGGGCTGGTCTAGGCTAACTTGTGAAATGGAGAGCACCTCTGAGGCAACTCAAAATGGGCCAATACCTTGATAGGCTACACTGGAATGGAAATGTCCCTAGGACTGGTAACACTTGGAATGGAAATGCCGCTCTTATAAGGGTGGCACTGGCACTGATGTGCCAATGTGACTCCTGAAGGACTGAGGTTGGTTCAGCAGATAATGGATAACACGCACACATGGGTGGTACGGCTATAGTGCAGAGGTTATGGATACACTATGAGACTTATGCACGTGTGGGTGAGTTCTGAAGAACTAAATAATTTATGGCACTTGAGTGCAATTAATAAGTTCACAAAGGCACAAAATGTCTGGATTGGTTCACTAAAAAGTTGGCTGTTACGAGGAACAGTAGGCCTGTTATGAGGAACAGTAGGCTTGTTTATGAAGAATGGATAAGTTAAGCTTACATGAGGTGATCAGTAGTCTAGCCAACATGCAGAGGCTCTTTGTAAAAATGATTAATAGATTGACCATTCAGTGCAACAAACAGCATGGGAATAAGCGTGTTTAATAACACACAAAAGGAGTAGCACTCAGGTGCAGAGTTTTAGGTTAATGAGTTTGTAAATTTCATGATTGAGATATATATAACAGGTCTCAGTTTTATGGTACACTTGACCTCACGTCATTTCGTGGTTATGTCGCACAATCTCCAATAAATTCATTAAAAAATTCTTGTTCTGTCATTCGGATATAAATTCAAACTTCGCACAGGACTAGTTTGCATGCAGAATGGACAAATAACGTCACCTTTGCAGCAGAATACAGGAAGACAGTATGGGCATCACATGATAGGCCTACCTGACCGAATCAACTTTCTCCACACGAAAACAACCATGCGGTTGCCATGCAACTGAGAAGAAAATGCAGGTTCTTGTGATAATGTACTATGTAAATATCTCCGACATTGTCATCGCTACCTTTCACGCGTGTTATCATTCTGTAAATTATTATGCCAGCTATTCAACCATGTATATCTATTTTATATTCAAATGTTTATCTATGCATCTGTCATTTGCATCTGTGAAGAAACCAGATGCCCAAAGGATCCCCTACCTTGATCTGTCAAGAGGTCAGAACTACTTTGTAGCTCACACTAGCCACTGACCCTTATGAATTTTGAATGAATAAATTGGCAAGCTTCTGACCTGCACTTTCGTTTGTACCTTGCTCAGCAGCGTCGTCATGCTCGCTTGCTATCACATGAATTGTGTTTCATTCACTCTCATTTGTGTTGCTTTTTGGGAACTTTTTGATTGCATTGGCTCACAATCGTGAGGCAGACTCTTCTGGTGGCAGTGCTATGAAGAAAGAAAAAAAAGCCATCTCCATGGAAGTGAAAGCTGACATAATAAAACGATCCAAAAAGGGCAAAACACCATCTAACATCGGCCCATGCTGGGGTTCAGATGTACAACTGTGTCAACGATCATCAAAGATAAAAACATACTTAAACAAGTGAAGGATCTGCTCTATGAGATCAACTGTGATTAGAAACGGCGTGGTGTGGTCTCATTATTGAGATAGAATCATTATTAGTGCTTTGGCTGAAGACCAGCATCGTGGTACATCAGTTAGCCTAGTGTTGATTCAGGAGATGGCTAAAAAGTTTGTTTGAAACCTTGAAGGAAAAAGGGGAAAGGGAGTAAAAGTGAAAGTTTGGGGCTAGCAAGGTTGGTTCATGCAGTTCCAAGTCCCGTGCAAATTTGCATAACCTTAAGGTGCAAGAGGAAGCTGCTAGTGGTCAGTGAGAAGCGTGAAGTGAATTTCCTAGTATTGTTCTAGTAACCTGATGACCTGTCTCACCTGCCTTTGCAATGCCCTGTATGCAAGTCAACCACAGGTGTAAAAGGTAAGGAATTGTTTCTTTTTATTTACTGTACAGTAAATGTAAGGACAATATTTACCATTGTACTGTAATATACGTGCTCAGAATTGTTTTCTCTTTGTTTAATTTTTTTATTTTTACTTATTCATATCATTCGTCTGCTTAAAATTTCAGCTTACGGGCAAAATTGTTTACATCCTTGACGTAGGAACGGACCTCGGATGTAAACCGAGACTCCTAATGTATATAGGACGTAAAAAGCCCAGAATATGATTGCCTAGTAATTTAAATGGATGTGCTTACCCGAAGCAATAATTATATTTGCCTGATAAAAGCTGTGATGCAAAAGGCAATATTTGTTTTGTACAGAGAGCTTGCACTAGGGCAAATGATTTAGCAAAATTAGTAAAACATGCTTCCCCACACTTGATTTAGATGTAATGTATTATTGAGTAAGGGAGTGAAATTATATAAAATCTAAAAGGTTCCCTAAACAGGAATAATGGGAAATTAGCGTAGAATTAATTAAAGATGACTCATGATCCCAATAGGATTAAGAATGAAATAATTGCTTGTCCACCTCCATGGATAAGAAAATCGCTATTTTTGTAATAAAACAAAATAGCTAAAGGCTAATAAGAGCTTCTGGCATTTCTCTTGCAATTAGTTAAATTTACTGAATAAAGGCAAAATTGATTTGACTTTTGCAGTAACAAATGATTAAAAACAAATATAAGTGATATGAACAACACTCTTTTTTTAATGAACTATAGGTCTCATGTGAGAGCTGGAACTGACGTTAAGTTCAGGAATATAACAACCCTGATTATTCTGCTTGCGCTAAGATCCAGTAGGATTGTTTCTGTGTGTCCATTCGGTAAAAGTATTAGGAAAATAGTGGTCACTGGAAGAAAAAACAGAGAAAAGGAAGGTGAAATTAATGAGTGCAAATACCTGCAGGTTACGATGAGAATTACATTTAAGCGTTTAATGTCTGTTAGCAGTGAATTGGGGCTTGCTTGGATAATGCATATACACAAACACACACACACACATATATATGTATATTATATATATATATATAGTAGAGAGTATATATATATATATATATATATATATATATATATATATAGCTTAATGATAAATAATACAAGACCAGGAAGAACATTCTTTATTACAAGCTTGAGGTATAAACCCCATCATCAGGCTGAAAATGACAAGGATGAGAGAATCAATAAAATTACAATAAATGAATTGTCATAATAAATTCAGCAAAATAACGAAATATAAAATGAACAAGTAAATACAAACTAAAAGGTCATTCAGAACACCTGCGAAAAAATTAAAACACAAACATAAAAATACACTGTAGTGAAATGTAAACAAACTACCCTCAAAATAAATATTTAACGTCCTAACTGAGTACCTAAGGAAATTAAGCACGATAGCTAGTTGATAGACGAGTTGTTGTTCAATTCCGAAAAAATATCTTTTAATAGTCAGCGATCTTTGAAATTAAAAGGTCCAGTACTTTGAAGAAAAAGACAGTATCAACAAAATCCAGGTCAGTGAATGAGGATGTGTCCTTGCATAAACTGTAAATTACAGATGGAAAAAGGTCTCAGGGCAACAAACGTTGTTCTAATAGAAAGACCTCTTATTCCAAAATTCCTGTGACCCCAGGAGCCTCAATGAAATTTTTTTAGATCCCACGTATCGCAGACCACACGATGGGAACAAGTGTTCAAGTAAACGACAATAGGAATTAAGGTCCACAGGCAGAGTAGGCTGATTATTCAAAGTGATCTATTTAAAGGATTAGGGAAAACAAACCGGAAACTGATTTATGTCAAAAGAATTTCTTGTAACTTTTTCGAACATAGCTACTTATGACCAGATCTGGAATAAAATCGTATTTATGCATTTTTAGCAGTACTGTACACCGGTAAAAAACTTTTTTTTTAAAAAATTCATGCAGGCGTTATTTTGTTAAATACAAAATTCCCCATATGAGTTTTTTGAAATGTACTGGATATGGAAAACCATGTTTGATGAAATAAATTAAAATCACAACTTTCATTGTAATCTTGTAATCAACAGGGTTTGAAAAAGTAATTGTTAAGACAAATTTGGGCTACTTTGGTAATTCACTGACCTGGATTTTCGAAAGCGATTTTGTCGGATTTAGACTGATTTAAATGATCGCTGACTTTAAAGATGTTCGGAATTGAACAACAACCCGTCTTGTTTTCAACTAGCTATCATGTTCCAAGATGAAAAACTGCTTAGGTCGTTTAATATTTTACTTTGTGAGTGTACCTTGTTATCTTTTCTTCAGTAAAATTTTCATAATTTTATGTTTGTATAATAATTTTTCGTTATTTTACGCGTTAAACCTTTTAGTTTGTATTTACTTGTTCATTTTATATTCTTTAGTGTTGAAGATTTATTATGACAAAATTTTATTGTAGATATTGATTCTCACTCCTGTCGGTTTTTTAGCCTGATGAATAATATATCATAACTTGTAATGAATGTTCTTGTCCAGACACAGAGCAACAATCTTTAATCTTAAGCTAAAATTTCGTTAATCATATGGCCTATATATATTTTTGCATTGATATGACCCTATATATATATTATATTTTATATATTTTTATTCTATATATATATATATATGTTTATATATTTTTGGTAAGCAAATCTTTTTACATTTTTTCTCATAAGGTCAAAAACTTGAATGATCCACCAGAAAATAATTGAAATAATATATCTATTCAAACTTTTTAGTTGGTATTACAAAAAACGTCATTCAATATCTTTAATTGAAAAGAGCTGACTATACACTTCAACCCGTTATAATTGGCTCACTGTAGTCCCATTCTGTTCAACAGAAGGTCGTTGTGGCCTGAGTTCTTATTCTTCCGTGTTTCTTTTAAAGAAAACTTATTATCAAATATATTGAACTTCGGTAACAACCACAAAATATATTATTTCCGAGGAGAAATCGCCTCCATGATCACCGTGGTTCATTATCGTTATATCTGTATAATATATATATCTATATATTTCTCATTGCTCATTTTCTTTCTTTATATATAGAACTCATATATATATATATATATATATAGATATATTCCCCATAATATTTAGAACCATTTTAAGTTCTATCAGAGGAATAATCAAACAACTTGGTATGAAAGTAATAAGAGTATCCATTTGATCATTTTATATACTCCTATATATATATTTCAAAATATATATATATTGTTAGATATATATATATGCTATGTGTGTGTTAAATGTGTCGTGTGTAATTCTGTCATATTTAAGAATTTATATAAGACATAAATATGATAAATTATTTTACAATATGTAACTCCATTGCCTAGCATATATATGTTTGTATGTATGTAAAATATGTCTAATCCTTCAAAAACAGCCATTCTTTCAGAATGCTGTTAATCCCAGCTCAGTGCATTAGAAAACAAATGTCTTGTTAGGAAAAATTTAAATTGCTTTCAGAGCTGGTATTTTTTTAGCCTCCAATAGCCTAATTTGAAATGCTTCGGTCAAATGTAAACTGCCTTGTTGTTCTTTGTTGTTTCATCAATTTGCCACTGAAAACACCATGGTTGTTTTCTCACTAAAATGAATATTAAAATTAATCCGGCCAGCGAAGAAATTTAGCAATCTGGTGATAGAAATTCATTTCTCGGTATAATGTGGTTCGATTCCCAATGAGCTGTTGGTCCCGTTGCTAGGTAATCACAACTGGTTTCTAGCCACCTAAGATAAGTTATTAAATCCTTTGCCACTTACTAGAGAGCTGTTAATCAGCTCAGTGGTCTGGTTAAAATGTTACTTAACCATTTCTTTAAACTCGTTGTGCAAGAAACAAGATTAACCTTCCCTATTAAGTTTCTCCCAAGGTATGATATTGGCCATTTGAGCTCTTTTCCATTGTGTTTTTAAGAGTAAACAGTTTGTAGATAAAAACTATCAGGGGAAGACATTCCCTGAGATTTGTAGTCAAAAACAATTTTACTTATAATAACAATAATTATGTCCAATGGCAATATCTGTATTAGTGGCACTAGATGCACTTCAGAAGATAAAAGTCCATTAAGTACTATATTACGGTCCTAGTTAAAATATCGGTCTGTGTGATTTTATTTAAAGAGTAATGCTCTTTGGTTATGGTGTAGGATATTTTAAAAAATTAAAGTTCCCAACTGCCAAGTTACAAAGACAAAATTTGGCTCCAGTGCTAACTTTTAGTTAAACTTTCGTCATTGGTCCATCTGCATCTGATAATTTCTTGGTCAGTTTAATCATTATTTGTAAAAATACTGGACAATGGACAAAATTACAGTTGAATGCAAAGCAATTATCATAAGAAACAAATTTGGTGATGTATAACATTTTGCAAAAGAAATACTGGTTCCCCAGAGCTCTTGCCAAATGTTGGTGTGTTGATGATTTAACAGCACATCTTGATGATTAGATTGCATGCTCAGCACAGTCAGGTCTCAGTTCTTGGTTTTGTCTTTTGGAGATCAATTTGCCTTAAGGCTACAATTGTGAAAAGTGTGAGAAAGCATTTGATTCCCATCAAAAGAAAACTGATAACAATGAAGAAATAACTGATAAAATATGGCTTTGACTTAAATCTTGTCTCAAAATGGTATTTTCTGTACTTGTTCAAACAGAGTATAACATTACCGTCAGAGGAGAGGCGGATTCTTAGCTATCCGTGTAGACACCCCAAGATTATGGTCTCAATCAGCATAGTTGTCTCTTGAAAACAAAATGGGTGTTTCTCACAAATACACACAGAAACAAGGCCACTCCAATAAATCTTTAAAAACATAAACAGTTCACCCCACACGTCTCGAACTTGTCGCACTCTAACCGCTGAACTATTGCTGGGATTAGGGAGAAAGGGAGCTCATTCCTAACATTACTTATTTACAGGTGCGCTGAATGCCTGGGATAAAAAGTTTGTAAGTGCAGGGCAGCCGATCGAAGACCATGGCTCATTTTAGATCTAAATCAAAGTCCTTCAGTATTTATAAGCCATTTTTCAAAACATGGGAAAGCACAAAGAAGAAGAAGAAGAAGAATTCATAGAATGGGAAATATGCTTGTGAGCTTAGATAACCTTCCCAAGGATACCTTTTAAAATGTCAGCATTCATAAGAATCTATTCTCTTTGCCCTCCCAACCCCCAACAACTTTCATTTAATGTTCGTTGAAAATCAGTTTTGTTTTAAAAGGATGTTGTTAAGACATGCAACCCCAAACTTTGAAAAATGCTTCTGAAAATGACTGGTCAGCCGAGACGCATAATTTAGGGTGTCCTTATTTTGCATCTGACTGGTAACAAATCTTGACGTAAGCAAATGCAATTCTTCAATTCCCTTACATTCTTCAGCCGTTTCCAACTACTGCCATTGTTTAATAAAGCCTTCAAATTTAAAAATATACCTTTTTTTACTTTAAAACAAATGTCGCCGGCCTTCCGGAACTATAGCGAACGCGGTTATTCTTGTTACGGCTTAACGTTAGCCATTTACATGGCTTCTATGTCCGAGATAACCACCAAAGTCTTCGTAACAACTGTTCAGAAATGCAGAAGCTACAATTAACAAAGCCTGATTGCGTCCATTCCCTCTCTCTCTAAACAGATTTTCATAAAATAATTTATCATTATACCCTTATTGATATTTATCAGGATATGAACAGCCTGTCCAAAATTTCTGAATTAAAAACTTTCTTTAAATAATAGAAAGATTTTCAGATTACTTTTTGTGATATTGACCGCGCGCACACAGTTTATTATTTTTACACTAAATTTATCACACACACACACGCACACACACACACATGGTACACTTTCTCTCACATTAATGCAACTGGAAATGTAAAAAGAGATCAGCTTGTCTCAATCATTTGTAATAATGTGTAAAAAGTAATTTGTTGATCTAAGCACTTTAGATGCCTTCAATACAAAAAACGTCATTCAGTAGCTTTAGAGAGAGAAACAATAAATACACTTCAGAGTTAGAGAGAGAATTGGTGTTAAGACATTCAGATGAAGTGTTCACTGCTTGATAAGGCCTACCAATAGTGCCACCAGACCAATTTCTTTTTAAAGAAATGTCTCTCTAAACATACTGGCTGCTATTAACACACACACATCAATCACGTCCCTGATGCCATGTGTTCATTAAACGTTTGCAAGAGATACTGTAAACAGGAAACAAACGTACAGTGTCATTTCTTTCCTCATTCCAGTTTTTTAGAGAGCATATAAAAATTCTGGGGTTAAGATAGCAATGAGCGGCCCAAACCGAATTTGGGAGGTCCTGCATTTGAGTTCAAACTGTCAACCAATGTTTCTTGGTCAGGTTCAATGCAACTGCATCAAGTTTAAATCATTTGGAACTAACCTTTGTTTTCAAAATAAGTTTGTTAAGATGCAAGGCTTCTGACAAGTTTGTTCAAAATAACCGGCAAGTCATTTAATCAATTGGCAATAAGTTTGTTTGAAGAACTTTGAAAGTTTGTTTGACAAAATAAGTTTGTTTGACGCAACTTGCACAAGTTTATTTGACCCAACTGACACAAGTTTATTTGACGCAGCAATGACAAGTTTGTTTTTCGACGCAACTGGCAAGATTTGTTCTGAAATGCAACTTTGGACAAAAGTTTATTTGAAAATTAATTATAATAAACAAGTGGCATAAGTTTGTTATAATATACTTATTCTGAAATTTATCTTACGCACAAGTTTGTTGCATTTATAAGTTTGTTTAATACTTTTAATAACAAAGTTTGTCTATCCCACTGATACTGAGCCTATGTCTTAACTGGCAAAGTTTATTTGAAAAACTGGTACAAGTTTCTTATTGACGCCACTGCACAAGGTTCTTTCTAATTTGTTTCTCTTTTTTAACTGGCACAAGTTTGTTTGATGCACTTTCACTAAAGTTTGTTCATTTAGCAACTGGCACAAGTTTCTTTGATTATGTTCAACTAGTACAATTTTGTTTTATGCAACTGGTATCAAGTATGTTTGATAACAGGCAAAGTTTTTTTGGACCTCAGTTCCTCATATTTCCCCTGTAGCAAGTATTGTTTGACTAGATGGTCAAGTACATGCAACTGACACAAGTTTGTTTGACGCAACTGGCCCAAGTTTTTTTACTTTAACTGGGACAAGTTTTGTTAGAACTGGCAACTGGCACAAAGTTCAACGCAACTGGCACAGTTTGTTCGACTCCCCGGCTGGCACAAGTTTGTTTGACCAATGCAGTGGAACTGGCACAAGTTTGTTTTGACGCAACTTTGTTCTGACAAGTTTGTTGACGCAACTGGCACAAGTTTGTTTGACGCAACTGGCACAAGTTTGTTTGATGCAACTGGCACAAGTTTGTTTGGCGCAACTGGCACAAGTTTTTTTGACGAAACTGGCAAAAAGTTTGTTTGACGCAACTGGCAAAGTTTGTTTGACGCAACTGGCACAAGTTTGTTTGACGCAACTGGCACAAGTTTGTTTGACGAAACTGGCACAAGTTTGTTTGACAAAACTGGCACAAGTTTGTTCTGACGCAACTGGCACAAGTTTGTTCTATGCAACTGGCACAAGTTTGTTTGACGCAGAACTGGCACAAGTTTGTTCTGACGCAACTGGCACAAGTTTGTTCTACGTAACTGGCACAAGTTTGTTTGACTCAACTGGCACAAGTTTGTTTGACGCAACTGGCACAAGTTTGTTCTACGCAAATGGCACAAGTTTGTTCGACGCAACTGGCACAAGTTTGTTCTACGCAACTGGCACAAGTTTGTTTGACGCAACTGGCACAAGTTTGTTCGACTTAACTGGCACAAGGTTGTTCTAACTGGCAAAAGTTTGTTCGACGCAACTGGCACAAGTTTGTTTGACGCAACTGGCACAAGTTTGTTCTACGAACTGGCATGTTTTTGACTGAACTGGCACAAGTTTGTTTGACGTAACTGGCACAAGTTTGTTCAACTGACAAAACTGGCACAAGTTTGTTTGACGCAACTGGCACAAAATTTGTTCGAAACTGGCACAAGTTTGTTCAACGCAACTGGCACAAGTTTGTTCTGACGCAACTGGCACAAGTTTGTTTGACGCAACTGGCACAAGTTTGTTCTGACGCAACTGGCACAAGTTTGTTTGATGCAACTGGCACAAGTTTGTTTGACGCAACTGGCACAAGTTTGTTCTGACGCAACTGGCACAAGTTTGTTCTACACCAACTGGCACTAGTTTGTTCGACGCTACTGTCACAAGTTTGTTCGACGCAACTGGCACAAAGTTTGTTCTACGCAACTGGCACAAGTTTGTTCATGCAACTGGCACTAGTTTGTTCTAACGCAACTGGCACAAGTTTGTTTGACGCAACTGGCACAAGTTTGTTTTACCCAACTGGCACAAGTTTGTTAGACTGGCACAAGTTTGTTTGACGCAACTGGCACAAAGTTTCTTTTGACGCCAACTGGCAAAAGTTTGTTCGCCCGAACTGGCACAAGTTTGTTAGACGAACTTTAAGTTTGTTTGACGCAACTGGCACAAGTTTGTTTTGACAAGTTTAACTGGCACAAGTTTGTTTGACGCAACTGGCACAAGTTTGTTTGACGCAACTGGCACAAGTTTGTTTGACGCAACTGGCACAAGTTTGTTCGACGCAACTGGCACAAGTTTGTTCGACGCAACTGGCAACTGGCACAAGTTTGTTTGACGCAACTGGCACAAGTTTGTTCGACGCAACTGGCACAAGTTTGTTCGACGCAACTGGCACAAGTTTGTTTGACGCAACTGGCACAAGTTTGTTCTACGCAACTGGCACAAGTTTGTTTGACACAACTGGCACAAGTTTGTTCGACGCAACTGGCACAAGTTTGTTTTTGACGCAACTGGCACAAGTTTGTTCTGACGCAACTGGCACAAGTTTGTTTGACGTAACTGGCACAAGTTTGTTCAACGCAACTGGCACAAGTTTGTTTGACGCAACTGGCACAAGTTTGTTTGACGCAACTGGCACAAGTTTGTTGACGCAACTGGCACAAGTTTGTTCGATTCTGGCACAAGTTTGTTTAACGCAACTGGCACAAGTTTGTTCGACGCAACTTTTGTTCGACTCAACTGGCACAAGTTTGTTTGACGCAACTGGCAAAAGTTTGTTTGACGCAACTGGCACAAGTTTGTTTGACGCAACTGGCACAAGGTTTGTTTGACGCAACTGGCACAAGTTTGTTTGACGCAACTGGCACAAGTTTGTTCAACGCAACTGGCACAAGTTTGTTTGACGCAACTGGCACAAGTTTGTTCGACGCAACTGGCACAAGTTTGTTTAACGCAACTGGCACAAGTTTGTTTAACGCAACTGGCACAAGTTTGTTCGACCCAATTTTGTTTGATGCAACTGGCACAAGTTCGTTTGACGCAACTGGCACAAGGTTTTTCTACGCAACTGGCACAAGTTTGTTTGACGCAACTGGCACAAGTTTGTTTGACGCAACTGGCACAAGTTTGTTTGACGCAACTGGCACAAGTTTGTTTGACGCAACTGGCACAAGTTTATTTGACATAACTGGCACAAGTTTGTTTGACGCAACTGGCACAAGTTTGTTTGACGCAACTGGCACAAGTTTGTTTTGACGCAACTGGCACAAGTTTGTTTGAATCAACTGGCACAAGTTTGTTTGACGCAACTGGCACAAGTTTGTTTGACGCAACTGGCACAAGTTTGTTTGACGCAACTGGCACAAGTTTGTTTGACGCAACTGGCACAAGTTTGTTTGACGCAACTGGCACAAGTTTGTTTGACGCAACTGGCACAAGTTTGTTTGACGCAACTGGCAAAGTTTGTTTGACGCAACTGGCAAGTTTGTTTGACGGGCACAAGTTTGTTTGACGCAACTGGCACAAGTTTGTTTGACGCAACTGGCACAAGTTTGTTTGACGCAACTGGCACAAGTTTGTTTGACGCAACTGGCACAAGTTTGTTTGACGCAACTGGCACAAGTTTGTTCGACGCAACTGGCACAAGTTTGTTCGACGCAACTGGCACAAGTTTGTTTGACGCAACTGGCACAAGTTTGTTTGACGCAACTGGCACAAGTTTGTTCGACGCAACTGGCACAAGTTTGTTCGACGCAACTGGCACAAGTTTGTTTGACGCAATTGGCACAAGTTTGTTCTACTCAACTGGCACAAGTTTGTTCTATGCAACTGGCACTAGTTTGTTTTACGCAACTGGCATAAGTTTGTTTGACGCAACTGGCACAAGTTTGTTCTACCAACTAGCACAAGTTTGTTCGACTCAACTGGCACAAGGTTGTTCTACGCAACTGGCACAAGTTTGTTCTACGCAACTGGCACAAGTTTGTTTGACGCAACTGGCACAAGTTTGTTCGACGCAACTGGCACAAGTTTGTTGGATGCCACTGGCACAAGTTTGTTTGACGAAACTGGCACAAGTTTTTTTGACGCAACTGGCACAAGTTTGTTAGACGCAACTGGCACAAGTTTGTTTGACGCAACTGGCACAAGTTTTTTCGACTCAAGTGGCACAAGTTTGTTTGACGCAACTGGAACAAGTTTGTTTGACGCAACTGGCACAAGTTTGTTTGACGCAACTGGCACAAGTTTGTTTGACGCAACTGGCACAAGTTTATTTGACGCAACTGGCACAAGTTTGTTCGCCGTAACTGGCACAAGTTTGTTTGACGCAACTGGCACAAGTTTGTTCGACGCAACTGGCACAAGTTTGTTCTACATAACTGGCACAAGTTTGTTCTACGCAACTGGCACAAGTTTGTTCTACGCAACTGGCACAAGTTTGTTCTACGCAACTGGCACAAGTTTGTTCTATGCATCTGGCACAAGTTTGTTCTATGCAACTGGCACAAGTTTGTTCTACGCAACTGGCACAAGTTTGTTTGACGCAACTGGCACAAGTTTGTTCTACGCAACTGGCACAAGTTTGTTCTGACGCAACTGGCACAAGTTTGTTCTACGCAACTGGCACAAGTTTGTTTGACACAACTGGCACAAGTTTGTTTGACGCAACTGGCACAAGTTTGTTCAACGCAACTGGCACAAGTTTGTTCGACGCAACTGGCACAAGTTTGTTCGACGCAAATGGCACAAGTTTGTTTAACGCAACTGGCACAAGTTTGTTTGACGCAACTGGCACAAGTTTGTTTGACGCAACTGGCACAAGTTTGTTTGACGCAACTGGCACAAGTTTGTTCAACGCAACTGGCACAAGTTTGTTTGACGCAACTGGCACAAGTTTGTTTGACGCAACTGGCACAAGTTTGTTTGACGCAACTGGCACAAGTTTGTTCGACCTAACTGGCACAAGTTTGTTCTTTGACGCAACTGGCACAAGTTTGTTCGACGTAACTGGCACAAGTTTGTTTGAAAATGCAAGTTTTTTTGAACTGGCACAAGTTTGTTTGACGCAACTGGCACAAGTTTGTTTGACGCAACTGGTACAAGTTTGTTTGACGCAACTGGCACAAGTTTGTTTTTGGCACGTTTGACGCAACTGGCACAAGTTTGTTTGACGCAACTGGCACAAGTTTGTTCGACGCAACTGGCACAAGTTTGTTTTGACGCAACTGGCACAAGTTTGTTTGACGCAACTGGCACAAGTTTGTTTGATGCAACTGGCACAAGTTTGTTTGACGCAACTGGCACAAGTTTGTTCGACGCAACTGGCACAAGTTTGTTCGACGCAACTGGCACAAGTTTGTTTGACGCAACTGGCACAAGTTTGTTCGACGCAACTGGCACAAGTTTGTTTGACGCAACTGGCACAAGTTTGTTCTACGCAACTGGCATAAGTTTGTTTGACGCAACTGGCACAAGTTTGTTTGACGCAACTGGCACAAGTTTGTTTGACGCAACTGGCACAAGTTTGTTTGACGCAACTGGCACAAGTTTGTTTGACGCAACTGGCACAAGTTTGTTTGACGCAACTGGCACAAGTTTGTTTGACGAAACTGGCACAAGTTTGTTCTATGCAACTGGCACAAGTTTGTTTGACGCAACTGGCACAAGTTTGTTTGACGCAACTGGCACAAGTTTGTTCGACGCAACTGGCACAAGTTTGTTCTATGCAACTGGCACAAGTTTGTTTGACGCAACTGGCACAAGTTTGTTTGACGCAACTGGCACAAGTTTGTTCTACGCAACTGGCACAAGTTTGTTCTGACGCAACTGGCACAAGTTTGTTTGACGCAACTGGCACAAAGTTTGTTTGACGCAACTGGCACAAGTTTGTTTTACGCAACTGGCACAAGTTTGTTCTCATATCTGGTTTACAAGTTTGTTCTACGCAACTGGCACAAGTTTGTTTGACGCAACTGGCACAAGTTTGTTCTGACGCAACTGGCACAAGTTTGTTTGACGCAACTGGCACAAGTTTGTTCTACGCAACTGGCACAAGTTTGTTCGACGCAACTGGCACTAGTTTGTTTTACAACTGGCACAAGTTTGTTTGACGCAACTGGCACAAGTTTGTTTGACGCAACTGGCACAAGTTTGTTCTACGCAACTGGCACAAGTTTGTTCTATGCAACTGGCACAAGTTTGTTCTACGCAACTGGCACAAGTTTGTTTTGAACTGCAAAATTTGTTCTGACGCAACTGGCACAAGTTTGTTTGACGCAACTGGCACAAGTTTGTTTGACGCAACTGGCACAAGTTTGTTTGATGCAACTGGCACAAGTTTGTTCTCGACGCAACTGGCACAAGTTTGTTCTACGCAACTGGCACAAGTTTGTTCTACGCAACTGGCACAAGTTTGTTCTACGCAACTGGCACAAGTTTGTTTGACGCAACTGGCACAAGTTTGTTTGACGCAACTGGCACAAGTTTGTTCTACGCAACTGGCACAAGTTTGTTCGACGCAACTGGCACAAGTTTGTTCAACGCAACTGGCACAAGTTTGTTCTGACGCAACTGGCACAAGTTTGTTTGACGAACTGGCACAAGTTTGTTCTACGCAACTGGCACAAGTTTGTTTGACGCAACTGGCACAAGTTTGTTTGATGCAACTGGCACAAGTTTGTTTGACGCAACTGGCAAAAGTTTGTTTGACGCAACTGGCACAAGTTTGTTCTACGCAACTGGCACAAGTTTGTTCGACTCAACTGGCACAAGTTTGTTTGATGCAACTGGCACAAGTTTGTTTGACGCAACTGGCACAAGTTTGTTTGATGCAACTGGCACAAGTTTGTTTGACGCAACTGGCACAAGTTTGTTCGATGCAACTGGCAAAGTTTGTTTGCGCAACTGGCACAAGTTTGTTTGACGCAACTGGCACAAGTTTGTTTGACGCAACTGGCACAAGTTTGTTTGACGCAACTGGCACAAGTTTGTTTGACGAACTGGCACAAGTTTGTTCACGCAACTGGCACAAAGTTTGTTCTACGCAACTGGCACAAGTTTGTTCTATGCAACTGGCACAAGTTTGTTTGACACAACTGGCACAAGTTTGTTTGACAACTGGCACAAGTTTGTTTGACGCAACTGGCACAAGTTTGTTTGACGAACTGGCAAAGTTTGTTTGACGAACTGGCACAAGTTTGTTTGACACAACTGGCACAAGTTTGTTCTACGCAACTGGCACAAGTTTGTTCGACGCAACTGGCACAAGTTTGTTTTGACGCAACTGGCACAAGTTTGTTCAACGCAACTGGCACAAGTTTGTTTGACGCAACTGGCACAAGTTTGTTTGAACGCAACTGGCACAAGTTTGTTTGACGCAACTGGCACAAGTTTGTTTGACGCAACTGGCACAAGTTTGTTTGACGCAACTGGCACAAGTTTGTTTGACGCAACTGGCACAAGTTTGTTCTGACGCAACTGGCACAAGTTTGTTTGACGCAACTGGCACAAGTTTGTTCTGGCACGCAACTGGCACAAGTTTGTTTGACGCAACTGGCACAAGTTTGTTCGACGCAACTGGCACAAGTTTGTTTGACGCAACTGGCACAAGTTTGTTTGACGCAACTGGCACAAGTTTGTTCTACGCAACTGGCACAAGTTTGTTCTACGCAACTGGCACAAGTTTGTTTGACGCAACTGGCACAAGTTTGTTCTGCGCAACTGGCACAAGTTTGTTCGACGCAACTGGCACAAGTTTGTTCGACGCAACTGGCACAAGTTTGTTTGACGCAACTGGCACAAGTTTGTTTACGCAACTGGCACAAGTTTGTTCGACGCAACTGGCACAAGTTTGTTCGACGCAACTGGCACAAGTTTGTTCTGACGCAACTGGCACAAGTCTGTTTGACTTAACTGGCACAAGTTTGTTCTGCGCAACTGGCACAAGTTTGTTCGATGCAACTGGCACAAGTTTGTTCGACGCAACTGGCACAAGTTTATTTAATGCAACTGGCACAAGTTTATTCGACCCAACTAGCACAAGTTTGTTTGTCGCAACTGGCACAAGTTTGTTCTATGCACCTGGCACAAGTTTGTTCGACGAAACTGGCACAAGTTTGTCCGACGCAACTGGCACAAGTTTGTTCGACGCAACTGGCACAAGTTTGTTCGACGCAACTGGCACAAGTTTGTTTGACGAAACTGGCACAAGTTTGTTTGACGCAACTGGCACAAGTTTGTTTGACGCAAGAGGCACAAGTTTGTTTGACGCAACTGGCACAAGTTTGTTTGACGCAACTGGCACAAGTTTGTTTTACGCAACTGGCACAAGTTTGTTTGACATAACTGGCACAAGTTTGTTCTTTTCAACTGGCACAAGTTTGTTCGACGCAACTGGCACAAGTTTGTTTGACTCGCAACTGGCACAAGTTTGTTTGACGCAACTGGCACAAGTTTGTTTTGACATAACTGGCACAAGTTTGTTTGACGCAACTGGCACAAGTTTGTTTGACGCAACTGGCACAAGTTTGTTTGATGCAACTGGCACAAGTTTGTTCTACGCAACTGGCACAAGTTTGTTCTATGCAACTGGCACAAGTTTGTTTTAAAACTGGCACAAGTTTGTTTGACGAACTGGCACAAGTTTGTTTGACGCAACTGGCACAAGTTTGTTTGACAACTGGCACAAGTTTGTTCTACAACTGGCACAAGTTTGTTCTTTGTTCTGACAACTGGCACAAGTTTGTTCTACGCAACTGGCACAAGTTTGTTTGACACAACTGGCACAAGTTTGTTCTACGCAACTGGCACAAGTTTGTTCGACGAACTGGCACAAGTTTGTTTGACGCAACTGGCACAAGTTTGTTCGACGCAACTGGCACAAGTTTGTTTGACGCAACTGGCACAAGTTTGTTTGACGCAACTGGCACAAGTTTGTTTGACGCAACTGGCACAAGTTTGTTTGACGCAACTGGCACAAGTTTGTTTGACGCAACTGGCACAAGTTTGTTTGACGCAACTGGCACAAGTTTGTTTGACGCAACTGGCACAAGTTTTTTCAACGCAACTGGCACAAGTTTGTTTGACAACTGGCACAAGTTTGTTTGACGCAAAGTTTGGCACAAGTTTGTTTGACGCAACTGGCACAAGTTTGTTTGACGCAACTGGCACAAGTTTGTTTGACGCAACTGGCACAAGTTTGTTTGACACAACTGGCACAAAGTTTGTTCGACCAACTGGCACAAGTTTTGTTTGTTTGATGCAACTGGCACAAGTTTGTTTGACGCAACTGGCACAAGTTTGTTTGACGACGCAACTGGCACAAGTTTGTTTTTACGCAAACTGGCACAAGTTTGTTCAACGCAACTGGCACAAGTTTGTTTGAATCACTGGCACAAGTTTGTTTGAACGAATCTGGCACAAGTTTGTTTGACATAACTGGCACAAGTTTGTTCGACGCAACTGGCACAAGTTTGTTTGACGCAACTGGCACAAGTTTGTTTGAACGCAACTGGCACAAGTTTGTTCGACGCAACTGGCACAAGTTTGTTCTGACGCAACTGGCACAAGTTTGTTTTGACGCAACTGGCACAAGTTTGTTCTGACGCAACTGGCAAAGTTTGTTTGACGCAACTGGCACAAGTTTGTTTGACGCAACTGGCACAAGTTTGTTCTACGCAACTGGCACAAGTTTGTTCTACGCAACTGGCACAAGTTTGTTTGACGCAACTGGCACAAGTTTGTTTGACGCAACTGGCACAAGTTTGTTCAACGCAACTGGCACAAGTTTGTTCGACGCAACTGGCACAAGTTTGTTCGACGCAACTGGCACAAGTTTGTTTGACGCAACTGGCACAAGTTTGTTCGACGCAACTGGCACAAGTTTGTTCTATGCAACTGGCACTAGTTTGTTTTACGCAACTGGCATATGTTTGTTTGACGCAACTGGCACAAGTTTGTTCTACTAACTAGCACAAGTTTGTTCGACTCAACTGGCACAAGTTTGTTTGACGCAACTGGCACAAGTTTGTTTGACGCAACTGGCACAAGTTTGTTTGACGCAACTGGCACAAGTTTGTTCGACGCAACTGGCACAAGTTTGTTCTACGCAACTGGCACAAGTTTGTTCTGACGCAACTGGCACAAGTTTGTTTGACGAACTGGCACAAGTTTGTTTGACGCAACTGGCACAAGTTTGTTCTGATGCACTGGCACAAGTTTGTTTGACGCAACTGGCACAAGTTTGTTTGACGCAACTGGCACAAGTTTGTTTGACGCAATTGGCACAAGTTTGTTTGACGCAACTGGCACAAGTTTTCTTCGACTCACACTAGTTTGTTTGACGCAACTGGCACAAGTTTGTTTGACGCAACTGGCACAAGTTTGTTTGACGCAACTGGCACAAGTTTGTTTGACGCAACTGGCACAAGTTTGTTCTACGAAACTGGCACAAGTTTGTTCTATGCAACTGGCACAAGTTTGTTCTATGCAACTGGCACAAGTTTGTTCGACGCAACTGGCACAAGTTTGTTTGACGCAACTGGCACAAGTTTGTTCTATGCAACTGGCACAAGTTTGTTCTAACACAACTGGCACAAGTTTGTTCTACACAACTGGCACAAGTTTGTTCTATGCAACTGGCACAAGTTTGTTTGACGCAACTGGCACAAGTTTGTTTGACGCAACTGGCACAAGTTTGTTCTACGCAACTGGCACAAGTTTGTTCTACGCAACTGGCATAAGTTTGTTTGACGCAACTGACACAAGTTTGTTTGACACAACTGGCAGAAGTTTGTTCAACGCAACTGGCACAAGTTTGTTTGACGTAACTGGCGCAAGTTTGTTCGACGCAACTGGCACAAGTTTGTTCGACGCAACTGGCAAAAGTTTGTTCGATGCAACTGGCACAAGTTTGTTTAACGCAACTGGCACAAGTTTGTTTGACGCAACTGGCACAAGTTTGTTTGACTCAACTGGCACAAGTTTGTTTGACTCAACTGGCACAAGTTTGTTTGACGCAACTGGCACAAGTTTGTTTGACGCAACTGGCACAAGGTTGTTTGACGCAACTGGCACAAGTTTGTTTGGCAACTGGCACAAGTTTGTTTGACGCAACTGGCACAAGTTTGTTTGACGCAACTGGCACAAGTTTGTTTGACGCAACTGGCACAAGTTTGTTTGACGCAACTGGCACAAGTTTGTTAGACGCAACTGGCACAAGTTTGTTCGACGTAACAGGCACAAGTTTTTTTGACTCAATTGGTACAAGTTTGTTTGACGCAACTTTACAAGTTTGTTTGACGCAAGAGGCACAAGTTTGTTTGACGCAACTGGCACAAGTTTGTTTGACGCAACTGGCACAAGTTTTTTTTACGCAACTGGCACAAGTTTTCTCGAAGCAACTGGCACAAGTTTGTTCGCCATATCTGGCACAAGTTTGTTCGACGCAACTGGCACAAGTTTGTTCGACGCAAATGGCACAAGTTTGTTTGACGCAACTGGCACAAGTTTCTTCGACGCAACTGGCACAAGTTTGTTCGACGCAACTGGCACAAGTTTGTTTGACGTAACTGGCACAAGTTTGTTCTACGCAACTGGGACAAGTTTGTTCTATGCAACTGGCACTAGTTTGTTCTATGCAACTGGCATAAGTTTGTTT
>NC_089798.1:9648663-9667508 GCF_040412425.1 Macrobrachium rosenbergii
CCATTGTGTAGAACAAACTTGTGACAGTTATTGTGTCAAACAAATTTGTGCCAGTTGCATGAACAAACTTGTTGCCAGTTATGTAGAACAAACTTGTGCCAGTTGCGTCGAACAAACTTTGCCATTTGCATCGAACAAACTTGTTCCAGTTGTGTCAACAAACTTGTGCCAGTTGCGTCAAACAAACTTGTAAGTTGCGTCGAACAAACTTGTGCCAGTTGTGTCAAACAAACCTGTACCAGTTGCGTCAAACAAAACTTTGCCAGTTGCATCAAACAAACTTGTTGCCAGTTGAGTACAAACAAACTTGTGCCAATTGCGCCGAGAACAAACTTAAAACAGTTAAGTCAAACAAACTTGTGCCAGTTGCGTCTAGCAAACTTAGCGCCAGTTGCGTCAAATAAACTTGTGCCGGTTTCGTCAAACAAACTTGTGCCAGTTAGCAAAACAAACTTGTGCCAGTTCGTCAAACAAACTTGTTGCCAGTTGCGTCAAACAAACTTGTGCCAGTTAAGGTAAACAAACTTGTGCCAGTTACGTGAAACAAACTTGTGCCAGTTGCGTCAAACAAAACTTGTGCCAGTTGGTCAAACAAACTTGTGCCAGTTATATCAAACAAACTTGTTGCCATTGCGTCTAACAAACTTGTACCAGTTGCATCAAACAAACTTGTGCCAGTTTGCGTCAAACAAACTTGTGCCTTAAAGTCAAACAAACTTGTGCCAGTTCGTCAAACAAACTTGTACCAGTTGCGTCAAAAAAATTTGTGCCTGTTACGTCAAACAAACTTGTGCCAGTTGTGTCAAACAAACTTGTGCCAGTTAGTCAAACAAACTTGTACCAATTGAGTCAAACAAACTTTTTCCAGTTGCGTTGAACAAACTTACATGCCAGATTCGTCAAACAAACTTATTGCCAGTTGCATCAAACAAACTTGTGCCAGTGCGTCAAACAAACTTATACCAGTTGCGTCAAAAAACTTGTGCCAGTTGCGTCAAACAAACTTATGCCAGTTGCGTCAAACATACTTGTGCCAGTTGCGTCAAACAAACTTGTGCCAGTTGTGTGAAACAAACTTGTGCCAGTTGAGTCAAACAAACTTTTCCAATTCGGTCGAACAAAATTTGTGCCAGTTGCGTTAAACAAACTAGTGCCAGTTGCATCGAACAAACTTTTGCCAGTTCGCATTAGAACAAACTTGTGCCAGTTAACGTCGAACAAACTTGTGCCAGTTGCATAGAACAAACTTGTGACAGTTGTTTACGGCAAACTAGTAAGGTTGCGTCGGAACAAACTTGTGCCAGTTCGTCAAACAAACTTGTGCCAGTTGTTAGAACAAACTTGTGCCAGTTGCGTCAGAAAACTTGGAGCCAGTTGTGTCAAACAAACTTGTGCCGGTTGCGTCAAACAAACTTACCTTGTTCAGTTACGTCAAACAAACTTGTGCCAGTTGAGTCGAAAAAACTTGTGCCAGTTGCGTCAAACAAACTTGCCAGTTGCGTCAAACAAACTTGTGCCAGTTGCGTCAAACAAGCTTGTTCTGGTTCGTCAAACAAACTTGTGCCAGTGGCATCGAACAACTTGTGCCAGTTGCGTCCGAACAAACTTGTGCCAGTTGCGTCAAACAAACTTGTGCCCGATTTAAACAAACAAACCAGTTTCGTCAAACAAACTTGTGCCCAGTGGCACAAACTTGGCCAGTTGAGTCGAACAAACTTGTGCTAGATTGGTAAAACAAACTTATTGCCAAGTTAGTCAAACAAAGCTTATTGCCAGTTGCGTAAACAAACTTGTGCCAGTTGCATTGGAAAAACTTGTGCGAGTTGGTAGAAGAACAAGCTTTGCCAGTTCGCGCCAAACAAACTTATGCCAGTTCGTATTAAAACAAAACTTGTGCCAGTTGCATCGAACAAACTTGTGCCAGTTGGTAAACAAACTTGTGCCAGTTCGTCAAACAAACTTGTTCCAGTTGCGTCGAACAAACTTGTGCCAGTTGCGTCGAACAAACTTGTGCCATTCGATCAAACAACTTGTACCAGTTACGTCAAACAAACTTGTGCCAGTTGTGTCAACAAACTTGTGCCAGTTGCGTAGAACAAACTTGTGCCAGTTCTTGGGTCGATCAAAACTTATGCCAGTTGCATCGAACAAACTTGTGCCAGTTGCGTCAAACAAAACTTGTGCCAGTTGTGAAACAAACTTGTGCCAGTTGCGTCAAACAAACATGTCCCAGTTGCGTAGAACAAACTTGTGCCAGTTGCGTAGAACAAACTTGTGCCAATTGCGTCAAACAAACTTGTGCCAATTCAGTCGAAAAAACTTGTGCCAGTTGCATCGAACAAACTTGTGCCAGTTGCGTCGAACAAACTTGTATCAGTTGCGTCAAACAAACTTGTGCCAGTTTCGTCGAGAAAACTTGTGCCAGTTGCGTCAAAAAAACTTGGGACACTTTCGTCAAACAAACTTGTGCCAGTGGCATCCAACAAACTTGTGCCAGTTGCGTCGAACAAACTTGTGCCAGTTGCGTCAAACAAACTTGTGCCAGTTGCGTAGAACAAACTTTTATTGCCTGTTATGTAGAACAAACTTGTGCCAGTTGCTTCCAAACAAACTTGTGCCAGTTGCCAAACTTGTCCCAGTTCGTCAAACAAACATTGCCAGTTCGTCAAACAAACTTGCGCCTCTTGCGTCAAAAAACTTGTTGCCAGTTGCGTCAAACAAAACTTCTGCCAGTTGCGTCAAACAAACTTTGCCAATTGCGTCGAACAAACTTGTGCCAGTTAAGTCTAACAAACTTGTGCCAGTTGCGTCGAACAACAGTAACGGTTGCATCAAAGAAACTTGTGCCAGTTGCATCAAACAAACTTGCTGAGCAGTTGCCAAGCTTGTCAGTTGCAGAACAAACTTGTGCCAGTTGCGTCAGACTTATTGCCAGTTGCGTCGAACAAACTTGTGCCAGTTGCGTCAAACAAACTTGTGCCAGTTACGTCAAACAAACTTGTTGCCAGTTGCGTCAAACGAACTTGTGCCAGTTCAAATCAAACAAACTTTTGCCAGTTGCGTCGAACAAACTTGTGCCAGTTGCATCGAACAAACTTGTACCAGTTGCGTAGAACAAACTTACGCCAGTTTACGTCAAACAAACCTGTGCCGTTCGTAGAACAAACAAACTTGCCAGTATGGCGAAACAAACTTGTGCCAGTTACAGCAAACAAACTTGTGCCAGTTTCGTCGAAAAAACTTGTGCCAGTTGCATCAAACAAACTTGTGCCAGTTGCGTTCGAAACAAACTTTATTGCCAGTTGCGTCAAACAAACTTGTGCCAGTTGCGTCAAACAAACTTGCACCAGTTCGTCTAACAAACTTGTTCCAGTTGCATAAAAACAAACTTGTGCCCAGTTGCGTCAAAAAACTTATGCCAGTTGCATAGAACAAATTTATTGTGCCAGTTAGCGTCAAAACAACATTGTGCCAGTTGCGTCAAACAAACTGTACCAGTTGGCATCCCAACAAACTTGTGCCAGTTGCGTCACACAAACTTGTGCCAGTTGCGTCACACAAACTTGTGCAGTTGAGTCAAACAAACTTGTGCCAGTTGCGTCGAACAAACTTGTGCCAATTGAGTTGAAAAAACTTTTGCCAGTTGCGTCACACAAACTTGTGCCAGTTGCATCTAACAAACTTTTGCCAGTTGCCAGTTAAGTCAAACAAACTTATTGCCAGTTGCGTCGAACAAACTTGTGCCAGTTGCATCAAACAAACTTGTGCCAGTTGCGTAGAACAAACTTTGTGCCGGTTATGTCAAACAAACTTGTGCCCAGTTCGTCAAAACAACCTTTGCCAGTTAGTCAAACAAATTTGTGCCAGTTGCGTCAAACAAACTTGTACCATTTATCAAACAAACTTGTGCCAGTTGCGTTCAAACAAACTTGTGCCAGTTGCGTCCAACAAACTTGTGCCACTTGCGTCAAACAAGTTGTGCCGATTCCGTCAAACAAACTTATGCCAGTTGCGTAGAACAAACTTGTACATGTTCGTCAAACAACCACACATTGCCAGTTACGTCAACAAACTTGTGCCAGTTGCATCAGAACAAAGTTTTGCCAGTTGGTTCAAACAAACTTGTGCCAGTTCGTCAAACAAACTTGTGCCAGTTCGCGTCGAACAAACTTTATTGCCAGTTGTCAAAGAAACTTATACCAGTTGAGTCAAACAAACTTGTGAAGTTAAACAAACGCCAGTTGCGTTGAACAAACTTGTTCCAGTTGCATCTAACAAACTTGTGCCAGTTAAATGGCAAACAAACTTATGCCAGTTCGTCGAACAAACTTGTGCCAGTTGCATCGAACAAACTTGTGCCAGTTGCGTCAAACAAACTTGTGCCAGTTGCATCAAACAAACTTGTGCCTCTTGCGTTAAACAAACTTGTGCCAATTGAGTCGAAAAAACTTGTGCCAGTTGCGTCGAACAAACTTGTGCCAGTTGCGTAGAACAAACTTGTGCCAGTTGCGTCAAACAAACTTGTGCCAGTTCGTAAACAAACTTGTTCCATTTGCGTCAAACAAAAATTGTGCCAGTTGCGTCAAACAAACTTGTGATTCCATTCGTCGAACAAACTAGTAAGAGTTGAGTCAAACAAACTTGTTGCCAGTTGGCAGAACAAACTTGTGCCAGTTGTGTTAAACAAACTTTATAAAGAGTTGCATCAAACAAACTTTTACCAGTTGTGTTAAACAAACTTGTGCCGATTTGCATGAACAAACATATGCAGTTGCGTCAAACAAATTTGTGCGGTTCGTGGAACAAAACTTCTGCCAGTTGTGTCAAACAAACTTTTGACAGTTCGTCAAACAAACTTTGCCATTTCGTCGAACAAACTTGTAGTTGCGTCAAACAAACTTGTGCCAGTTGTGTCAAACAAACATATGCTCTTGCGTAGAACAAACTTGTGCCAATGCATCAAACAAACTTGTGCCAGTTTGTCAAACAAAGTAGTAAGAGTTGCGTCAAACAAACTTGTACCAGTTGCATAGAACAAACTTGTGCCAGTTATGTAGAACAAACTTGTGCCAGTTGCGTCAAACAAACTTTTGCCAGTTGCATCGAACAAACTTGTGCCAGTTGCGTCAGCAAACTTGTGCCAGTTTAAGTCAGAACAAACTTTGCCAGTTGCGTCAAATAAACTTAACCAGTTCGTCAAACAAACTTTGTTGCCAGTTCGTCAAACAAACTTGTGCCAGTTGAGTCAAACAAACTTGTTCCAGTTGGGTCTAATAAACTTGTGCCAGTTCGTCGAAAAAACTTGTACCAGTTAAATCAACAAACTTATTGCCCTGTTGCGTCAAACAAACTTGTGCCAGTTGCGTCAAAAAACTTGCCAGTTTCGTCAAACAAACTTGTGCCAGTTACATAATACCAACATTGCCAGTTGCCTCGAACAAACTTGTGCCAGTTGCGTCAAACAAACATGTGCCAGTTGCGTCAAGAAAAACTTGTGCCAGTTGCGTAGAACAAACTTGTGCCGTTATCGAACAAACTTGTATAGTTGGTAGAACAAACTTGTGTCAGTTCACGTCAAACAAACTTGTGCCAGTTGCATAGAACAAACTTGTGCCAGTTGCATGTAAACAAACTTGTGCCAGTTGCGTCAAACAAACTTATGCCAGTTCGTCAAACAAACTTGTGTGAGTTGCATTAGAAAGAAGACCTTGTGCCGATTCGTCAAACAAACTTGTGCCAGTTGCGTCAAACAAACTTGTGCCAGTTGAGTCAAACAAACTTGTGCCAGTTGAGTCAAACAAATTTGTTCCAATTGCGTCAAAAAACTTGTGCCTGTTACGTCGAACAAACTTGTTGCCAGTTGCGTCAAACAAACTTGCCAGTTCGTCAAACAAACTTGTGCCAGTTGCGTCAAACAAACTTATGCCAGTTTCGTCAAACAAAGCTTGTGCCAGTTCATCAAACAAACTTGTGCCAGTTGCGTCGAACAAACTTGTGCCAGTTGCGTCAAACAAACTTGTGCCAGTTAGATCAAACAAACTTGTGCAAGGGCGTCAAACAAACTTGTACCAGTTGGGTCGAACAAACTTGTGCTAGTTGGTAGAACAAACTTGTGCCAGTTGCGTCAAACAAACTTTTTGCCAGTTCGTCAAACAAACTTTGTGCCAGTTGCATCGAACAAACTTGTGCCAGTTACGTCAAACAAACTTGTGCCAGTTGCAGAACTAAACAAATTACCAGTTGTGTCAAACAAACTTGTGTCAGTTGCGTGAAACAAACTTGTGCCAGTTGCGTCAAACAAACTTGTGTCAGTTAGGTGAACAAACTTGTACCAGTTGCGTCAAACAAACTTGTCCCAGTTGCGGCGACAAACTTATGCCAGTTGCATAGAACAAATTTGTGCCAGTTCATCAAACAAACTTGTGCCAGTTGCATCAAACAAGCTTGTGCTAATTCGTAAACAAACTTGTGCCAGCTCGTCGAAAAAACTTGTGCCAGTTCGTCAAAAACAAACTTGTGCCAGTTGCGTCAAATAAACTTGTTGTCAGTTGCGTCAAACAAACTTGTGCCAGTTTCGTCGAACAAAACTTGTGCCAGTTGCATCAAATAAACTTGCCAGTTGCGTCAAACAAACTTGTGCCAGTTCGTCAAACAAACTTGTGCCGTTGCGTCAAACAAACGTCAGTTACGTCAAACAAACTTGTGCCAATTTCGTGAAAAAACTTGTGCCAGTTGCGTCAACAAACTTGTGCCAGTTGCGTCTGACAAACTTGTGCCAGTTGCGTCAAAAAACTTGGGACAGATTCAGTCGAACAAAGCTTATTAAGTTCGTCCTGAACAAACTTGTGCCAGTGCGTCAAAACTTGTGCCAGTTGCACGTCAAAACAAACTTGTGCAGTTGCGTCAAACAAACTTGTGCCGGTTGCGTAAACAACCTTGTGCCAGTTGCGTCAAACAAACTTGTGCCAGTTTCGTAGAACAAACTTGTTGCCATGTTTGTCAAAAAACTTATGCCTGTTAAATCGAAAACAAACTTGTGCCAGTTAGATGTAGAACAAACTTGTGCCAGTTGGTCAGAAAAACTTGTGCAATTGCGTCAAACAAACTTGTTCCAGTTGCGTCAAACAAACTTGTACCAGTTCTGCGTCGAAGAACAAAACTTCTGCCAGTTGCGTCAAACAGCTTATTATTGCCAGTTCGTCCAACAAACTTGTGCCAGTTGATTCCAAACAAACTTGTGTCAATTCGTCAAACAAACTTGTGCCAGTTAAATCAAACAAACTTTGCCAGTTGCGTCAAAAACAAGCGTGTGCCAGTTGCATCAAACAACTTGTGCCAGTTGGCCGACAAATTTGTGCGTTGCGTGCCGAGAACAAACTGTTACAAATAAAAAAAAACTTTTGCCTCTTAAATCAAACAAACTTGTGCCATTTGCATCAAACAAACTTCTGCCAGTTGCACGTCAAACAAATTCTTCCAGTTGCATCAACAAACTAGTTACCAGTTACGCCAAACAATATTATGCCAGTTGTGTCAGAACAAACTTTTGCCATTTGCGTCAAACAAACAATGAGTTGTGTCAAACAAACTTGCGCCAGTTGTGTACAACAAACTTATTGCCAGTTGCCTCAACAAACTTGTGCCTGTTGCATCAAACAAACTTCATGTACCAGTTGCGTCAAACAAACTTGTACCAGTTAAATCGAACAAACTTGTGCCAGTTGCGTAGAAGAACCTTGTGCCAGTTGCGTCAAACGAACTTGTGCCAGTTGCGTCAAACAAACTTTTGCCAGTTGCGTCAAACAAACTTGTGCCAGTTGAGTCAAAAAACTTGTGCCAGTTGGGTAGAACAAACTTGTGCCAGTTGCGTTAAACAAACTTTTGCCAGTTGCATCGAACAAACTTGTGCCAGTTATTGTCAAAAAAACTTGTGCCAGTTATTGTCAAACAAACTTGTACCAGTTGCATCAAACAAACTTGTGCCTCTTGCGTTGAACAAACTTCTGCCAGTTGCGTCAAACAAACTTGTATCAATTGATTCGAAAAAACATTTGCCATTGAGTTGAACGAAAACATTGCCAGTTGTGTCAAAACAAACTTGTACCCAATTGCGTCAAAAAAACTTGTGCCGGTTGCGTAGAACAAACTTGCGGTGTGTCGAACAAACTTTGCCAGTTGCTTCGAGAACTTGTACCAGTTACGTCAAACAAACTTACCAAATTGCGTCAAACAAAACTTGTTAGTTCGTCAAACAAACTTGTCCCAGTTGCGTCAAAACAAACTTGTGCCAGTTCGTAAACAAACTTGTACCAATTGCGTCGAACAAACTTGTGCCCGATTCGTCGAACAAACTTGTGCCAGTTACGTCAAACAAACTTGTGCCATTTCGTCAACAAACTTATTGCCAGTTGCGTCAAACAAACTTGTGCCAGTTGCGGCAAACAAACTTGTGCCAGTTCGTCAAATAAACTTGTGCCATTAGCGTCAAAATGAAACTTAATTACCAGTTCGTCAAACAACCTTGTGCAGTTAAATCAGCAAAACTTGTGCCAGTTGCGTCAAACAAACTTGTGCCAGTTCCGTCAAACAAACTTGTACCCAGTTGCACATCGAACAAATCTTGTGCCAGTTCGTCGAACAAACTTGTGCCAAATTAAGTCTACAAACTTGTGACAATTGCGTCGAACAAACTTTTGCCAGTTGCGTCCAACAAACTTGTGCCAGTTCGTCGAACAAACTTGTGCCAGTTGCGTCAAACAAACTTGTTACCAGTTGCGTCAAACAAATTTCTGCCAGTTGCGTCAAAACAAACTTATGTCAGTTGAGTCGAAAAAACTTTGCCATTTAAATGAAACAAACTTGTGCCAGTTGCGTCAAACAAACTTGTACCAGTTGTCAGAAACAAACTTGTGCCAGTTGCGAAGAACAAACTTGTAGCCAGTTTATCGAACAAACTTATTGCCAGTTGCACGTGAACAAACTTGTACCAGTTGCGTCAAACAAACTTGTGACAGTTATAACAAACTTGTGCCAGTTCGTCAAACAAACTTATTGCCAGTTGCGTTGAACAAACTTGTACCCAGTTATGTCAAACAAACTTGTGCCAGTTGGTTCAAACAAACTTGTGCCAGTTGCGTTCAAACAAACTTGTACCGGTTGCGTCAAACAAACTTTTACTGCCGGATTCGTCAAACAAACTTATGCCAGTTCGTGAACAAACTTGCCAATATTGCGTCGACAAACTTGTGCCAGTTCGTCAAATAAACTTGTGCCAGTTGCGTCAGAACAAACTTCTGCCAGTTCATCAAACAAACTTGTGCCAGTTATAGAGGAACAAACTTGTGCCAGTTGCATAGAACAAAATTGTGTCAGTTGCGTAAAACAAACTTGTGCCATGATTGCATAAGAACAAACTTGCCAGTTGCGTCAAACAAACTTGTACCAGTTGCGTCAAACAAACTTGTGCCAGTTATGTTAAACAAACTTGTGCCAGTTGCATCAAACAAACTTGTTCCAGTTGCGTCAAACAAACTTGTGCCAGTTGCATCAGTAAAACTTGTGCCAATTGCATCGAACAAACTTGTGCCAGTTGCATAGTACAAACTTGTGCCAGTTGCATAAAAAACCTTGTGCCAGTTGCATAGAACAAACTTATGCCAGTTGGCGTCAAATAAACTTGCCCCAGTTGTGTCAAACAAACTTGTGCCAGTTGCGTTGAACAAACTTGTGCCATTGCGTCGAACAAAGTTATTACCAGTTGTCAAAACCTGTGCCAGTTGAGTTAAACAAACTTGTGCCAGTTGTATCAAACAAACTTGTTGCCAATTCGTCAAACAAACTTATGCCAGTTGCGTCAAAAAACTTGGGCCAGTTGCATCAAACAAACTTCTGCCAGTTGCATAGTACAAACTTTGTGCCAGTTGCGTCAAACAAACTTGTGCCTGTTCATCAAACAAACTTGTGCCAGTTGCGTCAAACAAAACTTGTGCCAGTTGCTTCAAACAAACTTGTGAGTCGTAAACAAACTTGTGCCAGTTCGCGTCGAACAAACTTGTGCCAGTTGCGAACAAACTTGTGCCAGTTGTGTCAAACAAACTTGTGCCAGTTGCGTCAAAAACTTGTGCCAGTTGCGTCAAAAAAAACTTGTGCCAGTTGCGGCAAACAAACTTGTGCCAGTTGAGTCGAAAAACTTGTGCCAGTTACGTCAAATAAACTTGTGCCAGTTAGTCAAAACAAACTTATTGCCAGTTAAATCAAGCAAACTTGTGCCAGTTGCGTCAAACAACCTTATTGCCAGTTGCGTCAAACAAACTTGTGCCAGTTGATTGAAAAAACTTGTGCCAGTTGCGTCGAACAAACTTGTGCCAGGTTTGTCAAACAAACTTGTGCAGTTGCGTTAAAACAAACTTGTGCCAGTTGCGTAGAACAAACTTGTGCCGAGTTGCGTCAAACAAACTTGTGCCAGATGCGTGAACAAACTTGTGCCAGTTGCGTCAAAAAAACTTTGAGTGCGTCAAACAAACTTGTGCCAGTTGCGTCAAACAAACTTGTGCCAGTTGCGTCAAACAAACTTATTACCAGTTGGGTCGAACAAACTTGTGTCAGTTGCGTCAAACAAACTTGTGCCAGTTGCATCTAACAAACTTTTGCCAGTTGCGTCAAACAAACTTGTGCCAGTTGCGTCAAACAAACTTGTGCCAGTTGCGTCAAAAAACTGGTGCCAGTTCGTCAAAAAAACTTGGGCCAGTTGCGTCAAACAAACTTGTGCCAGTTGCATCAAACGACTTGTGCCAGTTGCGTCGAAAACTTTTGCCAGTTGCGTCAAACAAACTTATGCCAGTTGCGTAGAACAAACTTGTTACCAGTTGAGTAGAACAAACTTGTGCCAGTTGCGTCAAACAAACTAACCAGTTGCGTCGAACAAACTTGTGCTGATTCGTCAGGAACAAACTTATTGCCAGTTGCGTCAAACAAACTTGTGCCAGTTCACGTTGAACAAACTTCTGCCAGTTGTGTCAAACAAACTTGTCCAGTTGCGTCAAACAAACTTTGTGCCGGTTGGTAGAACAAACTTGTGACTGATTGTAATCAAACAAACCTGGCGCGATTCGTCAAACAAACTTGTGGGAGTTGCGTAAACAAACTTGTGCCAGTTGTGTCGAGAACAAACTTATGCCAGTTATACGTCAGAACAAACTTGTACCAGTTGCGTCAAACAAGCGTAGCCAGTTGCATAAAACAAACTAGTGCCAGAAGAACAAACTGTACCCAGTTGAGTAGAACAGAGCTTGTACCAGTTAAATCAAAACAAACTTGTGCCAGTTGCGCGAACAAACTTGTGCCAGTTCCGCATTGAAGAAAACTTATACCAGTTGCATCAAACAAATTTATGCCAGTTATGTAGAACAAACTTGTGCCGGATTGCGTCGAACAAACTTGTACCAGTTCACGTCGAACAAACTTGTGCCAGTTGGTGAAAACTTGTACCAGTTAGGTCAAACAAACATATGCCAGTTATCAAACAAACTTGTGTGCAGTTATCAACAAACTTGTGCCAGTTGAGTCAAACAAACTTGTGCCAATTGAGTCGAAAAAACTTGTACGGTTCGTCGAACAAACTTATTGCCAGTTGCGTCTTACAAACTTGTGCCAGTTGTGTCAAACAAACTTGTGCCAGTTAAGTAGAACAAACTTGTGCCAGTTTTATCCAGAACAAGTGCCAGTTAGCGTTGAGCAAGGACCAGTTGTGTCAAAACAAACTTATTGCCAGTTGCGTCAAACAAGCTGGTGCCAGTTGGCGAACAACCTTGTGCCACATCGTCAAACAAACATTTGCCATTTCGTAGAACAAACTTGTCCCAGTTGGCAAACAAACCTGTGGATTGTGTACAACAAACTAGTAAGAGAGTTGCGTAGAACAAAGCTTGTACCAGTTAGATCAAACAAACTTGTGCCAGTTTATTCAAACAAACTTATAAGCCCAGTTACGAACCAACTTGTACCCAGTTCCGTCGAACAAACTTGTGCCAGTTGCGTCAAATAAACTTGTGCCAGTTGCGTCAAACAAACTTATACCAGTTGCGTCAAACAAACTTTTACCAGTTACGTGGAACAAACTTGTCCCAGTTGCATAGAACAATCTTGTGCCAGTTGCGTCAAAACAAACTTTTGCCATTTACGTCAAACAAACTTGTGCCAGTTGCGTCAAAAAACTTGTCCAGTTGCGTACAACAAACTTGTGCCAGTTATATTGAACAAACTGTGCCCCTGTTGCATCGAACAAACTTGTGCCAGTTGCATCAAACAAACTTGTGCCAGTTGCATCAAAACAAACTTATTGCCAGTTACACGTCAAACAAACTTGTGCCAGTTGCGTTGAACAAACTTGTGCCAGTTGCATCAAACAAACTTGTGTCAGTTGCGTCAGAACAAACTGTTTGCCATTTGCGTAAACAAACTTGTGCCAGTTGTCAAACAAAACTTTGTGCCAGTTCGTTGAACAAACTTGTAAGTTGCGTCGAACAAACTTGTGCCAGTTGCGTCACAACAAACTTTGTACCAGTTGCGTCAAACAAACTTGGAGCCAAATATAGCAAAAAACTTATTGCCAGTTCGTCAAACAAACTTCTGCCAGTTGCATAAAACAAACTTGTGCCAGTTACGTTAAACAAACTTGTTTCCAGATTCGTCGAACAAACTTGTGCCAGTTACGTCAAAACAAAATTGCTTTATGTCAAACAAACTTGTGCCGGTTGCATCAGTGAAACTTGTGCCAGTTGCGTCGAACAAACTGTGCCAGTTGCGTCTAACAAACATGTGCCAGTTGTCAAACAAACTTGTGCCAGTTGCGTCAACAACTGGTGCCAGTTGCGTCAGAACAAACTTGTGCCAGTTGTGTCAAACAAACTTTGCCATTTGCGTCAAACAAACTTGTACCAGTTGCGTAGAACAAACTTGTACCAGTTGCGTCAAAGGCAAACTAGTAAGTTCACGTCAAACAAACTTTTGCCAGTTGCGTCGAACAAACTGTGCCAGTTGCTTCAAACAAACTTGTGCCAGTTGCGTCGAACAAACTTTATGCCAGTTGCGTCGAACAAACTAATTGCCAGTTGCATAGAAACAAACTTTTGCCAGTTGCGTCAAACAAACTTGTGCCAGTTGCGTAAACAAACTTGTGCCAGTTGCGTGAACAAACTTTTGCCAGTTGCGTCAGAACAAACTTGTGCCACTTAAATCAAACAACCATGCCGGTTGCGTCAAACAGACTTGCCAGTTGCGTCAAACAAACTTGTGCCGCGTTGGTCAAACAAACTTGTGTCAGTTACGGCTAACGGCGAACAAACTTATGCCACTTGCGTCCAGAAAACTTTTGCCAGTTGCGTCAAATAAACTTGTGCCAGTTGCGTCAAACAAACTTGTGCCAGTTACGGCGAACCAACTTGTGCCAGTTGCGTCGAGAAAAGTTGTGCCAGTTGCGTCAAATAAACTTGTGCCAGTTGCGTCAAACAAACTTCTGCCAGTTGCGTCAAACAAATTTGAGCCAGTTGCGTAGAACAAACTAGTGCCAGTTGCATAGAACAAAATTGTGTCAGATGCGTAGAACAAACTTTTGCCATTTGCGTAGAACAAACTTGTGCCAGTTGTGTCAAACAAACTTGTGCCAGTTGTGTACAACAAACTTGTGCCAGTTATGTAGAACAAACTTGTGCCTGTTGCATCAAACAAACGTACCAGTTGAGGTCTAAACAAACTTGTGCCAGTTGCGTTAAACAAACTTGTGCCAGTTACATAGTACAACCTTATTGCCAGTTGCGTCAACAAACTTGTGCCAGTTGCGTTAAACAAACTTGCGCCAGTTGCATCAAACAAACTTGTGCCAGTTGCGTCAAACAAGCTTCTGCCAGTTGTGTCAAACAAACTTGTGCCAGTTGCGTCAAACAAACTTGTGCCAGTTGCGTCGAACAAACTTATTGCCAGTTGCGTCAAACAAACTTGTGCCAGTTGGTCAAACAAACTTGTGCCAGTTGCGTCTTGCCAGTTGCATCAAACAAACTTGTGCCAGTTAGTCGAACAAACTTGTGACAGTTGCGAAACAAACTTGTACCAGTTGCTTCAAACAAACTTGTGCCAGTTGAGTTGAACAAACTTGTGCCAGTTGAGTCGAACAAAGCTTGTGTCGGTTACGTAAACAAACTTGTACCAGTTGCGTCAAACAAACTTGCCAGTTGGGTAAAACAAACTAGTGCCAGTTGCGTCAAACAAACTTGTGCCAGTTGAGTCAAACAAACTTGTGCCAGTTGCATGAAAAAGCCGTGCCAGTTGCGTCAAACAAACTTGTGCCAGTTGCGTAGAACAAACTTCTGCCTGTTGCGTCAGAACAAACTTGTGCCAGTTGGAGTGTAGAACAAACTTATTGCCAGTTGGTCAAACAAACTTGTTTCAGTTGCGTCAAAACAAACTTGTACCAGTTGTGGCGAACAAACTTATGCCAGTTGGGTCAAACAAACTTGTGCCAGTTGCGTCCAACAAACTTGTACCAGTTGCGTCAAACAAACTTGTGCCAGTTGCGTCGAACAAACTTGTGCCAGTTGCGTCGAACAAACTTGTGCCAGTTGCGTCAAACAAACTTATGCCAGTTGCATAGAACAAAATTGTGCCAGTTGCGTCAAACAAACTTGTGCCAGTTGCGTCAAACAAACTTGTGACGATTGCGTAGAAAAAACTTGTGCCAGTGGCATCGAACAAACTTGTGCCAGTTCGTCAAACAAACTTATGCCAGTTCATAAAACAAACTAGTGTCGTTAAATAGAACAAATTTATTGCCAGTATGGCAAGCAAACTTGTGCCAGTTGCGTCAAGAACAAACTTGTGCCAGTTGCGTAAAACAAACTTGTGCCGGTTGCGTCAAACAAACTGTGCCAGTTGCATAGAACAAACTTGTGCCAGTTGCGTCAAACAAACTTGTGCCAGTTGCGTCAAACAAACTTGTACCAATTGAGTCGAAAAAACTTGTGCCACTTACGTCGAACAACCTTTTGCCAGTTGCGTCTAACAAACTTGCGCCTGTTGCGTCAAACAAACTTATTGCCGATTGCGTCAAACAAACATGTGCCAGTTGCGTAAAAGAAACTTATTGCCAGTTGCGTCAAAACAAACTTAGCCAGTTGCGTCAAACAAACTTGTGCCAGTTGAGTCAAGCAAACTTATGCCAGTTGCATCAAACAAACTTGTGCCAGTTGCGTCGAACAAACTTGTGCCAGTTCGCGTTAAACAAATCTGTGCCAGTTCGCGTCGAACAAACATTTGCCAGTTGCGTCGAACAAACTTCTGCCAATTGCGTATCAAACAAACTTGTGCCAGTTACGTCAAACAAACTTGTGCCAGTTGCGTTGAACAAACTTGGTGCCAGTTGCGTCAAACAAACTTGTGTCAGTTAAATCGAACAAACTTTTATGCCAGTTGCGTTGATCAAACTTGTGTCAGTTGCGTCAAATAAACTTGTGCCAGTTGCGTCAAACAAACTTGTCCAATTCGTTGAACAAACTTCTGCCAGTTGCGTCAAACAAACTTGTGCCAGTTCGTCAGAACAAACTTGTGCCAGTTGCGTCAAACAAACTTGTGTCAGTTGCGTCAAACAAACTTTAGCAATTCAGTCAAAAAACATGTACCAGTTGCGTCAAACAAACTTGTGCCAGTTGATTCGAACAAACTGTATCAGTGCGTCAAACAAAAGTTGTGCCAGTTGCGTCAAATAAACGTGTGCCGGATTGCGTCAAACAAACTTGTGCCAATTATCGTCAAACAAACTTGTGCCAGTTGCGTCCAACAAACTTTGTGCCAGTTGCATCTAACAAACTTATGCCAGTTCGGTCAAACAAACTTGTGCCAGTTTCATCTAAAACAAACTTGTACCAGATATGGTCAAACAAACTTGTGCCAGTTGCGTCGACCAAATCTTATTTCAGTTGCGTCAAACAAACTTATGCCAGTTACATCAAACAAACTTATGCCAGTTGCGTCAAACAAACTTATTCCTGTTGCGTCAAACAAACTTGTGCCAGTTGAGTCAAACAAACTTGTACCAATTATCAAAAAAAACTTGTGCCAGTTTCGTCGAACAAACTTGTACCAGTTGCGTCAACAAACTTCTGCTAGTTGCATAAAAAAACTTGTGCCAGTTGCGTCAAACAAACTTGTGCCAGTTCGTCAAACAAACTTGTGCCAGTTGCGTCAAAACAAACTTATGCCCAGTGCGTCAGAAGAAACTTTGCCGGTTGCATCAAATAAACTTACCAGTTGCGTCAAACAAACTTTGCCAGTTCGTCAAACAAACTTGTGCCAGTTGCATCAAACAAACTTGTGCCAGTTGCGTCAAACAAACTTGTGCCAATTGCGTCAAACAAGCTTGTGCCAGTTAATCAAACAAACTTGAGCCAGTTTAGTCGAACAAACTTGTGCCAGTTACGTAGAACAACCTTTTGCCACTTGCGTCAAACAAACTTTGGTCATTTGCGTTGAACAAACTTGTGCCAGTTAAGACGAACCAAACTTGTGCCACTTGCGTCGAACAAACTTGTGCCAGTTGCGTCAAACAAACTTGTGCCCAGTTGCATCAAACAAACTTGTGCCAGTTGCGTCAAACTTTAAAGTTCGTCGAGAAAAGTTGTGCCAATAGCGTCAGAAACTTGTGCCAGTTGCATACAACAAACTTGTGCCAGTTGCGTCAAACAAACTTATGCCAGTTGCGTCAAACAAACTTATTGCCAGTTGTGTCAAACAAACTTGTGCCAATTGATTAAAAAAAATTGTACCGGTCGAACAAACTTATTATCAGTTGCGTCTAACAAACTTGTACAGTTGCGTCCAACAAACTTATTGCCAGTTGTATCAAACAAACTTGTGCCAGTTGCGTCAAAACTTGTGCCAGTTGCGTCAAAAATTGTGCCAGTTAATTAAAACAAACTTGTACCAGTTGCATCAAACAAACTTTATACCAGTTGCATAAAAACTTGTGCCGGACCGTCAAACAAATTTGTTCCAGTTGCGTCGAACAAACTTATTGTGAGGTTGCGTCAAACAATTGTGCCAGTTTCGTCAAACAAACTTGCGCCAGTTCAAGTCGCACAAACTTAATGCCGGTTGCTTAGAACAAACTTATTGCCAGTTGTAATCAAACAGAAAGCAGTGCCAGTTGCATCAAACAAACATTGCCCAGTTCGCGTCGAACAAACATGCCAGTTAGGTCAGAACAAACATGTGCCAGTTGTGTCAAAACAAATTTATTGCCGGTGCGTAGAACACACTGGTGCCAGTTGCATAGAACAAACTGTGCCATATGCGATAGAACAACTTGTGCCAGTTGCGTCAAACAAACTTGTGCCAGTTGCGTCAAACAAACTTGTGCCAGTTGCGTCAAACAAACTTTGTGCCAGTTGCGTCAAACAAACTTGTGCCAGTTGCGTCAAAACAAACTTGTTGCCAGTTGCTTGTGCCAGTTGAAACAAACTTGTGCCAGTTGCGTCAAACAAACTTGTGCCAGTTGCGTCAAACAAACTTGTGTTGCGTCAAACAAACTTGTGCCAGTTGCGTCAAACAAACTTGTGCCAGTTGCGTCAAACAAACTTGTGCCAGTTGCGTCAAACAAACTTGTGCCAGTTGCGTCAAAAAACTTGTTGCGCCAACAAACTTGCCAGTCAAACAAACTTGTGCCAGTTGCGTCAAACAAACTTGTGCCAGTTGCGTCAAACAAACTTGTGCCAGTTGCGTCGAACAAACTTGTGCCAGTTGCGTCAAACAAACTTGTGCCAGTTGCGTCAAACAAACTTGTGCCAGTTGCGTCAAACAAACTTGTGCCAGTTGCGTCAAACAAACTTGTGCCAGTTGCGTCAAACAAACTTGTGCCAGTTGCGTCAAACAAACTTGTGCCAGTTGCGTCAAACAAACTTGTGCCAGTTGCGTCAAACAAACTTGTGCCAGTTGCGTCAAAACAAACTTGTGCCAGTTGCGTCAAACAAACTTGTGCCAAACTTGCCAGTTGCGTCAAACAAACTTGTGCCAGTTGCGTCAAACAAACTTGTGCCAGTTGCGTCAAACAAACTTGTGCCAGTTGCGTCAAACAAACTTGTGCCAGTTGCGTCAAACAAACTTGTGCCAGTTGCGTCAAACAAACTTGTGCCAGTTGCGTCAAAACAAACTTGTGCCAGTTGCGTCAAACAAACAAACCAGTTGCGCCACAAACTTGTTGCCAGTTGCGTCAAACAAACTTGTGCCAGTTGCGTCAAACAAACTTGTGCCAGTTGCGTCAAACAAACTTGTGCCAGTTGCGTCGAACAAACTTGTGCCAGTTGCGTCAAACAAACTTGTGCCAGTTGCGTCAAACAAACTTGTGCCAGTTGCGTCAAACAAACTTGTGCCAGTTGCGTCAAACAAACTTGTGCCAGTTGCGTCAAAACAAACTTGCCAGTTGCGTCAAACAAACTTGTGCCAGTTGCGTCAAACAAACTTGTGCCAGTTGCGTCAACAAACTTGTGCCAGTTGCGTCAAACAAACTTGTGCCAGTTGCGTCAAAAAACTTGTGCCAGTTGCGTCAACAAAACTTGTGCCAGTTGCGTCAAACAAACTTGTGCCAGTTGCGTCAAAAAACTTGTGCCAGTTGCGTCAAACAAACTTGTGCCAGTTGCGTCAAACAAACTTGTGCCAGTTGCGTCAAACAAACTTGTGCCAGTTGCGTCAAACAAACTTGTGCCAGTTGCGTCGAACAAACTTGTGCCAGTTGCGTCAAACAAACTTGTGCCAGTTGCGTCAAACAAACTTGTGCCAGTTGCGTCAAACAAACTTATTGCCAG
>NC_089798.1:9668008-9686616 GCF_040412425.1 Macrobrachium rosenbergii
CAAGTTTGTTTGACGCAACTGGCACAAGTTTGTTTGACGCAACTGGCACAAGTTTGTTTGACGCAACTGGCACAAGTTTGTTTGACAACTGGCACAAGTTTGTTCGACGCAACTGGCACAAGTTTGTTCGACGCAACTGGCACAAGTTTGTTTGATGCAACTGGCACAAGTTTGTTTTACGCAACTGGCACAAGTTTGTTCGATGCAACTGGCACAAGTTTGTTTGACGCAACTGGCACAAGTTTGTTCGACGCAACTGGCACAAGTTTGTTCGACGCAACTGGCACAAGTTTGTTCAACGCAACTGGCACAAGTTTGTTTGACGCAACTGGCACAAGTTTGTTCTATGCAACTGGTACAAGTTTGTTTGACGCAACTGGCACAAGTTTGTTTGACGCAACTGGCACAAGTTTGTTTGACGCAACTGGCACAAGTTTGTTCTGACGCAACTGGCACAAGTTTGTTTGACGCAACTGGCACAAGTTTGTTCGACGCAACTGGCACAAGTTTGTTTGACGCAACTGGCACAAGTTTGTTTTTTGACGCAACTGGCACAAGTTTGTTCTGACGCAACTGGCACAAGTTTGTTCGACGCAACTGGCACAAGTTTGTTTGACGCAAGTTTGGCACAAGTTTGTTCTGACGCAACTGGCACAAGTTTGTTTGACGCAACTGGCAACAAGTTTGTTCGACGCAACTGGCAACAAGTTTGTTTGACGCAACTGGCACAAGTTTGTTTGACGCAACAAGCACAAGTTTGTTTGACGCAACTGGCACAAGTTTGTTTGACGCAACTGGCACAAGTTTGTTTGACGCAACTGGCACAAGTTTGTTTGACACAACTGGCACAAGTTTGTTTGACACAACTGGCACAAGTTTGTTTGACGCAATTGGCACAAGTTTGTTCTATGCAACTGGCACAAGTTTGTTTGACGCAACTGGCACAAGTTTGTTTGACGCAACTGGCATAAGTTTGTTTGATGCAACTGGCACAAGTTTGTTTGACGCAACTGGCACAAGTTTGTTTGACGCAACTGGCACAAGTTTGTTTGACGCAACTGGCACAAGTTTGTTTGACGCAACTGGCACAAGTTTGTTTGACGCAACTGGCACAAGTTTGTTTTTGACACAACTGGCACAAGTTTGTTTGACGCAACTGGCACAAGTTTGTTCTACGCAACTGGCACAAGTTTGTTTGACGCAACTGGCACAAGTTTGTTTTTAACTAATTGGCATAAGTTTGTTTGACGCAACAGGCACAAGTTTGTTTGACGCAACTGGCACAAGTTTGTTTGACGCAACTGGCACAAGTTTGTTCTAACGAACTGGCAACAAGTTTGTTTGACGCAACTGGCACAAGTTTGTTTGATTTAACTGGCACAAGTTTGTTCGACACAACTGGCACAAGTTTGTTTGATGCAACTGGCACAAGTTTGTTCGACGCAACTGGCACAAGTTTGTTTGACGCAACTGGCACAAGTTTGTTTACGCAACTGGCACAAGTTTGTTTGACGCAACTGGCACAAGTTTGTTTGATGCAACTGGCAAAGTTTGTTTGACGCAACTGGCAAAGTTTGTTCTGACGCAACTGGCACAAGTTTGTTTGACGCAACTGGCACAAGTTTGTTTGACGCAACTGGCACAAGTTTGTTTGACGCAACTGGCACAAGTTTGTTTGACAACGTTAACTGGCACAAGTTTGTTTGACGCAACAGGCCCAAGTTTGTTTGACGCAACTGGCACAAGTTTGTTTAACGCAACTGGCACAAGTTTGTTCTACGCAACTGGCACAAGTTTGTTTGATGCAACTGGCACAAGGTTGTTTGACGCAAACTGGCACAAGTTTGTTTGACTTAACTGGCAAAAGTTTGACGCAACGAAACTGGCACAAGTTTGTTTGACGCAACTGGCACAAGTTTGTTCTATGCAACTGGCACAAGTTTGTTTGATGCAACTGGCACAAGTTTGTTCTGCGCACCTGCACAAGTTTGTTCGATGCAACTGGCACAAGTTTGTTCGACGCAACTGGCACAAGTTTGTTTTACGCAACTGGCATAAGTTTGTTTGACACAACTGGCACAAGTTTGTTCGACGCAACTGGCACAAGTTTGTTTGACGCAACTGGCACAAGTTTGTTTTGACACAACTGGCACAAGTTTGTTCTACGCAACTGGCACAAGTTTGTTTGACGCAACTGGCACAAGTTTGTTTGACGCAACTGGCACAAGTTTGTTTGACGCAACTGGCACAAGTTTGTTTGACGCAACTGGCACAAGTTTGTTTGACGCAACTGGCACAAGTTTGTTTGACGCAACTGGCACAAGTTTGTTTGAACAACTGGCAACAAGTTTGTTTGACGCAACTGGCACAAGTTTGTTTGACGCAACTGGCACAAGTTTGTTTGACGCAACTGGCACAAGTTTGTTTGATGCAACTGGCACAAGTTTGTTCTACGCAACTGGCACAAGTTTGTTCGATGCAACTGGCATAAGTTTGTTTGACGCAACTGGCACAAGTTTGTTTGACGCAACTGGCACAAGTTTGTTTGACGCAACTGGCACAAGTTTGTTCGACGCAACTGGCACAAGTTTGTTCGACGCAACTGGCACAAGTTTGTTTGACGCAACTGGCACAAGTTTGTTCGACGCAACTGGCACAAGTTTGTTCGACGCAACTGGCACAAGTTTGTTTGATGCAACTGGCACAAGTTTGTTCGACGCAACTGGCACAAGTTTGTTTGATGCAACTGGCACAAGTTTGTTAACGCAACTGGCACAAGTTTGTTTGACGCAACTGGCACAAGTTTGTTTGACGCAACTGGCACAAGTTTGTTTGACGCAACTGGCACAAGTTTGTTTGACGCAACTGGCACAAGTTTGTTTGACGCAACTGGCACAAGTTTGTTTGACGCAACTGGCACAAGTTTGTTCGACGCAACTGGCACAAGTTTGTTTGACGTAACTGGCACAAGTTTGTTTGACTTAACTGGCACAAGTTTGTTCGACGCAACTGGCACAAGTTTTTTGACGCAACTGGCACAAGTTTGTTTGACGCAACTGGCACAAGTTTGTTTGACGCAACTGGCACAAGTTTGTTTACGCAACTGGCACAAGTTTGTTTGACGCAACTGGCACAAGTTTGTTCTGACGCAACTGGCACAAGTTTGTTTGACGCAACTGGCACAAGTTTGTTTATTTGACGCAACTGGCACAAGTTTGTTTGATGCAACTGGCACAAGTTTGTTTGACACAACTGGCACAAGTTTGTTCTGACGTCAACTGGCACAAGTTTGTTCGACGCAACTGGCACAAGTTTGTTTGACGCAACTGGCACAAGTTTTCTCAACGCAAGTGGCACAAGTTTGTTTGCCGTAACTGGCACAAGTTTGTTCGACGCAACTGGCACAAGTTTGTTTGACGCAACTGGCACAAGTTTGTTCAACGCAACTGGCACAAGTTTTTTCGGATCAATTGGCACAAGTTTGTGTGACGCAACTGGCACAAGTTTGTTTGACGCAACTGGCACAAGTTTGTTTGACGCAACATGCAACTGGCACAAGTTTGTTTGACAACTTAACTGGCACAAGTTTGTTTGACGCAACTGGCACAAGTTTGTTTGACGCAACTGGCACAAGTTTGTTTGACGCAACTGGCACAAGTTTGTTTGACGCAACTGGCACAAGTTTGTTTGGACGCAACTGGCACAAGTTTGTTTGACGCAACTGGCACAAGTTTGTTTGACGCAACTGGCACAAGTTTGTTTCGACGCAACTGGCACAAGTTTGTTTGATGCAACTGGCACAAGTTTGTTTGACGCAACTGGCACAAGTTTGTTTGACGAACTGGCACAAGTTTGTTCGACGCAACTGGCACAAGTTTGTTTGACGCAACTGGCACAAGTTTGTTGAACGCAACTGGCACAAGTTTGTTCGACGCAACTGGCACAAGTTTGTTTGACGCAACTGGCACAAGTTTGTTTGACGCAACTGGCACAAGTTTGTTTGACGCAACTGGCACAAGTTTGTTTCACAATTGGCACAAGTTTGTTTGACGCAACTGGCACAAGTTTGTTTGACGCAACTGGCACAAGTTTGTTTGACGCAACTGGCACAAAGTTTGTTTGACGCAACTGGCACAAGTTTGTTTGACGCAACTGGCACAAGTTTGTTTGACGCAACTGGCACAAGTTTGTTTGACGCAACTGGCACAAGTTTTTTGACGCAACTGGCACAAGTTTGTTTATCGCAACTGGCACAAGTTTGTTTGACGCAACTGGCACAAGTTTGTTTGACGCAACTGGCACAAGTTTGTTTGACGCAACTGGCACAAGTTTGTTTGACGCAACTGGCACAAGTTTGTTTGACGCAACTGGCACAAGTTTGTTTGACGCAACTGGCACAAGTTTGTTTGACGCAACTGGCACAAGTTTGTTTGACGCAACTGGCACAAGTTTGTTTGACGCAACTGGTACAAGTTTGTTTGACGCAACTGGCACAAGTTTGTTTGACGCAACTGGCACAAGTTTGTTTGACGCAACTGGCACAAGTTTGTTCGACGCAACTGGCACAAGTTTGTTCGAACGCAACTGGCACAAGTTTGTTCGACGCAACTGGCACAAGTTTGTTTGACGCAACTGGCACAAGTTTGTTTGACGCAACTGGCACAAGTTTGTTTGACGCAACTGGCACTAGTTGTTCGGACGCAACTGGCAAAAGTTTGTTTGACGCAACTGGCACAAGTTTGTTTGACGCAACTGGCACAAGTTTGTTTGACGCAACTGGCACAAGTTTGTTTGACGCAACTGGCACAAGTTTGTTTGACGCAACTGGCACAAGTTTGTTTGACGCAACTGGCACAAGTTTGTTCTACGCAACTGGCACAAGTTTGTTCGACGCAACTGGCACAAGTTTGTTTGGACGCAATCACACAAGTTTGTTTTGACGCAACTGGCACAAGTTTGTTTGACGCAACTGGTACAAGTTTGTTCTACGCAACTGGCACAAGTTTGTTCGACGCAACTGGCACAAGTTTGTTTGACGCAACTGGCACAAGTTTGTTCGACGCAACTGGCATAAGTTTGTTTGACGCAACTGGCACAAGTTTGTTTGACGCAACTGGCACAAGTTTGTTTGACGCAACTGGTACAAGTTTGTTCGATGCAACTGGCACAAGTTTGTTTGACGCAACTGGCACAAGTTTGTTTGACGCAACTGGCACAAGTTTGTTTGATGCAACTGGCACAAGTTTGTTCGACGCAACTGGCACAAGTTTGTTTGATGCAACTGGCACAAGTTTGTTTTACGCAACTGGCACAAGTTTGTTTGACGCAACTGGCACAAGTTTGTTCGACGCAACTGGCACAAGTTTGTTCGACGCAACTGGCACAAGTTTGTTTGATGCAACTGGCACAAGTTTGTTTGACGCAACTGGCACAAGTTTGTTTGACGCAACTGGCACAAGTTTGTTTGATGCAACTGGCACAAGTTTGTTTGACGCAACTGGCACAAGTTTGTTTGACGAACTGGCACAAGTTTGTTCTGATGCAACTGGCACAAGTTTGTTCTGACGCAACTGGCACAAGTTTGTTTGATGCAACTGGCACAAGTTTGTTTGACGCAACTGGCACAAGTTTGTTTGATGCAACTGGTACAAGTTTGTTTGACGCAACTGGCACAAGTTTGTTTGACGCAACTGGCACAAGTTTGTTTGACGCAACTGGCACAAGTTTGTTTGACGCAACTGGCACAAGTTTGTTCGACGCAACTGACACAAGTTTGTTTGACGCAACTGGCACAAGTTTGTTTTGACGCAACTGGCACAAGTTTGTTTGACGCAACTGGCACAAGTTTGTTTGACGCAACTGGCACAAGTTTGTTTGACGCAACTGGCACAAGTTTGTTTGACGCAACTGGCACAAGTTTGTTTGACGCAACTGGCACAAGTTTGTTCGACGAAACTGGCACAAGTTTGTTCGACGCAACTGGCACAAGTTTGTTTGATGCAACTGGCACAAGTTTGTTTGACGCAACTGGCACAAGTTTGTTTGACGCAACTGGCACAAGTTTGTTTGACGCAACTGGCACAAGTTTGTTTGACGCAACTGGCACAAGTTTGTTCGATGCAACTGGCACAAGTTTGTTTAACGCAACTGGCAAAAGTTTGTTCGACGCAACTGGCACAAGTTTGTTTGACGCAACTGGCACAAGTTTGTTTGACGCAACTGGCACAAGTTTGTTTGACGCAACTGGCACAAGTTTGTTTGACGCAACTGGCACAAGTTTGTTTGACGCAACTGGCACAAGTTTGTTCGAACGCAACTGGCACAAGTTTGTTTGATGCAACTGGCACAAGTTTGTTCGACGCAACTGGCACAAGTTTGTTTGACGCAACTGGCACAAGTTTGTTCGACGCAACTGGCACAAGTTTGTTCGACGCAACTGGCACAAGTTTGTTCGACGCAACTGGCACAAGTTTGTTTTCGCAACTTGTACAAGTTTGTTTGACGCAACTGGCACAAGTTTGTTTGACGCAACTGGCACAAGTTTGTTTGACGCAACTGGCACAAGTTTGTTTGACGCAACTGGCACAAGTTTGTTTGACGCAACTGGCACAAGTTTGTTTGACGCAACTGGCAGAAGTTTGTTTGACACAACTGGCACAAGTTTGTTTGACGCAACTGGCACAAGTTTGTTTGACGCAACTGGCACAAGTTTGTTTGACGCAACTGGCACAAGTTTGTTTGACGCAACTGGCACAAGTTTGTTTGACGCAACTGGCACAAGTTTGTTTGACGCAACTGGCACAAGTTTGTTTGATGCAACTGGCACAAGTTTGTTTGACGCAACTGGCACAAGTTTGTTTGACGCAACTGGCACAAGTTTGTTTGACGCAACTGGCACAAGTTTGTTTGACGCAACTGGCACAAGTTTGTTCGACGCAACTGGCACAAGTTTGTTTGACCCAACTGGCACAAGTTTCTTCGACGCAACTGGCACAAGTTTGTTCGACGCAACTGGCACAAGTTTGTTTGACGCAACTGGCACAAGTTTGTTTGGACCAACTGGCACAAGTTTGTTCTACCCAACTGGCACAAGTTTGTTTGACCCAACTGGCACAAGTTTGTTTGACGCAACTGGCACAAGTTTGTTTGACGCAACTGGCACAAGTTTGTTTGACGCAACTGGCACAAGTTTGTTCGACGCAACTGGCACAAGTTTGTTTTGACGCAACTGGCACAAGTTTGTTTGACGCAACTGGCACAAGTTTGTTTGAATGCAACTGGCAAAGTTTGTTTGACGCAACTGGCACAAGTTTGTTTGACGCAACTGGCACAAGTTTGTTTGACGCAACTGGCACAAGTTTGTTTGACGCAACTGGCACAAGTTTGTTTGACATAACTGGCACAAGTTTGTTCTACGCAACTGGCACAAGTTTGTTTGACGCAACTGGCACAAGTTTGTTCTACGCAACTGGCACAAGTTTGTTCTGACGCAACTGGCACAAGTTTGTTTGACGCAACTGGCACAAGTTTGTTTGACGCAACTGGCACAAGTTTGTTTGACGCAACTGGCACAAGTTTGTTTGAACCAACTGGCACAAGTTTGTTCGACGCAACTGGCACAAGTTTGTTTGACGCAACTGGCACAAGTTTGTTTGACGCAACTGGCACAAGTTTGTTTGACGCAACTGGCACAAGTTTGTTTGACGCAACTGGCACAAGTTTGTTTGACGCAACTGGCACAAGTTTGTTCGACGCAACTGGCACAAGTTTGTTTGACGCAACTGGCACAAGTTTGTTTGACGCAACTGGCACAAGTTTGTTTCAATGCAACTGGCACAAGTTTGTTTGACGCAACTGGCACAAGTTTGTTTGACGCAACTGGCACAAGTTTGTTTGACGCAACTGGCACAAGTTTGTTTTACGCAACTGGCACAAGTTTGTTTGACGCAACTGGCACAAGTTTGTTTGACGCAACTGGCACAAGTTTGTTTGACGCAACTGGCACAAGTTTGTTCGACGCAACTGGCACAAGTTTGTTTAACGCAACTGGCACAAGTTTGTTCGATGGAACTGGCACAAGTTTGTTTGACTTAACTGGCACAAGTTTGTTCGACGCAACTGGCATAAGTTTGTTTGACGCAACTGGCACAAGTTTGTTTGATGCAACTGTCACAAGTTTGTTTGACGCAACTGGCACAAGTTTGTTTGACGAACTGGCACAAGCAACTGGCACAAGTTTGTTTGACGCAACTGGCACAAGTTTGTTTGACGCAACTGGCATAAGTTTGTTTGACGCAACTGGCACAAGTTTGTTTTGACGCAACTGGCACAAGTTTGTTGACGCAACTGGCACAAGTTTGTTGACGCAACTGGCACAAGTTTGTTTGACGCAACTGGCACAAGTTTGTTCTGACTTAACTGGCACAAGTTTGTTTGACGCAACTGGCACAAGTTTGTTTGACGCAACTGGCACAAGTTTGTTTGACGCAACTGGAACAAGTTTGTTAGACGCAACTGGCACAAGTTTGTTTGACGCAACTGGCACAAGTTTGTTTTACGCACAACTGGCAATAAGTTTGTTTGACGCAACTGGCACAAGTTTGTTTTGACGCAACTGGCAAGTTTGTTTGATGCAACTGGCACAAGTTTGTTTGATGCAACTGGCACAAGTTTGTTTGACGCAACTGGCACAAGTTTGTTTTGACGCAACTGGCACAAGTTTGTTTGACGCAACTGGCACAAGTTTTGTTCGACGCAACTGGCACAAGTTTGTTTGGCGCAACTGGCACAAGTTTGTTCGACGCAACTGGCACAAGTTTGTTTGACGCAACTGGCACAAGTTTGTTTGACGCAACTGGCACAAGTTTGTTTGACGCAACTGGCACAAGTTTGTTTGACGCAACTGGCACAAGTTTGTTTGACAGTTTATTCAACTGGCACAAGTTTGTTTGACGCAACTGGCACAAGTTTGTTCGACCCAACTGGCACAAGTTTGTTTGACGCAACTGGCACAAGTTTGTTTGATGCAACTGGCACAAGTTTGTTTGACGCAACTGGCACAAGTTTGTTCAACGCAACTGGCACAAGTTTGTTTGACGCAACTGGCACAAGTTTGTTCGACGCAACTGGCACAAGTTTGTTTGACGCAACTGGCACAAGTTTGTTCGACGCAACTGGCACAAGTTTGTTTGACGCAACTGGCACAAGTTTGTTTGACGCAACTGGCACAAGTTTGTTTGACGCAACTGGCACAAGTTTGTTTGACGCAACTGGCACAAGTTTGTTTGACGCAACTGGCACAAGTTTGTTTGACGCAACTGGCATAAGTTTGTTTGACGCAACTGGCACAAGTTTGTTTGTTTACGCAACTGGCACAAGTTTGTTTGACGCAACTGCGCACAAGTTTGTTCGATGCAACTGGCACAAGTTTGTTTGACGCAACTGGCACAAGTTTGTTTGACGCAACTGGCACAAGTTTGTTCTATGCGCAACTGGCAATACAAGTTTGTTGACGCAACTGGCACAAGTTTGTTTGACGCAACTGGCACAAGTTTGTTTGACGCAACTGGCACAAGTTTGTTTGACGCAACTGGCACAAGTTTGTTTGACGCAACTGGCACAAGTTTGTTTGATTTAACTGGCACAAGTTTGTTCGACGCAACTGGCACAAGTTTGTTTGACGCAACTGGCACAAGTTTGTTCTACGCAACTGGCACAAGTTTGTTTGACGCAACTGGCACAAGTTTTTTTTTACGCAACTGGCACAAGTTTGTTAGACGCAACTGGCCCAAGTTTTTTTCGACGCAACTGGCACAAGTTTGTTCGACGCAACTGGCACAAGTTTGTTTGATGCAACTGGCACAAGTTTGTTTGACGCAACTGGCACAAGTTTGTTTGACGCAACTGGCACAAGTTTGTTTGACGCAACTGGCACAAGTTTGTTTGATGCAACTGGCACAAGTTTGTTTGACGCAACTGGCACAAGTTTGTTTGACGCAACTGGCACAAGTTTGTTTGACGCAACTGGCACAAGTTTGTTTGACGCAACTGGCACAAGTTTGTTTGATGCAACTGGCACAAGTTTGTTTGACGCAACTGGCACAAGTTTGTTTGACGCAACTGGCACAAGTTTGTTTGACGCAACTGGCACAAGTTTGTTTGACGCAACTGGCACAAGTTTGTTGACGCAACTGGCACAAGTTTGTTTTGATGCAACTGGCACAAGTTTGTTGATGCAACTGGCACAAGTTTGTTTGACGCAACTGGCACAAGTTTGTTTGACGCAACTGGCAATAAGTTTGTTTGACGCAACTGGCACAAGTTTGTTTGACGCAACTGGCACAAGTTTGTTTTGACGCAACTGGCACAAGTTTGTTTGACGCAACTGGCACAAGTTTGTTTGACGCAACTGGCACAAGTTTGTTTGACGCAACTGGCACAAGTTTGTTTGACGCAACTGGCACAAGTTTGTTTACGCAACTGGCACAAGTTTGTTTTGGAACTGGCACAAGTTTGTTTTGACGCAACTGGCACAAGTTTGTTTGACGCAACTGGTACGCAGTTTGTTCGACGTAACTGGCACAAGTTTGTTTTGACGCAACTGGCACAAGTTTGTTTGACGCAACTGGCACAAGTTTGTTTTGACGCAACTGGCACAAGTTTGTTTGACAATAACTGGCACAAGTTTGTTTGACGCAACTGGCACAAGTTTGTTTGACGCAACTGGCACAAGTTTGTTCGATGCAACTGGCACAAGTTTGTTTGACGCAACTGGCACAAGTTTGTTCGATGCAACTGGCAAAGTTTTTGTTTGACGCAACTGGCACAAGTTTGTTTGACGCAACTGGCACAAGTTTGTTTAACGCAACTGGCACAAGTTTGTTTGACGCAACTGGCACAAGTTTGTTTGACACAACTGGCACAAGTTTGTTTGACGCAACTGGCACAAGTTTGTTTGACGCAACTGGCACAAGTTTGTTTGACGCAACTGGCACAAGTTTGTTTGACGCAACTGGCACAAGTTTGTTTGACGCAACTGGCACAAGTTTGTTTGACGCAACTGGCACAAGTTTGTTTGACGCAACTGGCACAAGTTTGTTTGACGCAACTGGTACAAGTTTGTTCGACGCAACTGGCACAAGTTTGTTTGACGCAACTGGCACAAGTTTGTTCGACGCAACTGGCACAAGTTTGTTTGACGCAACTGGCACAAGTTTGTTTGACGCAACTGGCACAAGTTTGTTAGACGCAACTGGCACAAGTTTGTTCGACGTAATTGGTACAAGTTTTTTCGACGCAACTGGCACAAGTTTGTTTGACACAAGAGGCACAAGTTTGTTTGACGCAACTGGCACAAGTTTGTTTGACGCAACTGGCACAAGTTTGTTCGACGCAACTGGCACAAGTTTGTTCGACGCAACTGGTACAAGTTTGTTTGACGCAACTGGCACAAGTTTGTTTGACGCTACTGGCACAAGTTTGTTTGATGCAACTGGCACAAGGTTGTTCTATGCAACTGGCACAAGTTTGTTTGACGCAAACTGGCATAAGTTTGTTTGACGCAACTGGCACAAGTTTGTTTGACGCAACTGGCACAAGTTTGTTCTACGCAACTGGCACAAGTTTGTTTGACGCAACTGGCAACAAGTTTGTTCTGACGCAACTGGCACAAGTTTGTTTGACACAACTGGCACAAGTTTGTTTGACGCAACTGGCACAAGTTTGTTTGACGCAACTGGCACAAGTTTGTTTGACGCAACTGGCACAAGTTTGTTTGACGCAACTGGCACAAGTTTGTTTGACGCAACTGGCACAAGTTTGTTTGACGCAACTGGCAAAAGTTTGTTCGACGCAACTGGCACAAGTTTGTTTGACGCAACTGGCACAAGTTTGTTTGACGCAACTGGCACAAGTTTGTTTGACGCAACTGGCACAAGTTTGTTCGACGCAACTGGCACAAGTTTGTTTGACGCAACTGGCACAAGTTTGTTTGACGCAACTGGTACAAGTTTGTTCTGACGCAACTGGTACAAGTTTGTTTGATGCAACTGGTACAAGTTTGTTTAACGCAACTGGCACAAGTTTGTTTGACGCAACTGGCACAAGTTTGTTTGACGCAACTGGCACAAGTTTGTTTTGACGCAACTGGCACAAGTTTGTTTGACACAACTGGCACAAGTTTGTTTGATGCAACTGGCACAAGTTTGTTCTACGCAACTGGCACAAGTTTGTTTTGACGTAACTGGCACAAGTTTGTTTGATGCAACTGGCACAAGTTTGTTCGACGCAACTGGCACAAGTTTGTTTGACGCAACTGGAACAAGTTTGTTTGATGCAACTGGCACAAGTTTGTTTGACGCAACTGGCACAAGTTTGTTTGATGCAACTGGTACAAGTTTGTTTGACGCAACTGGCACAAGTTTATTTGACGCAACTGGCACAAGTTTTCTCGACGCAACTGGCACAAGTTTGTTTGGCGTAACTGGCACAAGTTTGTTTGACGCAACTGGCACAAGTTTGTTTGACGCAACTGGCACAAGTTTCTTTGACGTAACTGGCACAATTTTTCTCGACGCAACTGGCACAAGTTTGTTCGCCGTAACTGGCACAAGTTTGTTCAACGCAACTGGCACAAGTTTGTTCGACGCAACTGGCACAAGTTTGTTCTACGCAACTGGCACAAGTTTGTTTGACGCAACTGGCACAAGTTTTTGATGCAACTGGCACAAGTTTGTTCTGATGCAACTGGCACAAGTTTGTTTGACGCAACTGGCACAAGTTTGTTTACGCAACTGGCACAAGTTTGTTTCAATGCAACTGGCACAAGTTTTTGTTTGACGCAACTGGCATAAGTTTTTTTGACGCAACTGGCACAAGTTTGTTTGACGCAACTGGCAAAAGTTTGTTTGACGCAACTGGCACAAGTTTGTTTGACGCAACTGGCACAAGTTTGTTTGACGCAACTGGCACAAGTTTGTTTGACGCAACTGGCATAAGTTTGTTTGACGCAACTGGCACAAGTTTGTTCGACGCAACTGGCACAAGTTTGTTTGACACAACTGGCACAAGTTTGTTTGACGCAACTGGCACAAGTTTGTTTGACCCAACTGGCACAAGTTTGTTTGACGCAACTGGCACAAGTTTGTTTGATGCAACTGGCACAAGTTTGTTTGACGCAACTGGCATAAGTTTGTTTGATGCAACTGGCACAAGTTTGTTTGACACAACTGGCAAAAGTTTGTTCTACTCAACTGGCACAAGTTTGTTCTATGCAACTGGCACTAGTTTGTTCGATGCAACTGGCAATAAGTTTGTTATACGCAACTGGCACAAGTTTGTTGACGCAACTGGAAACAAGTTTGTTCTACGCAACTGGCACAAGTTTGTTTGATGCCACTGGCACAAGTTTGTTTGACGAAACTGGCACAAGTTTTTTTGACGCAACTGGCACAAGTTTGTTAGACGCAACTGGCACAAGTTTTTTTTTACGCAACTGGCACAAGTTTTTTCGACTCAAGAGGCACAAGTTTGTTTGACGCAACTAGAACAAGTTTGTTTGACACAACTGGCACAAGTTTGTTTGACGCAACTGGCACAAGTTTGTTTGACGCAACTGGCACAAGTTTATTTGACGCAACTGGCACAAGTTTTCTCGACGAAACTGGCACAAGTTTGTTTGACGCAACTGGCACAAGTTTGTTTAACGTAACTGGCACAAGTTTGTTTGACGCAACTGGCACAAGTTTGTTTGACGCAACTGGCACAAGTTTGTTTGACGCAACTGGCACAAGTTTGTTTGACGCAACTGGCACAAGTTTGTTTGACGCAACTGGCACAAGCTTGTTTGAAGCAACTGGCACAAGTTTGTTTGATGCAACTGGCACAAGTTTGTTTGACGCAACTGGCACAAGTTTGTTCTACGCAACTGGCACAAGTTTGTTTAATGCAACTGGCACAAGTTTGTTCGACGCAACTGGCACAAGTTTGTTTTACGCAACTGGCACAAGTTTGTTTGACGCAACTGGCATAAGTTTGTTTGACGCAACTGGCACAAGTTTGTTCTATCAACTAGCACAAGTTTGTTTGACGCAACTGGCACAAGTTTGTTTGACACAACTGGCACAAGTTTGTTTGACGCAACTGGCACAAGTTTGTTTGACGCAACTGGCGCAAGTTTACTTAACGCAACTGGCACAAGTTTTCTCGACGCAACTGGCACAAGTTTGTTCACCGTAACTGGCACAAGTTTGTTTGACGCAACTGGCACAAGTTTGTTTGACGCAACTGGCACAAGTTTGTTTGACGCAACTGGCACAAGTTTGTTTTGACGCAACTGGCACAAGTTTGTTCTGATGCAACTGGCACAAGTTTGTTCGACGCAACTGGCACAAGTTTGTTTGACGCAACTGGCACAAGTTTGTTCTACGCAACTGACACAAGTTTGTTTGATGCAACTGGTACAAGTTTGTTCGACGCAACTGGCACAAGTTTGTTTGACGCAACTGGCACAAGTTTGTTTGACGCAACTGGCACAAGTTTGTTTGACGCAACTGGCACAAGTTTGTTTTATGCAACTGGCACAAGTTTGTTCTACGCAACTGGCACAAGTTTGTTCGACGCAACTGGCACAAGTTTGTTCGACGCAATTGGCACAAGTTTGTTTGATGCAACTGGCACAAGTTTGTTTGACGCAACTGGCACAAGTTTGTTCGACGCAACTGGCATAAGTTTGTTCGACCCAACTGGCACAAGTTTGTTCGACCCAACTGGCACAAGTTTTTTTGACGCAACTGGCACAAGTTTGTTAGACGCAACTGGCACAAGTTTGTTCAACGCAACTGGCACAAGTTTGTTCGACGCAACTGGCACAAGTTTGTTTGATGCAACTGGCACAAGTTTGTTTGACGTAACTGGCAAAAAGTTTGTTTGATGCAACTGGCACAAGTTTGTTTGACGCAAATGGCACAAGTTTGTTTGACGAACTGGCACAAGTTTGTTTGACGCAACTGGCACAAGTTTGTTTGACGCAACTGGCACAAGTTTGTTCTACGCAACTGGCACAAGTTTGTTCTACGCAACTGGCACAAGTTTGTTTGACGCAACTGGCACAAGTTTGTTTGACGCAACTGGCAATAAGTTTGTTTGATGCAACTGGCACAAGTTTGTTTGACGCAACTGGCACAAGTTTGTTTGACGAACTGGCACAAGTTTGTTTGACGCAACTGGCACAAGTTTGTTCGACGCAACTGGCACAAGTTTGTTTAACGCAACTGGCACAAGTTTGTTTGACGCAACTGGAACAAGTTTGTTTGACGCAACTGGCACAAGTTTGTTTGACGCAACTGGCACAAGTTTGTTTGACGCAACTGGCACAAGTTTTTTTGACGCAACTGGCACAAGTTTGTTTGACGCAACTGGCACAAGTTTGTTCGACGCAACTGGCACAAGTTTGTTTGACGCAACTGGCACAAGTTTGTTTGATGCAACTGGCACAAGTTTGTTTGACGCAACTGGCACAAGTTTGTTTTACGCAACTGGCACAAGTTTGTTTGACGCAACTGGCACAAGTTTGTTTGACGCAACTGGCACAAGTTTGTTTAACGCAACTGGCACAAGTTTGTTTGACAAACTGGCACAAGTTTGTTCGACGCAACTGGCACAAGTTTGTTTTGACGCAACTGGCACAAGTTTGTTTGACGCAACTGGCACAAGTTTGTTTGACGCAACTGGCACAAGTTTGTTTGACGCAACTGGCACAAGTTTGTTTGACGCAACTGGAACAAGTTTGTTTGACGCAACTGGCACAAGTTTGTTTCGACGCAACTGGCACAAGTTTGTTCTACGCAACTGGCACAAGTTTGTTTGACGCAACTGGCACAAGTTTGTTTGACGCAACTGGCACAAGTTTGTTCTACGCAACTGGCACAAGTTTGTTTGACGCAACTGGCACAAGTTTGTTCGACGCAACTGGCACAAGTTTGTTCTACGCAACTGGCATAAGTTTGTTTGACGCAACTGGCACAAGTTTGTTTGACGTAACTGGCACAAGTTTTTCGACGCAACTGGCACAAGTTTGTTTGACGCAACTGGCACAAGTTTGTTTGATGCAACTAGCACAAGTTTGTTTGACGCTACTGGCACAAGGTTGTTCTACCCAACTGGCACAAGTTTGTTCGACGCAACTAGCCCAAGTTTGTTTGACGCAACAGGCACAAGTTTGTTAGACGCAACTGGCACAAGTTTGTTCGACGCAACTGGCACAAGTTTGGACGCAAGTTTGTTTTACGCAACTGGCACAAGTTTGTTTGACGCAACTGGCACAAGTTTGTTTGACGCAACTGGCACAAGTTTGTTTGACGCAACTGGCACAAGTTTTTTGACGCAACTGGTACAAGTTTGTTCGAGCAACTGGCACAAGTTTGTTCTAATCAACTGGCACAAGTTTGTTTGACGCAACTGGCACAAGTTTGTTTGACGCAACTGGCACAAGTTTGTTTGACGCAACTGGCAAAGTTTGTTACGACGCAACTGGCACAAGTTTGTTCTACATAACTGGCACAAGTTTGTTTGACGCAACTGGTACAAGTTTGTTTTGATGCAACTGGCACAAGTTTGTTTTGACGCAACTGGCACAAGTTTGTTTTGACGCAACTGGCAACAAGTTTGTTTGACGCAACTGGCACAAGTTTGTTTGATGCAACTGGCACAAGTTTGTTCGACAGCAACTGGCACAAGTTTGTTTGACGCAACTGGCACAAGTTTGTTCGACGCAACTGGCACAAGTTTGTTCTGATGCAACTGGCAAGTTTGTTTGACGCAACTGGCACAAGTTTGTTCGACGCAACTGGCACAAGTTTGTTCTGACGCAACTGGCACAAGTTTGTTTGACGCAACTGGCACAAGTTTGTTTGACGCAACTGGCACAAGTTTGTTTGACGCAACTGGCACAAGTTTTTGTTTGACGCAACTGGCACAAGTTTGTTTGACGCAACTGGCACAAGTTTGTTTGACGCAACTGGCACAAGTTTGTTTGACGCAACTGGCACAAGTTTGTTTGACGCAACTGGCACAAGTTTGTTTGACTCAACTGGCACAAGTTTGTTTGACGCAACTGGCACAAGTTTGTTTGACGCAACTGGCACAAGTTTGTTTGACGCAACTGGCACAAGTTTGTTTGACGCAACTGGCACAAGTTTGTTAGACGCAACTGGCACAAGTTTGTTTGACGCAACTGGCACAAGTTTGTTTGACACAACTGGCACAAGTTTGTTTGACGTAACTGGCACAAGTTTGTTTGACGCAACTGGCACAAGTTTGTTTGACGCAACTGGCATAAAGTTTGTTTGACAACTGGCACAAGTTTGTTTGACGCAACTGGCACAAGTTTGTTCTGACGCAACTGGCACAAGTTTGTTCTGACGCAACTGGCACAAGTTTGTTCGATGCAACTGGCACAAGTTTGTTTGATGCAACTGGCACAAGTTTGTTCTATGAAACTGGCACAAGTTTGTTTGACGCAACTGGCACAAGTTTGTTTGACGCAACTGGCACAAGTTTGTTTGACGCAACTGGCACAAGTTTTATCGACGCAACTGGCACAAGTTTGTTCGACGCAACTGGCAACAAGTTTGTTTGACGCAACTGGCACAAGTTTGTTTGACGCAACTGGCACAAGTTTGTTTGACGCAACTGGCACAAGTTTGTTCGATGCAACTGGCACAAGTTTGTTTGACGCAACTGGCACAAGTTTGTTTGACGCAACTGGCACAAGTTTGTTTGACGCAACTGGCACAAGTTTGTTTTGACGCAACTGGCACAAGTTTGTTTGACGCAACTGGCACAAGTTTGTTTGACGCAACTGGCACAAGTTTGTTTGACGCAACTGGCACAAGTTTGTGTTTGACGCAACTGGCACAAGTTTGTTTGACGCAACTGGCACAAGTTTGTTCGTAGGTAACTGGCACAAGTTTGTTTGACGCAACTGGCACAAGTTTGTTTGACGCAACTGGCACAAGTTTGTTTGACGCAACTGGCACAAGTTTGTTTGAAGCAACTGGCACAAGTTTGTTCGGCGCAACTGGCACAAGTTTGTTTGACGAAACTGGCACAAGTTTGTTTTGATGCAACTGGCACAAGTTTGTTTGACGCAACTGGCACAAGTTTGTTTGACGCAACTGGCACAAGTTTGTTTGACGCAACTGGCACAAGTTTGTTCGACGCAACTGGCACAAGTTTGTTTGACGTAACTGGCACAAGTTTGTTTGATGCAACTGGCACAAGTTTGTTTGACGCAACTGGCATAAGTTTGTTCGACGCAACTGGCACAAGTTTGTTTGACGCAACTGGCACAAGTTTGTTTGACGCAACTGGCACAAGTTTGTTTTGACGCAACTGGCACAAGTTTGTTTGACGCAACTGGCAAAGTTTGTTTGACGCAACTGGCACAAGTTTGTTTTGATGCAACTGGCACAAGTTTGTTCGATGCAACAGGCACAAGTTTGTTCTACGCAACTGGCACAAGTTTGTTCTACGCAACTGGCATAAAGTTTGTTTTACGCAACTGGCACAAGTTTGTTTGAAGCAACTGGCACAAGTTTGTTTGACGCAAC
>NC_089798.1:9687116-9724616 GCF_040412425.1 Macrobrachium rosenbergii
AGAGACTAGAATTGAAATAGTGTTGTAAAGTCATTTATAAAGTCTCTGCTGAACATGTTATTTGTAAAGTCTCTGCTGAGCAAGTTTTGTTTGGTGACGTCCTATTTTCTTTGCCTCTACAATTCGTCACACCTGACGTGCCAGGTCACGTAAATCCAATCATTTAAACTATGTATATAATTGTTTACCTGTTCTCAATTTATGTATATAATTGTTTACCTGTTGTCAATTTATGTACCGTGTATTTCTTCTTTCGCAAGCATCAAGATTGTATTCAATTTCAATTCTGTCTATTTTCACATTGTAAATTGTACTCGTTTGTTGTATTTATTGTTAATTATTATCGACCTCAGGTCACCTATGCTCCCATTGTATTCCGCGGCGCAGCGTCAGTCTGCCACTATATAAACCGCCTGGATCATGAATGAATCAGCAGTAGTCTTTTACCTGCTCATTTTTTTGCACCTCTTATAGTGGTGACCCGGGAGTGGTTCCTGGAGCCATTAGCGGACCCATACGGCGACTCAGTCTTGGCTCCAGGAACTAACTCACGCCCCTAGTGGACTAATTACGGCGCTGTAACCAGCGTTTGGGCGTGCTGACTCTCATCGGCAAAATCACCAGCGTCATTAGCGGACTCACTCGGCGCGCTTCCAAGTGCATTTTGACGCGAGTATCCCACTCCAATTAAGAGGGCAAAGAGCGAGCATGGATGCGGACATCCCTTCCCTCGTTCAGTTAACCACTAACCTCGCGGATTCGGATGTCTACCTCCCTCCCATATCACCCGCCCCAAGCCCCCGTGCCAAGGCTCTCACGCTCCTCTACATCCCTGCCCACACCCCGCACTCTCCCTTGCCCGGGGCCCTGCCCGGCGGGACAATCAAGGGCCGCCCTGTCCATAAAACTGCCGCCGTTCACGCAGGGGAATCCATCGGCATGGCTGTACAGGGTCGAGAGCCAGTTCAGGCTGACGGAACTCAACGACAAGGTGCTACAGGCAGACACAGTACTCAACGCCCTGCTGGAGGAGATCTACAGGAAGCTCATCCCGTGGGTGTCCGCCGCACGCCCCCTCGCCTACCACCTCCTGAAGAAATCCCTCCTTGAGGCATGCTCCCTGCCGATCGCCGAGCAGGCCGCCCGCGCCCTCGACCTCGCCATCAGCCCGCGGCAGGATCAGAGCATCATGGCGTCATGGGGCATGATACAGGACCTCCTCACCTTCCCAGACACCGGCGGCAGTGGAAAACAACACGAAATAAGCCTGTCACGGGAGCTCCTCCTCCGTCAGCTCCTCCCGGAGGTCCGCATGCAAATCCCTGAGGCCTACGCGATGCCCCTTGAGGTCCTGATCCGCACAGCGCAGCACCTGACGGACTCCGTGAAGGCAACGAAGCAGGTACCAGCGCCTGCACTCCCAGTCAGCACCATCCAGTAGGAGTAGGGTCAACGTCGTCACTAGGAGGCGCCCAGCGCCTCACTGCGGGTAGAATTCCCTGGGTCTTTGCCACTACCACAGGCGGTTCGGCAAGGATGCCCGGAACTGCCTGCCGCCCTGTTCATTCGCTCGTTCAAAAAACGGGGTAGGTGGCGGCCAGCAGGACAGGCCGCCATGGCAACAGAAGAACCCAGGGGCCCAGAGCCAGTAGGCTTCTACATCCGCGACACTGTCTCCGGTAGGATGATGCTGGTCGACACGGGGGTTGTTAGATCAATCTTCCTGGTATCCAGAGAGACCGCAGCGAGAACCAGACCCGGCTGCCTCCCTGACGGCCACCAATGGGTCCCCCATCCTCTCCTACGGCACCAGGCCCCTGTCGATCTCCATCCTTGGCCGGAGATACTCCTGGGACTTCGTTGTCGCAGACGTAAGGACCCCGCTCCTGGGTGCAGATTTCCTTGCCCACTTTGGGCTGGCATTCGACGTCAGTCGGAAGCACCTCCTCAACACCGACTCCTGCCAGTCCCTGCCGTTGGCAACGGGGCCCAAGGCGCCCACCATCTGCTCCGCCACCCCCCACCAGTACTCACACCTGCTGACGGAGTTCCCTGACGTGTTCAGGCCCGAGCTCCACCAAGTACCCGGGGCCCCAGCCAAACATGGCATCTACCATCACATAACAACAAAGGGCCCCCTGCACACGTGAGGTTCCGGAGTCTTCCCCCTCGGAGCCTTCAGGAGGCCAAGAACGCGTTCGCCATAATGGAGCGGATGGGAATCTGCACGAAGGCTTCCAGCCCATGGGCCTTCCCCCTCCACATGGTGCAGAAACCAGACGACTCCTGGAGACCCTGCGGTGACTACAGGCGGCTTAACCTCGCAACGGAACCTGACTATTACCCCCTGCCGAACATGCAGGACCTCACAGCCTCCTTTCACGGGGCCAAAATATTCACTAAATTGGATCTCTTGAAATCCTATTTTCAGGTACCATTCATGCCAGGGGACATACCAAAGACCATATCATCACGCCTTTCGGGTCCTACGTGTTCGCCTTCTCCACCTTCGGCCTGAGGAACACCGGGGCGACTTTCCAGCAGCTCATGGACAGCATCCTGGGGGACCTGAAGTTCTGCGTCTGCTACATAGATGATATCCTTATATTTTCCAGGTCCCACAAGGAGCACCAGAAACACATCCAGGCAGTCCTGCAGCGCCTGCAGGAGAACGGCCTCGTCGTACGCTTCGACAAATGCACCTCCAGCGTCCAGAAAGCCGACTTCCTGGGCCACGAGGTATCCCCGAATGGTGTCCGCCCGCTCACATCCAAAGTCGCAGCCATCACCAGGTTCCACGTCCCCACCTCCGTCAAGGCCATCCAGGAGTTCCTCGGGATGGTGAACTACTACAGGCGGTTCATCCCCGGGATTGCACACACCACGGCCCCCCTGACGGAGACCCTGAAAGGCCAACCAAAGTCCTTATTGTGAGAACCCAGCCAGCAGCAGGCCTTCTCCCTGACGAAGGCCGCCCTCGCTGAGGCAACCGCCTTTGCCCACCAGGATCCCAACGCCCCCCTCCAGCTGACGACGGACGCCAGCAGCGTTGCCTGTAGTACTGTCCTGGAGCAGGTCATCGACGGCACCCCCCAGCCCATCGCCTTCTTCAGCAAGAAGTTCAACCCTGCAGAGGCCCTTTACAGCACCTTCAACAGGGAACTCTGCGCAGTGTACCATGCAGTCCGGCACTTCAAGTTCCTCCTGGGGGGCACACCCTTCACAATCTACACAGACCACCAGCTGCTGGTCCACGCCTTCACCAAGCAGGGGGACGCATAGTCTTCCAGGCAGCAGCGGCATCTCTCGGCCACCGCCGAGTTCACCTGCTCCGTCAAGTACCTCCCCGGCAGGAAGAACCCTGTGGCGGGCGCCCTCTCCAGAGTCGAGCTAAGCGCGGTGCAGCTCGGGATCAACTATGAAGACCTCACCAGGGAGCAGGCCACCGACCCAGAGACCCCAGCCTACCGCACTGCCATCACGTCCCTGAAGTGGAGGGACGTGCCCCTCGCCCCCGGGGGCCCAAATCTCCTCTGCGACGTCATTACCGGCCAGCCCCGCCCCCTGATGCCAGCCTCCCGCCGCTGCCAGGTATTCGACATCATCCACGGCCTGTCAGACCCCTCCGGCAGGACGACGGCCAAGCTGCTGTCAGAGAAGTTCATTTGGCACGGAGTGCAGAAGGACGCAAGGACCTGGGCGAGGCAGTGCCTGCAGCGCCAAACCAGCAAGGTGGGGCATCACACCGAGTCCGGGGTAGGCGAGTTCCCGCAGCCAGGGCGGTTTTTCGGCCATGTTCACATCGACGTCGTCGGGCCCTTTTCCCCTGTCAGGTGGGTCCGGATATCTCCTGATGGTGGTAGACCGCTCAATGAGGTGGCCTGAACCCACGCCAATGCAAGAAGCCACCGCCAGTGCATGCGCCGAGGCCCTGCTCTCCAGCTGGATCAGCTGCTTCAGCGTCCCAGACCACATCACAATCGACAGGGGTCCCGCCTTCCTGTCCGAATTGTGGTCCGCCCTGGCTCGGCTGCTGGGGACAGCTCATCACACCACCACGGCCTACAACCCAGCTGCCAACGGCTTGGTCGAGCGGCTTCACAGGTCCCTGAAGGTGTCCCTTATGGCCCGCTGCACTGCCGAGGACTGGAAGTACCAGCTGCCGTGGGTCCTCCTCGGGTTGAGAACCACCCCCAGGGCTGACAGCGCCCCGTCCGCAGCTGAGAAAACCTACGGCGAGCCCCTCGTTGTCCCGGGCGAGCTAGTGACAGAGGATTGCCACAACCCATCTGTCCAGAGGCTTCGCGACATAGTCGGCAAGTTCGCCCCCTGCAAGCGGACATATACCGACAGGTTGGCCACCTTCACACCGCCTGGGCTGGCCCCCACCACCCACGTCTTCGTCACTGACCAGGCCCTACAGAGGGCCCTTCCGTGTCCTGGAGCGGAACAACAAGGCGTTCCTGCTTGCACTTCACGGGAGGAACAATTGGGTGTCAGTAGACCGAGTCAAGCCCGCCCTCCTGGAGGAGGACACAGACGTCACCACATCGCAACCGTCGCCGCAGCCAGGCCCTTGTAAGAAGCAGGCACGCGGCCGCCCCCGGAAAAGACCGCCCACACCCACAGTCAGCCACCCCCACACACAGGATGTCCCCCCGATGTCCTCACGCAGCTGTGGCACCCTTCAGCGCCCCAGCAGATACGACGACTAATCAGATGTTACCCACGTCTTGGGGGGGGGAGTATTTGTAAAGTCTCTGCTGAACATGTTATTTGCAAAGTCTCTGCTGAGCAAGTTTTCTTTGGTGACGTCCCATTTTCTTTGCCTTTACAATTCATCACACCTGACGTGCCAGGTCACGTAAATCCAATAATTTAAACTGTGTATATAATTGTTTACCTGTCCTCAATTTATGTACCGTGTATTTCTTCTTTCACAGGCATCAGGATTGTATTCAATTTCAATTCTGTCTATTTTCACATTGTAAAGTGTACTCGTTCGCTGTATTTATTGTTAATTATTATCGACCTCAAGTCACCTATGCTCCCATTGTATTCCGCGGCGTGACATCAGTCTACCGCTATATAAACCGCCTGGATCATGAATAAATCAGCAGTACTCTTTTACCTGCTCATTTTTTTGCACCTCTTATAGTGTCTATAACCCAAACTTCATCTACAGAGGACGATGATAGCTACGAATTGGTAGCTGAAAACAAGATGAACAATTCTTCAATATTAGAAAATTTAGAGAACAAACTAAAACATCTGAGTGTTGAACAAAGCAAAGAATTAAGTGAGATGATTCAAAATTTCCCTGAGATTTTTACAGACGTACCTAAGTGTACCGACTTGACAAAGCATGCGGTAAAGATCAGAGAAGATTGCAAACCATTTAAGCAAAGAGCTTACCGTGTATCACCTTTTCATCGAGATGTTTTAAAAAAGGAAGTTGAATATTTATTGCAGCATGGATTGGCAGAACCCAGTTCAAGTCATTACAGTTCTCCTTGTGTATTAGTAAAGAAACCAGATGGCTCATTTAGGATGTGCACTGATTATAGAAACTGAATTCCATCAGTGTGGCTGACAATTATCCCTATCTCTTATTGATCAATTACTTGATAATAATGGGCAAGAAGTTTGTTTCCAAAATAGACGTATATTATCAAATTCCCTTAGATGAGGATGCCAAGTTGCTGTCAGCTTTCATTACTCCTTTTGGATTATATCAATACACTGTCTTGCCATTTGGACTGATGAATGCACCTGCAACTTTCCAACGAGTGATGGATCAGCTGCTAAGATCAATCAAAGGAGTGGGTGTATAGTTTGATGATATTGTGATTTATTCTAACACCTGGGAAGAACATCTAAGGATTTTAAGGAAAGTGTTTAAGGAACTATGAGAAGCATGACTAACAGCCAACTTACAGAAAATTGAATTTGGAAAAGCAACTGTTCAGTATTTAGGATCTGAAGTTGGAAAAGGCCTTCTCGCTCCTCTTGACGCAAATGTAGGAGGTATTTGTAAGGCTACCCCTCCTACTAATAGAAAATAGCTAAAAAGATTTTTGGGCATGGGTGGATTTTATCGCCGGTTTTGTCCAAATTTCTCAGCTGTAGTAGCTCCTTTAACTGACTTAACCAGCCTGAAAACCAAGTTTTGTTTGGACCCCAGAATGTCAAGAATCTTTTGAGAAGGTTAAAGTGCAGGCTCCAGACTTCAATAAAAAGTTTGTGATACGAGTTGACACATCTGATAGTGGAATTGGAGCTGTTCTCCCTCAAGAAGATCGCTATCATATTATGCACCCTGTATGATTCATGTCGTCAAAGCTAAAAAAACCTCAGAAGAATTATTCTACAATTGAAAAGAAGACATTGGCACTAATTACAGCCTTGAAAAAGTTTGAAGTGTATGTGAACCAACCTAATAATGAGGAAATTTTAGTGTTATCTTGCCACAGCCCTATTTCGTTCATCAATAAGATGACGAATAACAATCAACGATTAACCAGGTGGTCTTTGTGTTTACAACCATATAATGTAAAAGTGAAACATATGGGAAAGATAATGTTGTTGCAGATTATTTATCCCGTTCCGAATTGTTGGATTCCAACCAGGGATAATTAATCTTCTGGGGGGAGGAATATTATAATATGTGAATAGTCTGTAAAAGTAATGTGTGTTCTGTATTTTTTGATATGTTGTCTGTATTTTTTATATGATTTTTCTTTCAGATACCTCATGTGCTGTGAAGTGTAATGAGGTGGTTTTGTAATATATGCATTGCTGGGCAATGCTTATATATGTTATATATCCTTTTGTGTTTGTAATATATTATGTTTTGTGGGAGATGGAGTTTCAGATTCTGTAAAGAGAGCTATTTTTGTGACCAGATCAGATAAGATCAGATAAGATCATCCTAACCGCATAAGAAATGCGTATGCGAGAGAGGACACTCATGTTATCTTTGATAAGGGATGACTGGCTGATAGCCGAGACTCGTTCAAAGCCCTATGTTTGTTTAAACAAATGTCAAGGCAGGAAGTTGGCTGCCAATAATTCAGATAAGGGGCAAAACATATTGCTTTCTGAGCCAAAGAATAAATCCAGGAATAGACTGTTTATTCTGTAGAAGAAGAAATTCTGTATTCTGTTTATTCCAGTAGAGAGAGGAACTCGGTTTATTCTAAGATTCTGTCAGTGTAACCTCTTTCTTTAAATGACTAATTGGCAACCAGGTTTGGAGTCATAGCAGGCATTAGTGAACCAAAAGTAGTTAGTTAGAATAGGGAGCTGGTAGGATAAGGTGGCAATCTCTCTCTCTCTCTCTCTCTCTCTCTCTCTCTCTCTCTCTCTCTCTCTCTCTCTCTCTCTCTCAACCCATCCTTATATAGAAGGGTGTAAAGTAATGGTCACTCTCCCACAAAACATATAAGTTTTGTGAATGGTTAAAAGTACTTGCATTGTACAGGCATTGTGAAGTGTACTTACTGAGGAATAAGAAGTTGTGTAATGGAGTGCAGAGAGGTGTAAGGCAATATGTTATTTGCTTGTTTTTTACCATGGTAAAAATTTGAGGTTATTTTCGTAAAAAGTTAATTTGTTGTTTTGGTAAGAGGTGGATATGATCTTTTAAAAAGTGGATGTGTTCTTTTTGAGAGATAGATATAATCTTTAAACAGATTTTGTCTTAGTGAAATTGCTGTTGGTATATTTTCTGCTGCATATTAATTTTTAATATGTCCTTGTTTTCATATTATTCTTATTTGCTCATGTGTTTATAATTTCACAGTGATACCCAAAATTATGTTGATACTTTAACATTGAATACTTGTTCTGATTTCCATTTCTTGAGATTTCTTTTTCAAATCTAGAATAAATCTTAATATTTTGAATTTTGCCCATTCAACTTAATTTCTTGATAAATTAAAGTTTTGTGAATTAAACTTGTTGAAGAATTAATTAATCTTACATTGTTATTGTGAACTCTAATTATAACTTTTGAACTTTTGAACTTAGAAATAAATTTATGTGATTAAAGTTTTAAAAGCACAGTGTTTCATTTTGACCACCAGTGATTAGAGATATTTGTGTATGTGTTCACAAGGTAAGTGATATATCTGTAACGTTCTCCTTTGATTTTATCGAAGTGAATTAGAACCAGGGAAGCAATTATAGTGTTTGATGAAGTGATGGCCTTTTTCCCCTAGTTTATTTGTTTATTAACAGTAGTTACCTCACCCATAACTTGATAAACTTAGAGTGATTTTTCAAGTGTTAAGCAAGTTTTAAGGGATCACTGTTACCTTTAGAGTGTTTAGTCGTAATATTATTGTTATGAGGTTTCAGGTATCTGGCTGTAGTGAGGTAAATTTTGGTTTTAATATTTGTGTAATAACCAGGTACTTGATCACTTCGATGACAATATATATATATATATATATATATATATATATATATATATATATATATATATATATATATATATGTATATATATATATATATATATATATATATATATATATATATGTATGTATGTATGTATGTATGTATATATATGTGTGTGTGTATACAAACAGTGATACCTGTACCCACAAAAATAATTGGTTGGAGGGAAGAGCCCATGGGTATAAAAACCCATAGGTACAATCATTTTTTCCCTTAAGGGATAATGGGAAATGGACTATTTGGTTTTCCAGCCCCAAAATAACCCCATAAAAAACATTTTTAGGCACAATAATTGAGCTTTTGGTGAATATAAGTGCTATTGATTGAGAAATACCATATTTGCTGGCGTATTAGACACACTTTTTTATTTCTAAGTGTTTCAAAAAACTGCCCTGCATTCAATGCGGCCATCTTACAGATGTTAGCCTGGGCACCATAGGCTAGGGTAGGCCTAGCCTACAGTGAACACACTGGGTATGCACAAAAATTGTTGCTAATAATAAAACACTGAAAAACAAGCCTAATTATTACAGAAAATGTTACTGGATTAAAGTATGAAATCATAATTATGTAAATTTATACACACCTTTAAAGGAGACTAAGTTAAATTTATTTACCATAAATAACCAGCATATACGTGTTACCACGACAGGCCACAGGATGCTGCTATGATTTTGTTTACGTCCACTCATTGCAAATGGCTGACAGGCTAACTACTGATGTATCGTAAGCAATTTTTCATAAGTTTGTGATAACAGACTGATAATTCTGCTTGTTTTCAATACATATTTTATTATAAATAATAAAATATTGAAAACAAGCCGCTAACTGCCGACGTATCATGAGCAATTTTTCGTAAGTTTTTTATAACAGACTGATAATTCACCTTGTTTTCAATACGAATTTTATTATAAATGATAAAATATTGAAAACAAGCCGCTAACTTTTCTCATTTTGTTTGCATGTCCATTACTGGTTAATAGTTACCAAATCCTACTTTAAATAGTGGAGATGTCCTTTTGTTTGTAAGACCCTTTGTTTGTCTTAGTCATAAACTCTGACTGTGTTCAACTACATTGGAGTGTTGTTCCGTTGTAGATTTGTTGTCGCCTTAATTATAGCCATGAGTTAATGCCTTATGCATCTTCCCCAGAAGAAAATAAAGTGAAACAGCATAGCAACAATTTTCATTTTTCTTTCAGAAAAGAGATTCAGAAAATTTGAGAATCATTGTTTGAAGATGATGTATACCACATGTGCATCAATATTCAGTCAGAATATATATATAATTATATGTATATATATACTAGCTGACCAACCTGACACTGCCCGGGAAAACTCTAAAGGACTCAGAAAAATTTTCCTGGATCTCATTGGAACTGTTTTGTATTGTAAAGTATGTGTACTTTCATTGAAAATGCCTTTCTCTCCCGTGATTGATAATTCTGTGATGAATTTATTCCTTTAAATAAACATGATATATATATATATATATATATATATATATATATATATATATATATATATATATATATATATATATATATATATATATATATATATATATATATATATATATATATATCTTATTAAAATGGTGAGAGAGAGAGAGAGAGAGAGAGAGAGAGAGAGAGAGAGAGAGAGAGAGAGAGAGAGAGTGATTGACATGTGGTGGCAAATATTCTTGAGTCTTTTTCTAGCGTGACTTGATGTTTAATGCCGTTCATAAAGGGAATTTATAAATGACAGAGAGAGAGAGAGGGAGAGAAAGAGATTGCAAACATGAATTTGCTTGCAATAGTTAAAAACCTCATAGATAGATATCCTCCAGATTGTTTGAGTGATGCTTAAGAGAAAGAGAGAGAGAAAGAGAGAGAGTTTAGTGGAGGTGGTTAAGCGAGGTTGAAAGTGTTAGTGCGCATGGTGGTAGTGGTGTTGAAATTGATGGCGATGGTGGAAGTGTTGTTGCTAAACTGCCCAATAATTATTCCAGACCTCATTTAAACCGACTTCATAATGAAATATGTCACTGTAACATCATGAAGCAGTCCCCATAGCGAATTCCGAAGATAAAGAAAAAAAGAAGAGACGAAAGAATTAATGAAGAAATTCGCGTGTGAACGAATAAAAAAAGGAAACACCGTATATCTTGCACGTCGGTGTCAGCCAGCAGCTACTATGCATGCACAGTTGAGGAAGGGCTCTCTGCTTCAGTTACTACAAAAAGAGGATCTCTACTTATAGAAATTATCTGTATACTGTAGGTTTTCAATGTTGATTTTATCAAGGTAATAACAACTACATTAATAATTATCATAACTTATGATGAAAATTCACATAAATTCTGATAAAAAAATTGATATTATAGGGGATTTAATGCTGCAGGTTAATCATACATCTGACAACGCTGGGAAGAAAACCTGGAGCACTCAGGTGAAAAATTATCATTAACCCATAAAGCACCTGAAGGAAAACCTGACAGAATTGGTAAAAACGAAAATTTAATTCAATTTCTCCGTGTTTAATGTCTGTCACAAGGGTAGGGGTTTGATTTTTAGTTACTGGTGTCACATAGGGGCCGCGTGCCAAATTTTGTCTGGGTCTGTCAAGCGGTTCAGATTTCTGTAGCACAGACATGCAAACATTCACTTGTATATAAATATATATATATATATATACATATATACATATACACACACATATATATATTGTTACTGTGTGCTTTGGCTGATAAGTTTCTTAATTAATTAATGTAAGTTATGTAGCCCTGCTTTGCCAAGGACACATGTAAACTGTCGATTGAAGCTGAAAGTTACCCTCAAAAGACAGACAATTACTTAATTGGATTAGGTCATCAGTCTGGATTACGTATGGAAAAAATGGATTACTTCTGTAACAAAGGAATTACATTAAACCCTTTCACTTCCCACTAGTCCAAACAAAGAAAGAATGTGCTGTGATAGCAAGGAAATTACATGAACCTTTAGTCAACGTCTGACACAGTCAATTTTCCCAGCTTCCGTAAAAAAATATAACGCAACGAATGTTTGTACTCTAACGGATATTTCTCTTCCAAACACTGGTGATCAGGATCCAAGGGTTGATTGAAATTTACTTACACTTGACTTTCCATAATTCCTACTTACTGCACAGGAATAGCTTATGCAGTTCACTAGGTAATGATTATTATTCATATACTAGACTTCATAAAAGAAATATGATTGTACCAGGTTCTCTTGTAAATGGTGGCTGAAGGGGAAACAATGGAAAAATTCAAGTACAGTGAACAAGATACTAGCAAGTCGGTGAAAATCTTGTCAATTCCAGACTTACCATGACGTACCATGACATAGGTTGCTTGCACAGTGCAACTGCCTATCAGCGTTCTCGAAGAACACTTATTGTTGATTTACTGAGTAAAATAACAGATAGGGAAGGATAAAAGATAGAGTTGCTTGGAGCACAAATACGTGCTTGTTTCATGATGGTAGGACTCTCTCTCCTAGCATGAGGTCAGGTCAGGGCTGCTGTTGGTCCAACGTTTGCCCATAGCCCCTGGCAGTCTGAAAAATTGACACAGACATCGCTGAATGCATAGGACAGGGAAAAAGGAAGCTTAAGACCACCTTCAATAGAGGTTACTTGGTGAAAACCCTACCTGTTGGTTAGGACTCTAATGCTAACTTATTCCTTACTAAGACGTTACTTTTTTGAAAACACAACACTACCTTCCCTCGCCCACGTTCTCTTAGCTTCGACAGAGATGCCTTCCTGTCTTTGTCAGAATGATATTGTTACTAAAATAATGCAGAGAGGGTGAACAGCAGAATATTTATAAAAGCTCCCTCCCCCCCACCCTTAAGAAGGCCTTCACTCCCTTTCAGGCGTGAAGGTCTGTACTAAGCAAGCTGTTCGCCTCTATTACATTACTCTTCTCCCCTGAGCAGATTTGTCCCGTGCAGTCTAACTAGCTACGGACCTACCTAACTCTAGAAAGGACATGAGCTTTAATCACTTACAGAATCCTAACTGTACTTAAAGGTGCTTATGGTTAATACGTGCTACCTCTTATAATCAGCCCTTTGTTGGCCGACTCGGTAGAGCTTCAGACTGTCATTTGATGGGCCAGAGTTTACATTACTCTTCTCCCCTGAGCAGATTTGTCCCATGCAGTCTAACTAGCTACGGACCTACCTAACTCTAGAAAGGACATGAGCTTTAATCACTTACAGAATCCTAACTGTACTTAAAGGTGCTTATGGTTAATACGTGCTACCTCTTATAATCAGCCCTTTGTTGGCCGACTCGGTAGAGCTTCAGACTGTCATTCGATGGGCCGGAGTTCAATTCCCGCAGCCGGCTGATGAAGAGTTAGAGGAGTTTATTTCTGGTGATAGAAATTAATTTCTCGCTATAATGTGGTTCGGATTCCACAATAAGCTGTAGGTCCCGTTGCTAAGTAACCAAATGGTTCTTAGCCACGTAAAATAAGTCTAATCCTTCGGGCCAGCCCTAGGAGAGCTGTTAATCAGCTCAGTGGTCTGGTAAAACTAAGGTACACTTTTTTTTTACCTCTTATAATCGTGATTTTTTTAGACCTAGCCAAATGGTACATTCTATGGTATCTCCTAGCCTAACCTATCTTAACACAGCCGGAGCACCAACATAAGGGACAATGAACTACCTAAATTACAAGGTTTTCTGCACTACACTTGGTAATTACTGGTTAATACATGAGGTTTGTGTCATATCATAAATGCTTGCCTCACTGAGGTCTTAGGCCATGCATGTCATGAGCGTAGTGGCTCTCTTCACAATAGTTTAGACTGTCTGATTTCAGTTACACTGTACTTACATCGTTACTGCGGCTTGATGGAAGGTGTAAGTGATAAAGTTACTATTCCGATGTACTTAATCTGGTCTAGGCTACTGTATGCTAGAGATCACGCTGGCTGCCTCCTCTGGGCAAGGGACCAGGATCACTCTAAGATGGTAAGGCACTGTGCTGAGAGGGCACTAGTTCCAGGATGAGTCATGGCTCTGCAACTATTGGGCTCTCTTCTGCCCCTTCTTCTTCTTCTTCTTCGGGTTCCTCTAAGGCCTAACTATGTCAGACCTAGGAGGTAATGAGGGCACCGACTCTGGGGAAAGGCCAGAATGGCTAGCGGGCATGAAGTCAGGGGTAACTTCAAAAGCTACAGGAGGGCTCCCTACTCCAGCTGTTGCGACAACTGAAGCGAGAGCGATCTTGACTTCTGCATCCAAGGAGGCCAGTTCCTGGTCCCCCAGAGAAGGTGTGACAGTTTGGTCCACCAGGGGTTCATCCTCTGGTGACGGATTTGGTGACGAAGAAGTGTCAGGTGCCGGAGGCTCTCCGGTTGCCACGACTAGTGCCGTGGGGGATCCTGGATCTCCCAGAGGAGGATCTGCCTCATGATTTGGACCAGGCACCGGGTCCGTCTTAATTGATGGCTCAACGTCCGTGCCGGACGGAGCGTGGCACTGTCAGCGATTGCGGGTCAGGCATGCCTGACAAGGGGTCCGGAGGTGCAATACCTCACAGATGGCTTGAATTTGGCTGTGGCAGAGATTCCTGCCCCAGCTGGAGATCAGAGCCTCTCGGAGAGCCTTGCTCGGGGGCATCCACTGGGCGTTGCTTACTTGGGCAGCCCTCCCAATTAGTGGAGTGGCCCGTCCGCTTACACGTCCGACAGTGGTACTGCTCCTCCTGAACGTCTCTTTGGGGAGAGGGAGGACCTCTTTGTTGGCTGCCCCTTCATGAATGGAGAGGACTAGGCCAAGAATGGTTTGGTGTGTGCCTCTTCCATTGACCACTTCAGTGGGTGGACGGTGGGTTTTCTTCGTGGGGTTCTCCTACAGACTGGGCCTTCGTGGAGGAGGTAGTGTGGCTGCAAAGTGGCGCTGGGGAAGGTCTTCCCCAGAGAAGGTCCCGACCCAACAGGAAGTCCACTCCAGGCCAAATTCCACCCACCGCGCCAAGGCGGTGGGGTAGCTTGCCCAAAGGTGTCATGACCTGGAGCTTGACTGTGGGAACGGTAATGTGTGGCCCTCTATCCACTTCATCTCCCACCAGGTTTTCTCGTCAACTGTGGCACCAGCTGGTACTTGGGCCTGGAGGTCAGGCTAATATCTGCCACAGTGTCTACCGTGACCGGAAGGGTTATGGGCAGGCTAGATCCCTTAAGGGGGGCCACCGAAATGAACTGGGTCTCCAATCTCTTGGGGTACATTACCTTCTGCAGCCTGGCCACAGAGAATGAGGTGCTAATGAGGTTGACAAACTTGGTGGTGGGGACATGATGTGGACAGGCCGGATGTCCAGCACTGTAGTGGCCGGCAGCACCACAGGATCGGCACTGGCCTCTTGTAGGGGCTCGGTGGCCTGCGGTGACGGTTGGTGGAGAGGGTTGCATGGATGTAGAGGGAGAGGAGTTCTGGCTGTTAGTAGGGGGCTGCTTGTTAGTGCCGAGCTTGTATCAGCACTCAGCTTCAGTGTGCCCCACCCCCTTACAGTGGGTGCACGGAGGCTTGCTAGGCAGTCCATTCTTCCAGCAAATCGAGGCTGAGAGGTATCCGGGGGTCATTATGCACCGCCGAAATGTGCTGTGAGACTGGTTGAAGGTTTCCCATGAATTGGCCATGCGGCAGGCTTCCATAAGTGTTGTAGGTTGCTTATCATTTAGATATACAGCAACGGGCCCAAGCACGCATTGGTAGAGATCCTCCAGCATGGTCCGATTGAAGAGGTCCCCAAACGTAGTGCAAGACGAGTCAAACCAGCTGGTGCCAGACTGGGTCTTGTGACAGGCCCATTCAGTCCAGGACCAGCCGACTTCCTTGGCAAGGCCTCGGAACTGCCGTCTCCATTTCTCTGGGGTTATTTCGTAGGCCTTTGTGATGACTCTGCGCACATCAACCATGTTGCCTCTCTGACTTCTCCAGTGAGCTAAGGGTTGCCTTAGCTTTTCCCTCCATGTACTTGGCTAGCACTAAGGCCCTCTCTGTCTTGGTGGTGCTGTAGTTCTCAAAGAGTGCCTCTGTTTCCTCCAACCATGCTTCTGGCTCGTCCTCAGTCCACTTGGGAACGAGGGAATGAATGCTCGAGATTGGAGCACTTGGTGCAGCAGGTGTGGGGTTGGAGGTTTGGTACATAGCCATAGCTTCGGCATTTTCTCTTCTCGTTCTTTCCAGCTTGAGCTCCTTTTCCTTGAGAGCTAGCTCACTCTCCTTGAAGGCTAACTCATGCTGTCTTCTTTCTTCTCTTTCATCTTCCAGCTGCCTCTGTTCGGCCTCATCCCTCCTCCATTCTTCTTCATATGCCCTCTGTTCGCCTTCATAATTCTGCCATTCCAGTCTTTCTTCCTTCTCTTGCTTGGCCAAGTCATCCAGCTGTTCCTTAACCCACTTGGTGAGGTCCAATTCTGTGAGACCTGCCACTGTCCCCAGCTCCATGAAAGCTCTATGATTCTCTGTTGCCATGGTTCTGGTGGGGAAAGGCATCTATCCGGGTCGACTGGACATACATGGGCAGCAAGGAAGTGTCCCTCAGATTTTGGATGACTCTTCAGTGATGTGGCACCTTTCAGTAAGGTGGCACTGTGGTAGAGTGTGCCGTGTAAAGGTCACACTAGTGGCACTCAGTATCTTTATGCACTGGTGGAACTTAGGTACAAAAGGACTTTTCTTCTTTGTTCCTTTTTTCTGGGTTTTTTCTTCTTTGTTTGGTGGCACTATGGTGCCAGTGCGTTCCTAGGAACCCTTTACTTGAGTCCAATTAGTGTATATTTAAGGGGGAAATGCACTCTACCCTAACAGAGTGTAACAAATGAGTGGGAGAGAAGAGGAAGGTAAAAGAGAGAGAGGGATGTAAACTATTCAGTTTTTGACAGTGCCTCAGGTTAGTGGCACTATAGTTACTTTTGAGGCCCTCATGAGTGACTGGTTCCAGTACCCTTTTCATGCAGAGGGAGAGAGGCTACTTTCTGCTTAGATCTGGATAAAAGACCTCACTTGTGACCGACAGTTTCTAACTGTAAATAATTTTAACTTGTCCTCATCTGTTTGTGGGACATAGGTGTTCTGGTTATTTGGTTTAGTTTAATTAATTATCCCGGTGTCGGCCCGTTCTTTCTATGAATTCGGTGCACATACTCGGAGGTTAGGTTGAATGGTTAATTGAATATATGAGAGAGAGAGAGAGAGAGAGAGAGAGAGAGAGAGAGAGAGAGAGAGAGAGAGAGAGAGAGAGAGAGAAATATTCAGCCAGCAAATTCGTGCTGCCTGAGAAGAATAGGAAAAATTATTATAACTGCCCACTGGCAGGTGTCTTATTTGAAGATACATCTTCTTGGGCTATTTTAAGGGATTGTCTTAGCAATCGTAACTTTCCCTGTGGCCCAAGTCGTACATCCTACTCTGAGAAGTTATGATTAAAAAATGATAAGTTTCTTTTCTTTCATATAATTTCTTACGACAGTGGATTTGTATAGGAACTTTTTGTTATGTTTTTCCTAACTAAGTCCTATCATTCCCTGACTAAGTTATGTCTGGTTTTTTACCTATTGTATGGAACCGTAACCCAGTTCCTGTCTCTTGAAGTCTATGTTCTGTCAAAGATTTTGCAAGTAGGACTACTACGCAAACAAAGTAGTTCCCAAAGTGGCAATTGAAGCAGAGGCTAAGGTGACTGTGGCGCCCCCACAAACCAATAATAACAACAAAGGTTTTAAAATGGCAGACATGGGGAGCGGTCAACCAGGGTTCCAAAATGTCGGACGAATCCCGTTATAACGCAGCAAAATTCAAAACAACTGCTGGACACACACTGGCGGAGGAATACACGATCCCGAAGCGCATTTGTTTACCATGGAACGCACACAAAGCACCAGAATTCCTCTCAAAAATGAACAAAGCAAATGTAGGAATACAAATTTTAACTAAATACACCAACAGTGCAAAGGATTTTATGTTATGGAGATGGCAAACAAAATTACTATGAGCTACGCTTTTTCTCTTTTTTTCTTCCTTGCGCGGAATTAATTTCCGTTCGCTTCCACCATGCTTACGACGGGTTCGAGGACACAAAAGGAATGGATCTGTGATGCCCTGACAGCCGGAATTTACGTTACTTAAATATACAAATTATGAAATTAACGGTTGCCATTCACTTGCTATATTAATGACACGGAATTTTCATATGCTTCCCGCGATATGGAAACTTATTACTCCGTTACGCTCGCTTGGGGCCTCTTCGGAGTGACAAACGTGGTTACTGATTTTGAAATTCAACAAACTTCGCAAATTTTGTCCTCCCAACCTGCGAGAGAAACGTTAGGCACACTTTCTCTCTTCTTTGTTGTGCAATAGTTAACTTGTTCAACATTAATATCATGCATTAATCATTGCCCAAGGAAAATAGCAAAATATTAAATATGACTCAATAACTCGGCCAACGACCTTGAAAGGTATGTGGGTGGCAGCGTGTCCGAACTCAGCAACTTTTCTTGTAAAAGTTTGTAAATTGTAAATTATAAATTAGCTGCTCTCAGTGCACACATCCCCACCTACGCTAATTTCTTAATAATAAAAATGGTATTCTTATTGCTATTATGCCTTGTCCTGTCTCCTTGTTTTGGAAGAGTTAGCTTGAAATTAGATATGATCTGGCTTTTCTCTGCAGTTGATTTGAAAATTAATTTGATTCCTGATTCTTTTCTGTCTAAATCAATTAGAATCCTAGCGAGATCGCCAGTGTTACGTGTGGGCTTTGGCTGAGGAGTTTCTTAATTAATTAATGTAAGTTATGTAGCCCTACTTCTCTAAGGACAGACGTAAACTGTCAATTGAAGCTAAAAGTTACCCTCAAAAGACAGACAATTACTTAATTGGATTAGGTCGCCAGTCGGGACTAAGTATGGAAAAAATGGATTACTTCTGTAACAAAGGAAATAAATTAAACCCCTTCACTTCCCACCTAGTCCAAACAAAGAAAGAATGTGCTGTGATAGCAAGGAAATTACATGAACCTTTAGTCAACATCTGACACAGTCAGTTTCCTGGCTTGCGTAAAAAAATATGACGCAACGAATATTTGTACTCTAATGGATATTTCTCTTCCAAACACTGGTGATCAGGATCCAAGGTTTTCCTGAAATTTACTTACACTTGACTTTCCCTAATTCCTACTTACTGCACGGAAATAGCTTATGCAATTCACTAGGCAGTGATCATTATTCATATATTAGACTTCATAAAAGAAATATGATTGTACCAGGTTCTCTTGTAAATGGTGGCTGAAGGGGAAACAATGGAAAAATTTAAGTACAGTGAACGAGATACTAGCAAATCGATGAAAATCTTGTCAATTCCAGACTTACCATGACGTAGGTTGCTTGCGCAATGCAACTGCCGATCGGCATTCTCGAAGAACACTTATTGTCGATTCACTGAGTAAAATAATATAGGGAAGCACAAAAGATAGAGTTGCTCGGAGCACAAATACGTGCTTGTTTCATGATGGTAGGACTCTCTCTCCTAGCATGAGGTCAGGTCAGGGCTGCTGTTGGTCCAACGTTTGCCCATAGCCCCTGGCAGACTGAAAAATTGACAGAGACATTGCCAGATGCATAGGACAGGGAAAAAGGAAGCTTAAGACCACCTTCAATAGAGGTTACTTGGTGAAAACCCTACCTGTTGGTTAGGACTCTAATGCTAACTTATTCCCTACTAAGACATTACTTTTTTTAAAACACAATGCTACCTTCCCTCGCCCACGTTCTCTTAGCTTCGACAGAGACGCCTTCCTGTCTTTGTCAGAATGATATTGTTAATAAAATAATGCAGAGAGGGCGAACAGCAGAATATTTATAAATATATATATATACACATATATTTAAATGTATACCTAGAAAAAATGTTTGGTAAATGAGAGGGATAGGATATATGTTGCTTAAGGGTAGATAGTGAATGAACTTGGTGGATATAATAATGTGGAAATGAATGGTTGAAAATATTTCTGACCATAACTTGACTGATGCATGAGTGAAAGTAGTGGAGCATCCTAGTTAAGGAAGGGGGTGGGGGAAGAAGGGTTCTTGGATATGGTTATGAATGTACATTAGTGAGACTGATCAGGAAGAAGTGAGAATAACATTTAAGGAGACTATAAATAACAAAAGGTCCATGACTAAAGACATGCAAGTATTAGGAACATATGGTATGTCTGGCAGGATCAAAGATAGGTCATTCAAGCAGCAGGCCCCACTACCGGTTATACACGTATGTGCAAAGGGAAGTGCAAAAGAGTTGAGGGCAGACAGTGAAATGATACATTTAGGAAAGGGGGGCATAAGAGTACTGTGTTTGGATATATAACAGGAAGAATAAGTTAGGGAGAAAGTGATAGAGGAACCCGAAAGCATTTGAAACATCCGAAGTGAATTTGAGTAAGAACTGTGAAGAAAACGAAGCTTTGATGGGCAAAGCAACTGCAGAGAGAAAGACAGAACAGAATTTGATTTACAGAATAATAAAGCAAAGAGGATTCCGTCTAAACATAACAGTATTTTATGAGGATGGAATGAATGGTTACAAGGCTTAGTGATCTGTTGAGAATGCTAGAACATCAAAAAGTTTAAGACTTGAAAAGTGCCAGGAGACCCTGGGATCATTGTTTTGAAGTCTTCTACTCAAGAGCTTCATATTTCATTCAGCAATCAAAAAATAATATCGGCAACAGTCACTGTGCAATATATATATATATATATATATATATATATATATATATATATATATATATATATATATATATATATATGTGTGTGTGTGTGTGTAGAATCTACTGGTCACTTTTACCAGACACATATGTAATTCTAATAGCCACAATGCCCTCTTAACTTCTCGAATTCTTCGCGCTTTTTTGGATATGCTTGTAACTACGAAGCCGAAAATATCCAGACGGAAGAAATTGAAGAGCCTGTGAATGGCGGTCGCGAGAATCGAACCCGCATTACCATATTCTCAAGGAGGTGACGTTGCCGACCTGGCCACGAGAGGGATAAAAGTCTATCACCTCTTGTACATACATATACCTGTCGTTTTCAGATATATTTTGTTAGAGCTGGAATAGACCCATCCTCACCATCGTAGCCAAGTGGGCAATCGTTTTTATTGCTTTTTGGGCTGAAATATATATGTAGAATCTACTGGTCACTTTTACTAGACACATATGTAATTCTAATAGCCACAATGCCCTCTTAACTTCTCGAATTCTTCGCGCTTTTTTGGATATGCTTGTAACTACGAAGCCGAAAATATCCAGACGGAAGAAATTGAAGAGCCTGTGAATGGCGGTCGCGAGAATCGAACCCGCATTACCATATTCACAAGGAGGTGACGTTGCCGACCTGGCCACGAGAGGGATAAAAGTGGATGGTAGCCAAGTGGGCAATCGTTTTTATTGCTTTTTTGGGCTGAAATATATATGTAGAATCTACTGGTCACTTTTACCAGACACATATGTAATTCTAATAGCCACAATTCGAGAAGTTAAGAGGGCATTGTGGCTATTAGAATTACATATGTGTCTGGTAAAAGTGACCAGTAGATTCTACATATATATTTCAGCCCAAAAAGCAATAAAAACGATTGCCCACTTGGCTACGATGGTGAGGATGGGTCTATTCCAGCTCTAACAAAATATATCTGAAAACGACAGGTATATGTATGTACAAGAGGTAATAGACTTTTATCCCTCTCGTGGCCAGGTCGGCAACGTCACCTCCTTGTGAATATGGTAATGCGGGTTCGATTTTCGCGACCGCCATTCACAGGCTCTTCAATTTCTTCCGTCTGGATATTTTCGGCTTCGTAGTTACAAGCATATCCAAAAAAGCGCGAAGAATTCGAGAAGTTAAGAGGGCATTGTGGCTATTAGAATTACATATACATATATGTATACAGTTTAACAGTTTATATATATATATGTATTTATGTGTGTATAGATATATATACATACATACATACTGTGTGTATATATATATATATATATATATATATATATATATATATATATATATATATATATATATATATATATATATATATATATATATATTTCAGACATCTGTATGCATAGAAGCGGTGTTACATATGACATCAGCCTCCAAAGCGCTGTCAGGAGGATTGTCCCGCGAGAACATATCATCTTAGTAAAATAAAAGGAACTGTCTCCCAGGGCTGACAGCTATATCAAGCAATCGATCATCAATCAGTTCTTGTAGCAGCCCATCCCTATGCCCTGACGCTCATAGAGGATAACAATACTCCAAAAGTGGTAACACAGAACTTATGAAATTTTTGGCAATTTTAGCGGCAACAGACACATTTTTTAGTGCTTAGGAAAAAAGCAAGGGAAACTTCTGAGTCATAAATAACAATAAGTATTGCCCAAATTCTAATGCCAAATTTTCAGAAACAATGAGAACAGTATTGTTGCTACACTGACTCTTATATTTGACAGAGTTCAGGCTCTTACGTGAATGACTACGCCACCGACTGATATGCTCCGGATTTTCGTAACCACATCATTTTTCACCATGGATTGAATATCAACACAAAGAACTAAATGCTCCATTTACTTATTAACGCATTTAAAGATCATCCATCATGTCACACGTGAAGAAAACAACAAACATTAGGCTAATTTAATGAACAGCTAGGAACAAATTTTGCAATATGTCACTTGAAAGCTATGAGGATGAAATGCATAAATCCAAAATTTAAGTAAGTAGGTTTACATGATTCTTGCAGGTAACCTAGAAAACAATGACAATATTAATTTGACCAAATCTGGGCTCATATCCGTTGTAAAAAAAGAAAAAAAATACCGGTAACCAGATCAAAAAAGCTGTCCTACTGGCTTTAGGAAGCAAAGAATTAAGTTCAAGGTACGTATAATTTTAATAGCTTAACGATAAGCTTTACAGGAACCTTTGAGACAAGTATGCAGTCATAATTCATGCAAGTTGACATAATGTAATCTCTTTCATTTAAGGTAATTTTCTTAATGCTACAATTCATATTTTTTGAGCTATTAATCGAATATTGTTACCCTGCATGGATGTCATTATCATCCTGTGACCTGCAACTTCCAACCAAAAAATAATGCTTGAAGTGAAGGTTCCTTTCCTGCATGGTAAATGTGATTTGGACCTCCCTGAAATCAGTTCTCATGTGGCCATCTTGAATAAACTTCATCGAGTAGGCAACTTCCGCTGTAATCCCTAATACCTTATCTTTTGAGTATTGGCATTCTTACTTTGTAGAGTGCCACGATATCGTATTGTCCTCTGTAAAACTGGACAATAGTCTTTCTGATAATGCAACTGGAATTGATGCCCGTAATATGAGATATTCCGGTACTTCCTTAAAATTCTGCGTCTTACTGGATGCAGGCAATTTAGTTTAGCTTCTTTATATACATGTATTTAGTATTGTTCGTTTGTTATATATTTTGTACCAAGCGATGGAAAATAAGTCAATATTGGTTACGATGTAGAAGACTTTGGTACGTTTGCCACTTATTAACGGAAACAATGATACGTGGAGATGATCCTGTACGTTTTGGGTGTTAAGAAGATGATGCATGACTATTCAACTTCGTCTTAAGGTGGCCCCTGGGAACCATTATTCCTTGCCAAAGATAAACGAGGTTCTTAGTGTTCAGCCCAGATAACTGAACATGGTAGGATCTCTGTAAGGAAATAAATTAATTTCTTGAAATATGTAATATGTTCAGGTTTGTGTATAGAATGGATGCTTGTACTTTCATCGAATTATATATAGCAGTATCCCTTTACTTAGTTATATCTCTCAAGTTTGGTCGTTGAAAAGCCTTACAGATCACCCTTAGATCATGTAAATGTGGTTAAGCTTAAAAGCTAAAGAACGTACAACTTAATATCTGTAAGTAGTATTTCGTATGCTTGCAAGTGTGTCTACTTTTTCGTATTTAATGGCGTAACGCCAGGCCCGTCTTGGTGATCCCGTCTTCTCATCATAAAGCGACACAGTATGCGACAAACGAACTGCATAAAAAAACTAACCTTTTTTTTTTTTCTACCGGAATGTGACCATGGACAATATTTAAAGAGTTAACCAGAATAAGTACATCATCATTATTAAGACCTGTCAGCTAAAAATTTTCAATTCGTTTCAAAAGAAAAGACCAATGAAAAATTTAATCAAAGCAGGAAGAAAACTGCATGAAAAAGATGTTACAAACTAAACAGTAACAAAAAACAGTATTTCAAAGAATCAAAGTAATCAAAGTCTGAAATAAGTTAAAAAGAGAAAAAGGCGATCAGATTGATGGAAGCAAGCGTCAGCTCCAAATGGAAACACAGGAACGAAACGAAATCCCGCGGGAGACTCAGGCGAGATGGAATCCGTCGTGATTTCATTTCTGGAATACGTTAAAAGTTTATTCACAGTGAAGAGAAATTGATATTTAGAAGTCAGGGCACGTACCCATCTCAAAGGTAAAGGGAGGGCCGCTTGGAAATTCAAGAAGCATTGACTGCCAGAGGTAGTCTCCCTGCGCCTATGTATGTATGTATGTATGTACACAGAGCAAAACCAATTTGTGTGTCTTGGTGTTAGCTTCTATATTTTTGGTGTAATGGAAGTTCATCATAGAAATGACTTCAAAACAGGAGATACATCACAAAATACATTAAAAGCAGCACTTGAAGTACTTAGACATGAACTCTAATAAAGGAAATCATTATAACGAGCTTCACCATGCCACATGATATTGCGATTGCTTCAAAATTCACTGCTCTTGAACGTAGACTACTTCTTTGATAATCTCAAGACTTTTCATTTTGTGAGTCAGTGAATTTTTCAGATGCAGTGTCACATCCCCCTCTGGTCATCTTTTTAACTCAGGGAGAGGCACAAATTATCGTCATTTCCGGTTTGACCAGTTCTCGAAAACGTAAGAAATTCAAATATACACGTTATGTAATCTACCATTTTGGAGATGCCAAGTCTTTATGGCGATTTTTTGTATGTAGAAAACTGAAAAGAAAAAGAAATTATTTCAATTTAATCTTTTTAAACTTTTTTTTAGTAATATCCTTGTCCGATCTTTAACGGTATTTGTAATTCTTATGACTTCATGACTTTGAAAATAACTGTTTATATCAAATAATTAAGAGGCGATGCAATACCCTCACGCCGTAATTTGTAGAGATCTGAGGAAAAATGGTTTTTGATAATAATAATATTAGTAATAATGTGGTCGAAAATAATAAACTTTGTGATATTGGCGGTGAATGTCTGTAATAGTATGTACTGGTCGAGGGGTCAAAGTTATAGGTTGTCTACACGCCCTCCCATCCCCGAGACCTAGCTACTCACCAACTTCCCCGCCTTTTCCCACACCCCACGTCCAACAGTCGCCCCCATCCCCACACACATACACAGATGCGCGTATAGAGAAAGATTGTTTTTGAGGTAGCGGAGATTTCTTTTCCTGTTTTGGGATATGGAAGAGCCGAGTGTCAGATTTGTAGCCATGCTCCCAGTATAGGTAGAGTAAAACGGATTGTTTTCGGCGTTGACGGAGAAAAGCCAGTTGGACATTTGCACTTAATAGTAACCGAATCTGCGATGGAACTTCTGAGGAAAGGGCAGCTGGTAAAAGAGATTTTTTTTTTTTTTTTTTTTTTTTTTTTTTTTTTTAGCTGATAGGTAAGATGGGTGAAAGAAGGGTGAGGGCAGTTAGCTAGCTAACCATGGTAGGGAATAGTTTAGAAAGTGAAATATTAGTAAGAGTAATGTCAAGTGTGGTTTATCCACAATTTTATTTAGGTAAGGGTACAATTTTTCTAATATTAACATAATACAATAATAATTTTACATTATAACAACATGGTAAATTGTACATATTGCATATTTTGAATTTTATTTCTTAGTATAATCATATTTAAAACACAAAATAAAATTTTAAAAATTAGTTCCAATTTCCTCATTTTAACCTTGATGTTAATTATCATGATTTTGCATGATACCTACATAGTAAATTCTAAATATGACTTTTTCACAAGGCATTTCTTAATATAATGGTTGAGCTTTATGGATTGATGAAACGACCGGGAGACAGACAAACAGACAGAGAGCATTCCCTATAAAAGGTTTCACTCCTCGTTAGACCATCCCGTGTGCAGTTATGTAACGATTTACATCTTAGCGTAATACTGGTTACTCATGTTCTCTCTCTCTACTTCAGCTGCCACCCCATCAGTCGACTAAGAGCCTGGTTCATAATTAAAATGAGGGAGAAAAATAGGGTGGGTTTCGAAAACTTGTGGTAGTGTAAACTTCGCATGACGGTAATGGGGAATGTCGCTTACGCTCGCTCACCGATACAATACGTACTGTGCATTTTAACTGGAGGCATTACAGTCAACTTCTGTCTGGAGACTGGGGATAGAAGTCAATTAGGTGTTTATTCGGCTGATGATCAATCACAAGAGCTTCGCCTCCCAGCCTTCAAGTCCCATTACTGACCCATATTTCTTCTTCTTCTTCTTCTTCTTCTTCTTTCCATTTCATTCCGTCTAACTTTGCCGTCTGAGGCATGACTATGAACGGGGAGTTGCTGTATGGATAACAGGGAAAACATCTACCATAAAATCGTAAGTTTCTAGTCTACGGTGCTTCATTAATAATATCCATCCTGAGGAAAGAAAAATGAAAATCTCTCTTAAGCCTAATGAAACTGCTATTGAGTAAGAGAACCCTCATAAATTACATCCACTTTTGAAAGAAGTCGGGGTTTGGGAGGAGGGAGCCACAGACTCAAATGGCGTGGGACAAGGGGGAGGACGGCCATGAGGGCGGGAGAGGGCCTCTAAGACGGAGAGCCCTTCAGGAGGTAGGAAGACGAGTGACGGAGGACGAGAGTCGGGATTCTAAGCTTATAAAATACTGGAGTTATTAGCCGAGGCTGAGCTCAGACTACTGAGTCCTCTTAAGCGTCAGTTGTTTTTTCTCTCTTGGTTTTTTTCTCTTCCACGTGTCAAGGAAGGATGAACTTGCAGTTCTTAAACATCCGAATTTCCCATTCGATTTAGACCAAGCTTTGAAATGCACTGAAGTATTTCGTGTAGAGTTTTAGGTTGATAAGCAGATGTTTTTTCTTCAGTACATTCATTGGAAATTAGAGTAACCTTTCTTAATGTATTTATGGTACATCACTAAAAGAATATGGAGTTTTCACATCCCAGTAAATACTCCTGTGAATGTACAGTAATTCATCGTGTTCTTATGCTTCATTATCCCTCGTTATTACTGAGGAAGGGCATAGCTAGGACTTCTGTTAGGGGGGAACTAAACAGTCAGAACTGGTCTCTATATGGGACTTAATAGAAAGAACAGCCAAGATTGCTATAAAAATAATACAAATAATAAACGTTTTAATGCAACAAAATAACCAGTGATAGGCTATATATGATAACCTGGTATAATAAATGCAATAATGGACTGTTAGGCCTATGGTTACAGAACATCTTGTACTACGGCCTAATGATGAATTTATGTATATACATCTTGTATATATATATATATATATATATATATTATATATATATATATGAATTTATATATATATATACAGTATATATATATATATATATATATATATATATATATATATATATATATATATATATATATATATATATATATATATATATATATATATATATATAAATATATATATATATATAAAATGTATGTGTTTGCGTGTGTGTATGTATGTACAGTCTGTGTGATTAAGAATAAAACGAACGAGAAATCTAGAAAGAAATTATATATTAAATATTGTTGTCCATTAGAATTCCGAATATAAAGTTAGTGATAGTATTATGTTTTAAACAAGGCTTTCTGGAAAAAAAACTAGATTGAGGGCGCTGACTAATTAATAGAAAAGCTACGTAAACAACCGCCAATTTTACTAGTATCTCCCTTTAGGAAAATATTATGTTAAGCAGTATTTTTTCCTGTCACACAGTTGCCATGTCTTAAGGGCTGCTGCCAGAGTCTCTGAGCACACCCTCCACAAAAAAGAATAACTTTGGGGCCCATTATGAATATTTAATGAGGGCTATAGGCACAGAAGAGTTTCCAACTATCATAAAAGTTTTTAGCTGCTACGCTAGTCTGTTTATATGGTTATAAAGAAAAAACTAATAAAATTATTATGAATACTTAGTCGGTATGTTAAGCAGTGCAGTATTGTGTAATCTTAAATGCAAGTTTAGTTCCTCTAAAACAATTATTGATAAACCTCAAAACAATGTATGATACAAGTGTTACATTAAAAGACATCTCAAAAATATCAGAATTACGGGACACCTAAATTATAGCCTACTTAACAATCATCGTAACAGAATACAATTCACAGCAATCACAAACATACAGGCGTATTTCAGAAAACATTCTTCCAAACCTTTCTGATCAGATCATCATAACAAGGAGAAATTAGTTGTTGGATTTACTTAAATGACTCCCAGGGCAGATATTATCACTAGTACATTGTCAAGCGGATTTTTTTTTTTTTTTTTTTTTTGTATGGTATCTGTTCTGTTGAAGGTTCTTTCAGCACTGACAACTGTCAAAGGAGTATTCAGCATAATTCTTAGATCAATTCTAAGGTCAGTATCTATCTCCTGAAGAGTGCTCCAACAAGGATAATTTTTACGATTATTCAGAATCATTCCAAATCAATTCATTTTCCAGTAAAAGCACATCACCCTCACCCTCACCAACCATTTGTTCATACTTGCTGCATTGAACATTGAGCCTACCTCAGGTGATGCATTTATACGCTTTTTCCTGGTGTAGACTAATTCACGTGTACCATATCATTCCAAGAGTTGGTCGACTTGTGAATTAACGGGTGATAATTACAATCTAATCCGCAATCAAAACTTTACAAAAAAAATTCTGTAAGTGCTCATGGCGACATTCGTATTGAAACATTGTGAGCTTTTTAGCTGGTTTATTTTTCTAAAGAAAAACCGCCGCAGGTTTGTCTGAGACCAGTGATGATGGAGTTACGCCAGTCATCTTGCGATTCCCTCTCCCCACCAGGCAGATTACAGGTATCAGCACCCTTCCCTTACCGCGTCAAGTGTCTTCATTCTTTTTCCTGCGTCTGGGAAGAATGTCGTTATATCTGCTGAAGGAATGAGTTTGCTTTCTTACTGATATTCAAAAGGGGACATACAGCTGGTACAAGTGGCTATTTGTTCATAATGACTAGAATGGGACTAGCACCTGTAGCTGTCATGCAATGGCTTATCTGGGAAGCAAGCTTCCTGAGTGAGGTAAATGCAATAGCCATCTCTTCCAGTACCTAAAATACACCTGAGTGGCTTTGATGTTTCGTTTCGTGCCTCCCTTCTAGTATCTGGTTGCCCTTTGGTTTTCAGAGGCAAGCATTTTTCTAAAATTGCCCAGCAGATTGGTGAAGAGGTTATGACAGACTGTTAACAAATCTAAACAAGTAAAAAATGTGGGGAAGAAACTTCAGCGCAGTCGAGCTTTCTGTACAGCGTATAACGCTGTATGAAACACTCGATGTGCTGCAGTATGAAACTCTCAGCCCACGACCAGCTGTCCTACTGGCTTTAGGAAGCAAAGAATTACGTATAATTTTAATGGCTTAACGATAAGGTTTACAGGAACCTTTGAGACAAGTATGCAGTTATAATTCATGCAAGTGACAATGTAATCTCTTTCATTTAAGGTAATTTTCATATTGTTACAATTCATATCTTTTGAGCTATTAATCGAATATTGTTTCCCTGCATGGATGTCATTATCATCCTGTGACCTGCAGCTTCCAAAGAATAATGCTTGAAGTGAAGGTTCCTTTCCTACATGGTAAATGTGATTTGGACCTCGCTGAAATCGGTTCTCATGTGGCCATCTTGAATAAGCTTCATCGAGTAGGCAACTTCCGCTGTAACCCTTAGTACCTTAATCTTTTGAGTATTAGCATTCTTACTTTGTAGAGTGCCACGATCTCTTATTGTCCTCTGTAAAACTGGAGAATAGTTTTTCTGATAATGCAACTGGAATTGATGCTCGTAATATGAGATGTTCCGGTTCTTCCTTCAAATTCTGCGTCGTACTGGATGCAGGCAATTTAGTTTAGCTACTTTATGTTCATGTATTTAGTATTGCTTATTTGTTGCTCCCCAGATGCGGTCAAGTGAAGTTGCGTTGGCGTAAATATTATAAAAACTACTGAGGTTAGAGGGCTGCAATTTGGTATGTTTGATGATTGGAGGGTGGATGATCAACATACCAATTTGCAGCCCTCTAGCCTCAGTAGTTTTAAAGATCTGAGAGCGGACAGAAAAAGTGCGGACGGACGGACAAAGCCATCTCAATAGTTTTCTTTTACAGAAAACTAAAAAAGGTCAACTGCATAGCTTAAAGAATATGCGTCATCAGTAATTACCAATCTGAAGTTATTTGAAACAGTGAATATACAGAAGAGGGCAATAACTCTTTTCATGTTGGCCTGTGCAGTCTTTTTTCGTAAGGGGCCTTATGTTCCTCGAGCGTAATCCGACCAGGGGTCAGGGGTGCGGTAGCCATAGTCCAGCAAGCACTACATATTTTATAACAACAAGACAATGCCAAGGATTTAATAGTAATGCATCTATTTTCTATGAATTTACTTTTCTGTTAAATTTTCAGAAAAAATAGAAATTTTTCAGTCCATCACTAATACTGCTGCATTATTCTTGGTAAAATGGGTGTCCTGATGTATAGAAAATGTCATGCAATTCATTTTTAATCCAGTGAACACATTTGGCCTAGGGCAGAAAATAAGAACACTATAAAAATCTTTGAAAACCGCGGTTTTCTTAATAGAAATGAGACTTGGTCAGCATAGAACATAGCTGGTCTGAAAAAGAAGCTTGAAGGTTTTCCGAGTTTATCCCCATGGACAGAATTTCTTGAGTTTTGTGCATGATGTCTAAATGTTCAATATTGTCTAATTATATATTGCATATTTAACTATTACCTGATAACTTTTGTTATGTTCGTAGAGTCAAGCGAATAGGAATATGTCACGTTTTAATGATTATCAATCTTAGCAACAAATGGTATTGAGAGACTACATTCATAAATGCAAAAGTGAAACTTTAATGGTATATTGAAAATTGAAGGTGAAAAAACGTAGTTGCTGCTGAAATATTAGAGGGATAGTGTCACCTGGCGCACATGAATCTGTGTAAAGTTAAAGAAAAGGATAGAGGTTTTTCTCATCTTCAGTAGACGATAAAGATCCACGTCCCATTTGCCGAGTCTAGTTGTTACAGTATTACTAGGGAAGAATTATTTAAATATTTAAAATAGTGCATCTACTGCATGATGGGCTTACGGAATATTTACTGATTCCTCTATATCATCATCCCTTAACTTATCAGGAAACTGTCTTTCATTTTGAAGTTAAGTCAATCTAGGATTTTATTGTGTGTAGAATTGTCTTATGCGCAAATATTCTCATGCACGAAATTAAGTTTTCGAATCTTAAATAATTTTTTAATTCTTTCTTTATCAAATATATACTCGAGAAAAACCTACTTGCATTGGTTTATCTAATTCAGATTATCTCTTTTGTTTGTACTTCAAAGATTTTTGCCCTTTTTCCATTTTTGGACCATTCAAAATCCAGTTTGCGTAAGTTTCTTTACTTCGTTTTCCCCGTAAGGAAGTAATGCTGTCAATGCACCTCATAGTTCTTTGCAGCGTCCCTTCGGCCCCTAGCTGCAACCCCTTTGATTCCTTTTACTGTACCTCCGTTCTTATTCTCTTTCTTCCATCTTGCTTTCTACCCTCTCCTAACAGTCATTTCATAGTGCAACTGCGAGGTTTTCTTCCAGTTACACCTTTAAAACCTTTCTATTCTCAATTTTCCTTTCAGCGCTGAATTACCTCTTACTGTAGGTCCCAGTGCTTGGCCTTTGGCCAAAGTTCTATATTCCATTCCATTCCATTTCTTTCATTTTCGTAAATTTACTCTGGGTTTTGAAAACTACATCCTTCACGGTTGGTTTTAACAACAGGAACATAAAAAGTGCTGCGGATGACGATTTCAAGGAGTAGGGTTTGAGGTAAATGACGATGGTTTCTTGTTTCACCAGATAATCGTGGATGCAGAGTACGTAGCCAGTTTGTCGTTTTGGTGCAACATCTAAGACTATTTTTTTCCATAATTCACGTTTTTCCCTAAACCCTCAAACGCTTCAAACTTACAAGGAGACTCGCTGTTTACTGGATGACCATTTGGAGCAAATTTGTAGTGGACACCTTTCTGGAATTGAAGTCGACCTTGAAAGGGTGTCATTTTCAAACTACATTTGATTTTCAGGAAATACACTTCAGCACCGTACACCACCGTGGAAATGCAATCTAGTGGAAATATCAGTTTGAATCTCCAACGATAATTGCAATTTGAATTTGTGTGTACTGTGCATAGACTTCTGTCTCCACGATCCTTGAGCACGTCAGTAGTTGACATACGTCAGACCTGACAAGGAAGTGGAAGAAGGTCTGGGAATACAGTACCAAAGTGCCACTACTACCACTCAACTACCACCACCGCCGCTCGGGACAAAACGACGGGTACTGTTACGAGAAACTTTAAGGGAGGTTATATTTGGCTGGTCGGGTGATCAGTATCTTATTTCTGCACACATTTGTTGAAGGATTGTTTCCCGGAGGTGCTGATGTATTAATGCGGTTGAAGTGACGTCTTTTCAAGCCACGGATGTTCGTAATGTGGTGGTCCGAGTTGGAGAATTCATGGTGGAGGAAGACGGCGAGAGTTACAAGATCTTCGCTGCTGGCGGCCTAACTTAGGGTCAGTTCATGTAATGCAGATCCAAGGGTGTTACGCATTGTCTCGACCGACGTTGGTGGTAGTTGAGGGGTAGCGGTGGCAGTAGTGGCACTTTGGTACTGTGTTTCCGGACCTTTTTCCACTTTCTTGTCAGGTCTGACGTATGTCAACTAATGACGTGTCCAAGGATCGTGGAGACAAAAGTCTCTGTGCACACAAATTCAAAGGTTAACTAAATATGAATATTAAATTGAAAGTATCGTTGGAGATTCAAAATTTGGAAAAAGGGGATATTTGCATAAATATTTTTGTACAAGTAGAGAGGACTATTTTGAAGGGAACAAGGCTGAAGCTACAGAGCGAAAAAGAAGAATGAAAAGTGAACGTTCAGCTTCATTTTGAAGAAGCCTCTTGTGCCATCGATAAATCAAGATTTAATTACCTTAACCTATTATTATTTGCTTTTAAGTCCGTTACTAATCACCTTTTTAATTTGTAATTGGACAGCCAAGCCACTTATTCATTCTAACATTTGGCAATGCTTTTTAATTATCGTGAAAGAAGCGAGGGAACTTGGTAGTATCAGAGAATAAAGCATACTCATAAGTTTGCTTATCTAATACTCCCATGCTAATTACCAATGCTATGGGTACTGCTTGACCTGGTCATGAGTTGACCATGTAACTAACTGACTTGGGTGCGAGTTGATCTTGACACGATTCGACCGGTTACGAGTACGAAGTGAGCTGTATTTATTTCTCACATCCTATTATTTCAAAGTAACAAATAGGAAACGGAAATCAATCGCTTTACAGTTTATTTTGCAAAAATACAAAAAGGTTAAAGAAGCGAAATGGTAAAAAGAAAGACAAAGTGATCTTTGAACCCAAGGTAAAATTTTACCTATAAGCAGGATATAGGGTTAAGAAGTTTTGGTATGCAGACTTAGGCAATTTTCTTGAGTTTATTGCAAGGTTTTAACTTTCTTTGAAAAGAAACGGACCAACACTAAGGAAAAAGCTTCTAACCACACTACAAACTGAAAACCAAAAATTTGCCCAAGTCTGCCTACCAAATTTTTTTATTGGTATTTTGTATTTCTAAGTAAAATTCTCCTGGTGTTTCCCCTGGTGTTTGAGAGACACATAAATGAATGGTACTTGTTTATTCGTGTGTACGTCTTACTGAGACGTAGTTGAAAGATCATAGAAAGAGAGTGAGTGAATGACTACGCAAATTAATACAATGTGCACCATCCCCAAGTGCACTGATAACTATAACGATATTCCTTATTGTAATTTAATACCAACAGTAAGAATTACGTAACGTTATTAATTAAAAACTCACTGGGAACCTTAATGATAAAATTCAGATTGTAATGAAATATTGAGCGTCGGTGCTTGATTTCAATCACCAGTTCATTATCCAAAACCCCCATTCAAGTCGCGCCGCTTGCTACACAACTCGAACCATCTCCACCGTATTCCAATCTTTCCAAAACTTCTTGCCCACTCGCTACCCTGAAAACCAACGGATTTGGTAATTGTATGGTTTTTTGTCTTCGTTGGGAGAGAGATTTTTTTAGCGTGATATTCACCCTCATTAATATGCCAGAAATTACAATGTTAATATACTCAATGAAAGTTTGAGGCTTGTTCTACCTATCAAGTGAAAAGCATGAAAAGAGAAAATATCCTGTTTACAGGTTCAATGAACGGTTCCATTAAGCATTATTACTCGTGGTGTTTTCACAATCATCAACCATCAAACAGAGATCTTTGGTATGTACACCCATTCAAGATCAGTGCTGACTGATAATTGACATAGACTGTCTAGTTCTCTTTTTGGCTGGAGCCTCCTCCTTCAGTAGCAAAATAATTTACGTCAGCTAAAAAATGGGGGCCCACAGTAAATTTTGACAAGATCGATTTGGCAACGTTTGCCTGCCTAATGGGCCCACGTCTGTGGTTTTATTTTTTTTTTTTTATGGGGAATTTTGTTGAGGAGGACAGCCTCTGCATGAGGATACAATTTACTCGGTTGCAAAGCTTCAGCTATACGACAGAACGAAGTCAGCATGTATTGCAGCTAACCCTAGGTCAACCCTAGGCAAGGTGTATAATATGTAAGCCTCCCTAGCTAGGTTGCAGTTTCACAGCCTTGAGAGAGACTTGTTACTTTCACAAGGCTATGGAACTGCAGCCTAGTTGAGGAGAATTGCATATTACGCACCTTGCCTAGGGTTGGCCTAAGGTTAGAAGCATTACATGCTGAGTTCGTTCTGTCTTATAGCTGAAGCTTTGCAACCGAGTAAATTGTATCCTCATGCGGGGGCTGGCCTTCCCAACAAAATTTAGATCATATAAATGTGCAGTATATGTGTTTGTACGTATAGAATTTATGTATTTACATGTACATGATTATATATATATATATATATATATATATATATATATATATATATATATATATATATATATATATATATATTATATACATATGTAAATATATATATATATATATATATATATATATATATATATATATATATATATATATATATATATATATATATATTAGATAGATAGATAAATAGATAGGTAGATTTTTTTAAAAATATGTATTGATATGAAATTCTCTCTGTGCTTAATATTTTAGTTTCCTATTCAATTTTCTTCCGGCATCAATTAACCTAGATGTTGCGACGCCAGTCTTAATGACCAGAAATCACTTAATCAATTGTTTGCTCTTGTCCATAAGTCTTCCATCCGTAGTGTAGCTCTCAATTTCCTTGTATAATGTCCACTGAACAGTTACAACCACCCACCAACTAGAATAACACTAGAGTTGATGCCATAAAGGTTCCTGAAAAAAAATCTTTAGATTTTTTGCTAATTTAACCGCAAATTCTTTCATCCAGCCAGCAAAAGAAGATACCTTAAGCCTAACACCCTCGGAACTGCAATCTTTAGGGAAGAGTTATCCGCCAGATCCTTTGACGATTCCCGTATTGCTCGGTACACCTTGGCCAGAGGTCATGTACTGAAAAATGATCCACGGATAGGTAAACAAAGTGGAAATAATAAGAAGCGAAAACTTCTTAACAGGTGATCATCAGGTCACGAAAATCTGGTAAAGTTGTTGACAGCAGTAATGCAGTTTATGTGCCAAACTGGGCAAGCGATGATTTGATTAATTTCCTCGCCCATAAGTGTCTGCACCATCGTGCTGTTCGTACTGAAGTTGAGAGCTGCTCATCTGATATTTAGCCACTCAGTTTTTATTTCGAAAATTACTGATTTTCTCATCAACAGGTGCCAGTTAATGATTAGCTTAATTCATTACTCTCATCGTCACCACTAATAATTTTACGTCAGTTTTCCCTTTATGACTAAAAGGTTTACTGTTTGAAAATATAACCAAATCTTTTTATCCATCAAGAGATATGTTTCATTGCTTTATTACCTTAACTGAAGTAGCTTGTTAATTATATAATGTGCGATGAAAATGAAAACAGACAGTAAAAGAAAGCAGTTATGTTTAAGGTTATGTAAAAATCAACAATTAAGAAGAAAAATAATATGATGTACTGCAAAGGCTGAAAAGATATAAAAGGTCCTTTTTAGTGAGAAAGTCTGCATGATAATTTCACATCCAATTACGAAGTTCTGAAGCCGATGAGGGATGGAGGCAAATAAACTCCGGTTCAATTAGATCTCCCTTTAATCAGTTACGTAAATGTTTAGATCCAAAACACAGTGATGGAAGACAAAGGATCCGTCTGATGTAACGCTGCATTTCATGACACGTCGACGAAGTGGTGGAATTTGCCCCTCGTAAGGGGTGGTCAGCGGTGCAGGTGCGATTCCGACTTAAAAGACGAAGTCTTTCGTTTATTTGCAGTGGCTAAAACTATCTGTCAAGGGGTGAGGGAGGGAATTTAGACGGTAAATTTATACATTGTCATCAGATGTTCTTGTTTTTTCACTTACATGAGACTGACTGACACGAAAAGGAAAAAGGGATTAATATCTTAATTGACAGACGGGAAAAACATTTTACGTTTGTATGGTTAAGTTGTATGTTCTAAGTGTCATTTCGTCTCTTAGGTGGCAAACTAGCTCTTTTAGGATCAAAGAAATCTGTCTATATATGAGAACTATCAATGACCAAATGAATTGTCCACTCGAGAATCATGTCCATGGTGAGCGTTAAACTTAGTTCTCTCTGCAAGACAAAATGGTTATTTGCGCACCCTCCAAAGCAGCAGACAAAACCCAGGTCTTTGGCGCACATGTATGAGTTACGGGGACCAATAGTGATATTGAAAGCCGGAACAACAATCAGTGAGGCCACTGTAGCTTCTTGTGGGACAGAATTAGTCTGCTTCTGCCCGTCTGTCATTACCACATCAACCATTCAGTTTCAGGGGAATTCCGTTAACCTTTGACGAGGTAGTCTTTCACAAGGCAGCGGAACTGCAAGCTAGCGAGTGAGGCTTGACAGTAACTGGGAGGTGGCTGTAATACAAGGTTAAGACTGTCAGTCCTTTTGCCAAAACTTTGCAACTGCTTATATATACATATATATACACACGTGTATATACATGTGTATATACATATATATACATATACATGTATATATATGTATATATAATATATACATACATATACATGTGTATATATATGTATAGGTATGTGTGTATATATTTGTATATATATGTGTATATGTATGTGTGTGTATGAATCTAAGCTGAAATTTAATCTCTTAAGTCATCTTTTGTTTTAGATATACGTGAAAAAGTATTCTCAATGCCCTTTCAAGGAATAATTTTATAATATGGATTAGAGCACCCTCAGTACTGAAAAGTGGTGATATTTCAGAAGTTTTCCTAAGAGGGAGAGTTCTCCCATTTCTGCCTATACCATGGCATCTCAACGCCATTTATGGAATTCATCCTAACCAACTCAGTCTTGATAAAGGGGCCTCTGCAACTTTAGTTAAAGGCCGCTTATTCTAATACCATTTGTAAGTCATTAGTACCGATCCAGAGGATAAGAACTTCAATGTCTGAATTTTTAAAACG
>NC_089798.1:9729616-9828848 GCF_040412425.1 Macrobrachium rosenbergii
ATATATATATATATATATATATATATATATATACATATATTATACAACATAATTACACTCTTGCCCCTGGCCATGTGGTGACTCACGCCATACGAGACGACAAAAACGCTAGTATTTTTAAGCATTGTACTGGAGTGAGAATTTAATGACTATTAGCTTCATGTGAAGAGGTTCATCTGCCATTTAGAGGACATGTCTTCTTCCCAGTGGTCCACAATCTTTCATTAGGAAGTCTTCTATATATATATATATATATATATATATATATATATATATATATATATATATATATATATATATATATATATATATATATATATATATATATATATATATATATAGTTTTTATGGGGGTCGTTTTTCCCAAAACTGGTCCTTTTCTTCTATATATATCATTGCATATATAGGTATATACAAGATGAAATACTTGAAAATTTTATTTTATTTATATTAAGAAGAAAAACTGGGCATGCAGTCTATGCCCTTCTACCCGATTAGATGTTATTCAAAGTACTGACCCTTTGGTTAACAGAATTTTACTTATAAAATTGAAAGTTTGCACTGAAATTAAAAAATATGTATTCAGTTTTATTGATTGATTCATTTAATATGTTAACAATAACAAATAACATGCGTATTACTTTATTTATTGTTATGTTATATACTTTGACTTAACAAAAGACAATTTTTAATAAATATTCTAAAGAGCGTGTATGTGATGCAATAAAAAAATCAACAAAATTTAGAAATAGAAAAGAGAAACTGCAATTACTATGTATAGTTATATAAGAAAATTTTCAAACGCACACTACAAATGGAAATATAAAATGTATGCATACTTCAAATATTTGTACAAATAATAAACTACAAACGCAAGTAATATGTAGCAATGATGTAGGGTGAAAGGAATTTCCTTTAATATGTTGGCCATATGATTACATAGTTTCTTAATGAAATAGGAGTAACTAACATGTTCTCTTATGCTCAAAAACAACGATCTACTAAAGCAGATTAACCGTCTCGATCAAGGTCTAGACGTAAATTCCACGTTTCGGCAACCTTGCTGCAGTGTCGTCAGATTTCTCTGACCAGATTATCGTACCACAGCTTTAAAATTATCGTTTCTCTACTAAAATCTGCAAATATGGTGGCCTATATCATATTCCTGTTATCACTCTTGTATTTCCTACTGTTGAAGAATTATGTTAATGTTTAATAACGAAATTTATAAAAGAAGACTTGCCAAAAAAACAAAAGATTGTTATTTATTACTTTACAAGTACAGTTCAATGAAAAGGATAGTCACAGAAAGTATGGACTTCCAGAAATTTTTTTGGGTGGGAGGCCGTTCGACCCTCTCTCGGTACAGGCCTGATATATATATATATATATATATATATATATATATATATATATATATATATATATATATATATATATATATATATATATATATATATATATATATGTGTGTGTGTGTGTGTGTGTGTGTGTGTATACATATATGCACTATATATATACATCGAACACGTCGACTTGCAAAGAAAATAGACTCTTTTGCCCATGAATTTCACCATGGAAATGTAGCCGTTTTAGCTGCGTATGCAAGCAACAACACAAAAACTGTGCAAAAAAGTCGACTCGTCGTCAGCACAAAAGAGATGTGGAAAAGGGCCATTGCCTCACATGCTAATTACTAATGAATGAAGTTTGCATTTAGAAATAATTAGATGTCCTCTTTACATGTTCTAATTAGCCTAGGCTAAATTAAATTCAGGCTAAAACTACTGCCCATTAAACAGCAGACTCTAAGCGCCAAAGTAAATTCCAACAAACTTTTCCAAAATTCTGAATGAAAAAATATTCACCCTTTTTGGGATGTTTTGATTGTAGTCGCTCATTGACTGTTAATTAATAACATTATTAAGTTTTCACATCATTAACGCTTATAATGAAAGGTATTAGTAATCCACTGAAATTCTCTCTCAAAAAAAAGGGAGCTGATCTTATCTCACTGGTTTTGCCCATGTGGTCGGTACATTATGAATTGGTTCTATTTTCTTCGCTTTCCCTTTATTCAAGTCACCCAAAAATTAGTGGAATATTATTCTCACTAATCCGAACAACGCAATTTTCTAAAGAAATGGCCAAAGACTAAAGTTCAAATGTCAAATTAGACTCGATCCCGACGTGAGGTAGAAAATTGATTTCAAGTGCATGCGTGATTGTATGCTGACTTCCGCCGTTAGTTTATATCATATGAAGCAGTAATTCCAATATATAACACCAAATCAGTAAGGAAGAAACAATAAGCACTTCAGCCTCGTAATTTTAGGATACAGAGTACAAAATATCATGTGGCAAAATCTCCAGTAATTCCTAAGAAGCCTATTACGTCAGTAATACTAAGAGGTAAGATAGACTGAGTGTTATTTTAATGTACGAATTGAATCCCGATTTAAAACTGATCTGGATTTTGGACAAATTCGTTGTAAGTATTCTACCGAAATACAGTCATCAGTTAACGGTAATGTGAGATTTTCCGTAAGTTTCAGGGAACTACAACACCACTAAACTGAAGGTGAATCTTTCTAATTCCCAAAATCGTTCAGGAGAGGATTTTCAGCTACCCAAAAATAAGTGACATCAAATTATATTCGAGCAGCAGAAACAAGCCCTTGTATTTTATTCACTCAGGAAGTTGCATGACTGAAAATGAACCGATGTGTTTTCCAAGTCTTACATAATCATGGAATTGCACAAACTCTCGTTTAAAAATGTAAAGCCAGATGAAGTCTAGATTATGTCTTTTCGACGACTATGAGAAAAGAGAATCTGATGTTTCAGTCATCAACGAAGGATCTACAACAGGTGATTTCCCGTTGTTATATATCTGGATATAGCCGTTACGGGCTGCTCCTGAAGCAAGAGCCAGTGCTGGCGTAAGGTCATTTTACTCGTCATCATGAAGGCAATCCAATGTTTTCCCCAGATGCTTAAGAAATCCCAGGGAATATTGTGAAGAAATAAATGAATGAGCAAGTTGATGTCGATTGGGGTTAAATAAAAAGAAAAAGAAACTGCCGTGAGCCAATAAATAACAAATGAACATTGTTCCTTTGTGCAGGTGCAGCGCAGAACATTTTTTCAGCTCACAAATAAGGCTGAGCAAGTATTATGGCTTCTATAAATATATAATTTAAACACTGACAATAGGGTTTCATTTCGTGGTAATTAAAACTGTTCATTTCATTGTCTGAATCACTTGACATTTAGGCAGGGGAAGAGAGGATGCCGGGGAAATGATTGCCTGGAAAATGAGAGAGAGAGAGAGAGAGAGAGAGAGAGAAGGGTTATTCCTGGAAACGACAGCATTTTAGAAATAAAAACGAACGGGATGGAATGGGGAATGGACCCGGAAAAAGAATCGGCAGAAAATTAAGATCGAACGGAATTGAAAGCGTGAAATTATGTGGAATGGAAACGCATGTAAAATCGCAATCCCTTTTTTTCGCATAAATAATTAAAACCCATAAAAATTTAATTGAGTCATTTTTGTAAGCAACTAAGAGGCAAAATATCCTTCCCTTGATTAAAAGTGTCTGCAATTACGTGGAACACGTTGCGTGGACGGGTCATGTGTTGTAAATGACGCTACGGTCACGAACTGCACACCTCGCAAGGATGCGCTTCCTTTCGGTGGTTTCAGCCAGAAATGGAAATCGGTCGAGTGCTTCGAACAATTCGTGCTCTGTGGACTTTGCCGTCTACTCAGTTTACTTTCCTGGAACGAAAAGATCATCGTAATGTAAGGTTTAATAATGGACTTCTAGAAATGTTCCTTATTATGAAGAATACATTTGGATGCTTTTGTAACACCCTTCCCTTGGGTTAATGGAATTCAACGGCTCTCTCTCATTTGAGCTCCCAAGGAACTGCCAATCTTTGAGAGTAAATTAAATACAAAGTAAGCATTCTAAAAAAAGCATAAACGATATTTTAATCAGAATAAAACCGAATACTGAAAAAATGCAGCAAAGAAGAACTCTGTAATCTGAACGAACGTAGTAGACACGAGAGACCCTATTATATTTATCCATCCATGTAAACGCTAGAAATCTCCCAGGTTCTCGCCGATTCTCTAGTGCAGGATGCGTGTGTTTATTTCATGTTCGTGAAAACCATTCCTGATGATCTGCGGGGTCGAAGGAATAATTATCTGAAGGATATAGAGGAAAGAAATTGCATTACCAAATTTACCAGCCGAATCTCCCCCGCCCAAACCCCACCGGCACCGAGACTTCTTTCCGCCCAGTCCCCCTATCCCCCAAGGAGGGTCCTGTCCCATCATTGTCCCGCCAGAGGGGTGACCCTCAACCCTTTACTTTTTCGAGTGAAAAATGGTGTTCAACCCCAGGGAGTAAGTGGAGTAGAAAGAATAGGCGAGGAAGGGAGGAGCTATGAGGCAGAATGGAAAATCGAGGAGGAGGAGGAGGAGGAGGAAGAGGATGCGGGAAAAGCCATAAGGTATGAGGAGAAAGAGAAATGAACTGGAAACTATGCGATGCTTACAAACAGAAAACTGATATGACGAGAAACTGGAGAGAGTTATTGGAAGTGATAAGAGAACAAACAGACTATTACGGAGCGGAATAAATCACAGGGGTGAGGAAGAAGAGAAGTGCTGGTTAACAGCGCGATGTAATGCACAAACAACCACGGAAGAATCGATCATTTTATATCGATATAAAATGCATTTTACGACGCCAGATGTCAGTTGGTATAAGTGCCCAAAGGTTAAAGGTTAAGAGTAACATAAATCCCTATAGAAAGCTATTATCTCCATCCCACTCGGCCCCTTCCGGTAGCAAAAAGGCCCCATAATCAGTCACTGACAAACAACTCACGAACCTTTAAATTGCCCTACTCCAAAGTTTGGGAGCAAGAGGCATATGTCCTCTATGGAGCGAAAATAAACAGGAAATATGGCCGTGCCTAAAATCGGGCCCACGAAAAACTTACGGAAATTCTTGTTATTTCTTAGGGAAGTCTTTGATTCTCCGGTTCTTTCAATTTGCATACAAAATCTTCGGAGGTTTAAAACATTTTATTATAAACTGACTGCGCGGTCAGCACGTAAATTGTATTACAGGGAAAAGGTAAAATGTTTTTCCACTTTTTTCATGTGAAATTTCAAGCGGTCACTTCGGATATTTTTATCGAACTTTATTTCTTTATTTTCCAACCGCAATTTAGTTTTGTTATTATTTTTAATATATTTACAACATTTCTTGTCAAAAATGACACAGCTGGAATGTGTTCGCAAGTCCAAAACTCCTGAACATATTTCCAGTGCTTCTGTGGTGAGGTTTTTCACGTTCAGCAAAATTTTTTAAGAAATTTATTTTTCTTTTAGGCATTATGACAATAACCTGTAACTCTCGTGAACTCTGGAAAGTGAGAAGAACAGAAAGTAATTACGTTGTTACTCAGTACTGTAAATATTAAAAAGTAGCTAATGAATTAAGTTAATCTACATAAAGAAACGTGTAGCACATACAATGACATTCACCTCGCAAGCTCGTAAATTCTGTAGTTGATCATTTCAAGCTTTAAGACCTTTTCCAAATATACTTACTTCTGTCGGGCCTGTTAGAATTCTCGTAACCTCCGGTTCAAAAATGAAAATAAGGTGTCACAAAACAGGAAAGAACAAAGAAACAAATCTGTAATACCCTGTGTTTACACAAACCAGTTTTTCCTCGGGTGAAGCATCCCATTCTTATATTTTAACCTAAAGCTCTCTCTCTCTCTCTCTCTCTCTCTCTCTCTCTCTCTCTCTCTCTCTCTCTCTCTCTCTCTCGAGTTGCCCGTGGCTAGAAGTTTTACATCCTCCAAGAAGACCCTTCCCTATCGACCAGCCTAGAGAAATAAAATTTCCCTGAAGAATCTCTCCAATTTATAATGGACTCTTCAGAACGCATTATACACATTTCTTTATATATTTATCCGGCTGCTTCCTGTGACATTTGGGTTAAGCGAGTGTATCTCTCGAGAGGGGGAGTGACGTCGTTAAATAGGAAGTTACCGCTGACTCGAGAGGGTCCTTTGAAATGACTTCCCAAGTAAGGCTGAGCCTTGCCTTCCTCTGGCGTCCATGAGCGATCGGACGAGATTTCATCAATTTCAAGAGTTATTCATTTCATAGGTTAAGGCCAACGTTTATCAAAACTAACGTTTATATCGATTTTTTTATCAAGTTATTCAGGGCTCAATATGTTTTTCAGAATTATTGCAATCTTTTTGCTAAAAATTGCGGGACTATACCTATTTAACTTTTGTACTTTTACATTGTTATCCCTTTTCATAAGTACTTTTGAAAAAGTATCAGATATTTTGTTTCGTCTGTTTCTACCAATGACCAGCTCGTGATACGTTAAATGATACGCTTAGAATAAAACTAAACATTTCAGTAAATATTCCTCGATCCAAATGATTAGTTATTCATTTGGTCACATGAATTCCCATGAATCACCATCGTCTCAATATTTTTCGTCTCGCGCCCAAAAGTCCGGTGCGAAATAAGCAGGTGCCCTAAGGGCCGTGCCAATTGCCCGCGCCTGATAGTCCATTCCATATTTCATAACATTTAAGTGAATGCACAAGTTTTATTTGGATTTTTATGTGTCACCACCACATTATGACTCAGAGGAGAAGAGACATGAGGCTTTACAAAGAAGCAATTCTGTACTTATAGGAATCATTTAATAAGTACAAATCATGAAATTGTCTAGGCTATTCATTATTTTGATAATCTTATGTGGTTTACGAAAATTTTGCAGATGTTTTCCTGAAATTTGAAAGTACAGGAGATAAACAGAACCCAATAAAAAAATCTGTAAAACAAAGCATATACATTCAAAGTAACCTAATGTAATTCATTCTGCATCTTTCTGCTTAATAGTAGCAATGATAATGCTTCATCTTAACCAAGTTCTTGATAAGATTAATAGTAATGATGGAGCACTGTGGACATGAACTGCATGTATCCTCCGGTTGTATTTGCAGAAGAAACCAGTTGGAAAATGTTTTGCTTTATTATTTGTAAGTATTTATAAATATTATATTTTATTATTGGGAAATATTTTGAGTTGCAGTGGCCGGCTCTGTGCCGGCGAGGCCCTATACCGTAAGTATAGTGAAACTGCGTGCATTAGGGACTGAAACCTGCCACTCCTATCCTTAGGGAATATTGCTGACGCAGTTCCCTAATCTCCTAATTGTAAAGAATCAGAATATGTTTGTCAGCCATTTAAAATCTGGTTTTCTTGAAAGCCAGGGTGAAATTGCTCTAAAAACCTACACGAAAACGATGCTGTTGGGACATCTTAAATGGCATCAATGAGAAATACCGAAAGAACATTTTTTTATATTGGCTTTTTCTCTAACAGTTGCCTGTTAAGCACATTAGTGTGTTATTTTTTTAAACTGAATAGTTCTCCGAAGACCAAGCTAGAAAATTAACTATGTAATCTTTGCAAATGAATTCAACATTTACTTTATTTAAAATAAATATTACATTGTAGTTATCCTTGTAGTTAAGCCTATTAAAGACATTTTACTTGAGCTCGTGTTGATTGAAATCTTGGTATAAAAAATCCATAAAGGTTACCATAAATCAATTATAACCAAGAATTTTCTGTAGCACAAGGTAGCCTAAGAATTACCCCCCGGACAAGAATATATAATGTCTAATTCAAGAAATTTTCTCAGATACAGAACTAACTTTGTTTCCGGCGAAAATTAAAGTTTATCAATCGCTCTAATGGAGAGCACTTTAAATGAAAGAAAATGGTTGCACTTTTGTTACATGATATTTCTATTAACAAATTAATGCAAATAACAATTACTATTAGAGATCTAATGGTCACTGCGATGAATGCAGGGCGTCATTTCAGATTTTTGTGCGGAGGGGGGGGGACAAAGATGGTTTGGCGAGCGAAGCGAGCCTAACCAGCTGGGGGTTTTTGATTTTGAGCTATTTTATGTGCTTTTTGAAACCACATAAGCAAGGTATTTCAGCAAAATAGGCAGACAAACAAACATTGTGTGTGATAGATAGATAGATAGATAGATAGATAGGTAGATAGATAGATAGATAGATAGATATAACTTAATGTGGTGACATTATAACCCGCTGCTGTTACTTCTTGGGGCTGGGGGGTGTGAGGGGGGGGCACGTTGAGGCTTGGGTGGGGCAACTTGAGTCTTGGGGGGCAGTTGCCCTCCCCCCCCCCAGCCTCCCGCAGATGACGCCCCTGGATGAACGGCAAATTATTCTAATTTTTCTTGGTTGAAGATGCGTGAAAGTTATGCTGCTAAAGACAATTGTTTCGATAAACAAAACTTTTGTGGTTTAGAAATGTTTTTCAAAGATGAAGTGTACAAAGTCGACCATCTCCCTGCCATCTTCATTCTTTTGCTTCTTCTTCGGATCCTGCAGGAACACATTCGCCAGCTCCTGCAGTATAAGGACCGCACTCTCATCACTTCTATTCCATCTTTCCATCTGAAATTTCTCATCCAAGCAGTTCTCATGCATGTGAATCTGGGTTCGATGGGGCTGCTGTTAAAATAAGGGCCTCATATCCAGCACTTCTGATGCACTTCTCTAAAAATCTCTGCGACCAGTGCTATTGATTCTTTATTCCTGAATTGTTGGATAAACCTCTTTTACCTTAGCTTGGTAATGTCTGTAGCGAACAATCTACCATGACAAGACATTCAAAGTGCTCAAGTCTGATTGAATCATAAGCAGAAATTTTTCTTGAGCTTCCAAGTGTTGCAGAAGTATTTTTAAAAAATTTGAATATCTAAGCATCTTTATTATGATAATTTTACACTTGCAGTGTCATCCAGACCACTGAGCTGACTATCATCTTTCATAGGGCTGGCCCGAAGGATTTGGATGAAATGACAGGTCTAGGCTAGAAGCCTAGCACTGGGACCAAATAGGTCATTTGGTAGGGTGATGAATGAATGAAAATGAAATTAAAAACTGCACAAAGGCATACGCTCTCATACTGGAACACATTCACACAATAAATACATTTATACTCGATTCCATTTATACTCACTAAAAAGGTATATTAAAATTCAAAATAAATTAAATGTTAAAATTTAGTTGTTTTAAAATTCATTGCATGCCTAAGGGTTTTCGTATTTCTATTATTTACTTTTTATATTTATTTTAAATCAGTTAAATCACAGCTCCTCATGGGCATTAAAATTGGTATTACTGAAAATGCAGAAGATCCTGCCAAAATTTCATTCATTAATCTATTTCCAAAATTTGATAATCGTTGCAGGTTATATTTTGGACATTCACACAATACATGCTTGACTGTTATCAACACTTTGCAATCTGGGCATTCGGGAGGAGGGCCACATGGACTGTTCATTAAATGTCCATGTGTCAAACGAGTATGGCCTGTTCGAAGACGTGTCAGAATTACTTGTGTGTGTGTCTCTCTCTGATATGATGAACTCCATTTTCCAACACTGGATTTTATCTGTTTTAATTTATCGTTTTCAGGTTCTTCATTCCATTTATTTTGCCATTTACTTACAATGATTGTTTTTATATATCTTATATAGTCACTAATAGGGATGTTTACATTTGCTCTTGTCTTCTTTACCTGCTTTATCAGCCTCTTCATTTCCTTTAATCCCTACATGGGCAGGGATCCAACATATTTCAATATTTTTTTTTATTGTAGCTTTGAATGGCTTTTATAGCGCCTCTGGAGTAGCTATAAATCACAAAATTATTAAATGAGGCTTCTTTAATTATTTTTATGGCTAATGCTATTGCACATAACTCATCTGTAAATACTGAGGCATTATCTGGTAGAGAGAACTGGTACGTTTTTTCTTGGGACACTGCAGCACATCCCACTCCGTATTGTTTTTTGATAAATATTTTAAGTGTGTACAAATTCTCATATTATTCACTGTCCAAGGAGGAGGTAATTTTGCTATTAAAGGTAATTGTATATTTATATTTAGTGACTCAAAATCTTCTAGCTCTAATTGGGAAAGGAGGTGGATGACTGTTTATAAACACATCTCTTAATCCAAATAATTTTTAGGTTGGAGAATCATTTATCTGAATTCTCAGAGCACTCTTCATTGTTACTAGCTCTCTATGGAGAGAGAGAGAGAGAGAGAGAGAGAGAGAGAGAGAGAGAGAGAGAGAGAGAGAGGAGGCGAGGGTAGTTCGCCACATTCAACTTGTAAAGATGACTTTGGTGATGATCTAAAAGCTCCTAAGGCCTAACGTTTTCAGCATTGCGTCTGATGCCGAACCATATATTTCACTTCCATAATCAATGATAGACAGCGCTGTTGCTTTATGCAGGACAGTAAAGTCATGTCTATCGGCTCCCCAGGTAGTGTTCGATAGTTTTTTAATTAGGTTTAATGCTCTTTTACATTTTGATTTCATGTATGTTATGTGGGCTTTCCAGTTCAAGTTTCAAATGCTAATCACAAAAGTTTTGCTGTTTGGCCAATTGGTATTGAAAGATTTCTGATTTTGAAACCTTTTTCTTCACCTCTTTTCCACTTTTTATTTTTATAAAACATTACTGCTTGAGTCTTTTGTACAGAAAATTTAAAACCTACAGATGAGGCCCATTCATCTATTTTTATTATAGTGTTATTAATGATTTGCTCTGCATGCTTTATCCGAGATGCTGAATAATATATGGCAAAATCATCCACATACAAATAACTTTTAATTCCAATAGGTAGATTATTACTGATATCATTTATAGCTAAAGTAAACAGTGTGCCACTAAGGACGTTTCCTTGTGGAACATCATTTTCAAGTGGAAATGTACTTGACAATACATCATCAATTCTCACTTGAAAAGTGCGATTTGTCAGAAAGTTTTGGATAAACCTGGGTGAATGTCCACGGATGCTGTTTTTACGTAATGTTTTTAATATTGCATATCTCCATGTAGTATCACATGCCTTTTCAGTGTCAAAAAAGATGGCTATAGTAGGCTAACTTGTTTTCGTTCAAGTGGTCTTCCAAGTTAGACAGAAAATCTAAATTGAGTGGGAGTCAAAATTTTATTTCCTCTAATGTGCCATGTTAGTCGAGCATTTACCATTTTCTCTAGTAATTTGCTTAAACAACTTGTTAAAGAAATTGGTCTGTAATTGTTTACATTACAGGGATCTTTTCCAGGTTTGGGGATAGGAATAATTATAGCTTTATGCCATTCACCAGGAAATAAATTTTGAAGCCATAAGTGGTTGTAAAACTCTAATAAGTATGACTTTGCCAAAGGTGCTAAATGGCAGATCATTTCAAAACAAGTATTGTCACCTCCAAGAGCAGATTTATTGCTGTTCAAGAGAGCAAGTTCCAACTCTTCCATATTAAGTTTTCTATTATAATATATATCTTCTATCATTTCAAAATTTATTTATTATTAATTCTATACTATTTTTATTTGTGGAGAAATGCTCAAATAAATTTTTGTCACCACTTGCTTTTGCTAAATTTTCTCCTATTATATTACTTATTTCTTTTGGATCAAGTATTCTTTTTTCATCTTTTATTATGGCATGTCTAGGTGGTTTAGCATGGGTACCATTTATTTTCCTGATTTTTTCCCATATTTTTTGTATGGGAGTATTACTAGAGAGATCTGATACATATTTCCTCCATGAAATGGTTCTTCCTTGAATTACCTCTCTTTTAAATTTTGCAGATATTTTGTTATATAGATGTTTTAATGCATCAATTTCTAATAATAATATAGTCAGTTTTTGTAAATTTTCTTCTAATATCGGTAATGTTTTATTTATTTTACTGAACTTTCTATTCAAATTATCTAATCGTCTTCCAATCTGGTGTTTTATTTTATTAATTCTGTAATTTTTTCAGACCACCATGGGACTGTGTGTTTTGTTGGCCGAGATTTTGATTTTTTGGTATTGCTTTATCAGGAGCATTTGTAATGAAATCAACAAGAAATTTATTAGTTTCATTATGGTCTTTTAATATTCGAATTGTGGGATATTCCTAGTGTGGAATTCATATTGCTCCCAATCAGCTTTATAAATGTTATATTGAGGGACATGCTTGGGGGGATTATTTTGTAATAATGAAATTAATATTGGGAAATGATCACTTGTATGCAAGTCCTCAATTGTATTCCAGTCCATTCTGTCTACTATGTTTGTTGTACATAGAGTTAAGTCGATTGAGGAAAATGTTCTGTGTGTTTTAGAAAAATATGTGCTGATTTTGTTATCATGTATACAGCACATGTCTTATGAATCTATGAATTCTTCTATTTTACTTCCTGCTCTATTTGAGTCTGTACAATTACAGTCCCACTTCGGGTTGTGAGCATTAAAACCACCTACTGTTAATTTAGGTTCCTTGGCATTATTAAGTAGTTCTTTAAGTTTGTCAATATCGTAATTTTTATTAGGTTGGTTGTATAAATTATAAATTACATAATTATCGTTTTTATTCGAATTTTAATACCAGATATTTGCAAATCAGTGATGCTTACAGGTATATTGTCATAAACTAGTTTCTTATGTGCATATTTGGCTGTACCTAAATTTTCTACTTCCTCTCGTGATGGTGATGCTAAGATATATTTGCCTATTGTTGACACAGTTTTGTTGATATGTTGTAAACATATCATTGGTTGATATTCTTTTGGTAACCGTTGTACTTCTAGGTGTAATCTGGTCTGTAGACCAGGTACATTCCATTGTATAATATAGCTATTGAAAATATTTTGTTACAGCGGTCGAGTTCTACTCTCTTTTTTTTTTTTTTGTATTATCAATTTGGATTTTTTCTAATAATTTACTCACGACACTCAATTGTTTTTCTTTGTAATATACTAAGCGCCCAGTGCACATGCAACCATTTTCATGGGTACTCAAATCCGTAGTTTCTTTTTTTCTATATTTCATAAAATTTCTTATTTTTGTTAAACCATCTTTTGTTATGTTTTTCTTGTTATTGTATAATTCAATGAAACAATCATTACATCCACATGTATTATCATGTATATTTCTTTTTTCATTTGTTCTTGTACCAATTACTGCAGATGGAGTAATCTCTTCTCCCTTGACATAATCATTGTTATCTTTCACTTCTTCAGTGTTTTGGACATCTGCCTTCATAGGTTTTACTATTATTTTAGGAGATAAAGGTATATTCTTAGCTTGTTTTTGTTTTTGTTCCCTCTTCATCTCCTTTATCTTTGGTTTAACCGAAGTTTCTCTAATAATAGTTGGTTTCTTCGTTTTGGGTAGTGTTCTCTCCAAAGGCCTTTTTTATCTTTAATTTCCAGTCCATCACGACCCTCCTCTGTTACTTCCGTAGTAGCATCCTCCTGTGTTCCTATCTGCATTAATATTTCAAATGAATTGGATAAAATATTATCCAATCTCTTTTGTTTCTTTTTTTTTTACCATTTTAGTTTTTATTTCTAAATTATTAATTTCTCCTTGAGATTTACTTTTTTGTGCTCTATTACTTCTATGTGTTTGCGTTTTTGTTTCATTATTTGCTCTTGTTATTGAAGAATATGTATGTTTCTTAAACGGATCTTGAATTCCTCTCACTTTTAATTCCAACTTAGCCCTGTTCTTTCTTGTAGTATTTTCAGTTCTGTATCGTATATACAATACGTGCATTCTTTGGATCTTGCATGATGATTCTGCCCACAGTTTACACACCTAGGTTCACTGCACTTCCACTGTGTGGTATGTTTAGTAGATCCACAATAAATGCATACCGGTTCATCACAACAATTTTTCTTTGTGTGCCCATACTTACTGCAATTTTGACACTGCAGTGGCTTTGGGAAATAGCATCTTAACTATCTATTTTGACCTAAAATTTTTACTTTACATGGTAGATCTTCACCCAAAGAGGGAGTCGAAGTAAGTCAAGGTTGGGTCATGCTGATATATACTCTTTTTGGGAGTTTTATAAGGTTATAAAGTTTTAATACCACCCTGATTTTGATTATTTGGGTTATCCAGAGAATTGTCCACTTCCATGCTAGAAGATTTGCTCTGTACTGGAGCAGTGGTCGTCAACTGTGCCGGAACAATACCATCAAAGGGCTCAGGGGTACTTGAATCCTTAGACTGACTAATCATCAAGATTGGAGAGAGAGAAAAAAAACAGAAAACCTTTAAAAGATATCATCAGCCTTTCATAGAATTTATTCTTCTACCAATGGCACAAGTGAGAGCCGACTCCCAATTTCCACCCCCTACCCTACCCCACAGGGAATGGCACAACATGATTCGAGTGGCCCAAGTGGAAGCCAAACCCGCTTGCTAGGACTGAGAGTATTACAAGAATACAATTGTCCCCACCCTAATCATATCATGGGCAAACAGGATAAAATGCCGAGAGTCCTATGCTCAGAACCAGACACCCCCTGGAACCCATGGTCCAGCCCTAAAGAATAGTTCCACCCTTGAAATATCAATCTGATATCTCTCAGGTCCGAACATTATTGGGTAGTTGATGGTCCTACCACAGTTCCCACTATTTAGCTTCGGATATAAACCCAATCCCAGCTATGATATCTTTTCCTATTTAACAGGTCCAATAAATTTTAGCAAAAGTGGAAAATTCCACAACAATTAATCCAAACAAATATATAATGGTATATGGGACACTTGGACTCAAACCCGGGAACAAATTCCTTGGGTTCAAGAGCCCCTTCACCACATCAAGGTGGTCCAAAGTCAAGGGGGGAAAACTTTGTGCAAAGGTGGAACACACTTTACTTTTGAAACGTCTTTTAGTCATCTCATGTTGCTTGTTATTTCAACCAACAAAACTGTCTGTATAACGGTTAGTGTATACTTAAGATCAGAAATCAACATCAGGAGACTGGGCAGTCATGGTAAAGTCGAAGAAAATCTGAGCTGCAATAAAGAAGCACTGGGCAAAGTTTTTATGTCTGCTTCCTTTTACATTTTTATGAGCTCATTACAATCTTCAGATGTGGGATACTGGTTATCAGTGGTTGTCAGGCAAGGGCACATTATTGAATCAACAAAGCTCAGTATATCTTTTCCCTACCAACATTTTAACATATTTATTCTTTATTCTATTCATTTAAGAGGATAAAGGAGAAGGTTTTGGTAGTATTTATCCTTGAATGAGAAGCTTTTATGGCCCTTGGAGTTTTCGCCATTGGAACTTTGATCGTGTATGGTGTGGTAGATCCATTTCGACTCTTCTGAAAGCTTTCTTGAGAGAAGATGAAATGACTTAGCCACGAAATCCACGAGGTTGTAACTGTAACAACTTGGATTTGCCTCTTCTTGTCGGTGCTCTATCTCATATAGCCAGTGCCCATTTAACTGGCCTCAGGTGCCCCTTAAACTTCCAAACTGGTGTTATGTTTTGCTGTTAACCAAAACCATTTCTCTGAGCTGTATTTTTTGTCCTTTTTAATTTTCTGTAACTGTTACTGAATTTGCAACCTTAAACTTGGGTCTCTTTATTGGTACACAGAAGCTCTTAGTTTTGCTAATTAGCTATTCTTGAATAAATGTTCTAAAAGCCTCTTCACCAGCCTTGTCTGCTTTTAGGCTACGAGGCGAGGTATGAGTAAGATACGGAGACTACAGTTTTACTGATTCATTTACAAAACTTTCACACAGGTCAGTAGCTCTTGAGAGCCACAATGTAGCTCCCAACCTCTGACAGGTCGAGAAAGGGATTAAATTCAAGCATCTGTGTTTGTTCACGGACAGAAATATACATACAAACTGATACAGAACATTTGACTGAAGATCAAACATGTATGCTTGGAAAGCTGGCATAACAATACATACAATGGTAATAATACATAGATCATGACAATAATGACAATGGAGATATATGTACACAAAACATATGAAAGAAGTTGTGTTTCTCTCGACTGCATGGTTTCTCATGGGGTCAGTCATTGCAGGGTAGAGGAGATTTTGATTGTAGGTGTATGTAAGCCTGCACAAGTGGGTGCTATAGGACTACCCCAGAGGAGAGGCCTACAGCTGTAGGACAGCATCTCGTATGTACACGGGTTTCAGATGATCATTGGAAACCCATGTCCTTTTCCGTCTACTGTCATCTGGTATGCCTTGGGTTGTCACTGGAGGATGCAGTGTTGTCTACCCAAATGAACACCTATTTTACATTTTGATGATCATTGGAGAAATACACCTTTCTGTTCGCATGTTAGGTTGTCTTTGCTGGCATTATTCGCCTTATCATTTTTTGGGTGTCGGACGGCGATGTCGAATTTGTTTGTTTTTGGAAGATGTCTGCTGGCAACGTCAACACTTGGTTGTACAGGACTTCTGCTGGAGATGTGTTGAACGCTGCGTGTGACATCGTTCTCAGGCCCAGTAGGAACAAAGGTAGTTCCTTCCTCCAGCTCCTGTCCTGGCATCTGGTGGTGAGTGATGTTTTCAGTGATTGGTGCAGCCTCTCGATGATGCCATTTACTTTGGGGGTGTAGGCAGTCATTTGCGTTATTTTCGTCCCCGGACTGTCAGAGAGGGCATTCAACAGGGCGGATGTGAAGTTGGCTCCTCTGTCACTGGTGATGACCCAATCTATGAGGGCTTTTACACAGGTCTCTGCCATGTTCTGTCGTATTGGTATTGCCCCTGGCCACCTGGTGTTCCTGTCTATGATGGTAAATAGGTATCTGTACCCCTCTGAGGGGGCAGGGGTCCCACTGTGTCAACGTGTATGTGGGCAAGTTGGCAGTTGGTTGTTTTGAACTCTTCTATCCCACTTTCAATGTGTCTTGTGACTTTTGATGTTTGGCACGGAATGGTCCAGGCAGTTGATCAGCCAGATGGGTGGGATAGTTTGTGGGCAAGATTGGAGGCTCTCCTTCGTAGGTGATGGTTGTCGTTCCGCTGTTGATTGATAGGTCACTCCATATGAGGGCGGGGTTGATCCGCTGCAGTCAATGCAAGCCCGCATCGTCCTCTGCACTTTTGCTATCTCGGGATAGGTTATCCTGAGCTGGATGGTGTTGACGCAGTTTCTCAATATTGCGTCTGCCATGGTGTTCGTTGTACCCTTCAGGTACTTGATGGTGCAGGAGTGCTCAGCTATCGTTGACAGATGCTGTTGTTGTCACGCTGACCATGCATCTGCTGACTTCATGAAGACGTGCAGCAGTGGTTGATGGCCCGTCTGCACCACAAACCGTCGTCCCTTGAGCATGTGGTGGACTGCTTTGTAGACTGCGAGGAGCTCCCTGTCAAACGTTGAATATGTCTGTTCCGCTGCCGTTAGCTTTTTACTGAAGAAGGCCAGTGGGCAATGACCATCATCAGTGTCCTGCTCAAGTACGGTGCCCATCACTGTATTGCTTGCATTGGTTGTCAGAATGAGGGACCTGTGAGGTAAAGGGAAGGTTAGTGTTGTTGCAGAGGTTATTGCTTCTTTTGCTAGAATAAATGCTTTATCTTGATTTTTTGCCCAAGTTAGTTTCTTTTTGTTTCCTTTAAGACATTCATGTATGGGGCTCATTATTTTGGCAATGTTAAGTGTGAAGCGATGGTAATAATTTCTTAAGCCTAAAAATTCTTGTACTGATTTCACTGTTTTTGGTTTGGGGAAGTCTGTTATTGCTTTCACTTTTTCTGGTAAGAGTTTAATGCTTTCTGGGCTCACTTGGCGTCCCAGAAACTCTACCATTTTCTTTGCCCATTCAAATTGTCTTCCCACACTATGAGTCCATTTTTTTTCTTCCCGCACTGAGTCCGTTTTTTATTAGTCTTTGTAGCACTTTCTTAATGTCTTCGACATGTTGTTTTAAGTTTGTAGATCACGCAGAATGGAAGGTCCCCGAACAGTTCATCCATCAGTCTCAGGAATGTTACCCCTGAGTTATGGAGGCTGAAACAGCTGTAATAAAATGTGTAGGTGCTGAAGGGGGTGATAATTGCAGTCTTCTCAATATCTTCTTTTGCCACCTGGACTTAGAATTACCCTTTTAGTAGATCTATTTTTGTGAAGATTTTTGCTCCGTTCATGTGGTTGGTTGTGTCTGCTATATTTGATAGTGGGCATTGGTCTGGTTTTGTTTTGACGTTTAGCCATCAGTAGTCTCCGCAGGGGCGCCATGTTCTGTCCAACTTCGGTACTATGTGTAGGGGTGATGCCCATGGGCTGGGCGCTTTTTGGCATATTCCTGCTTCTTCCATTTCTTTGAATACCTTCTTTGCATAGGTGAGCTTCTCTGGGGCCAGCCGTCTGAATCGTGAGTGGATCGGGGGACCTTTGGTCTCTATGTGGTGCTGGATGCTATGTTTTGCTGGTTTTGTTAAGTCATGCTTCAGGTCTTCCTTGAATATGTCTTCATATTCCCATAGAAGTTCTCACATTTCTGGCAGTGGGGTGTCGGTTGCGATGGGGCATATTTGTTGGTCTCGCTGATGGTTTGGTTGTGGTACATCCGCTTGGTATCAACTGTTTAGCTGGTATGTCAACCAGTAGTTGTGTGCTGCTAGGAAATCCGCTCTTAACAACGCCATCATCACGTCTGCCGTGATGAAGGACCAGTTGTATTCTTTCCCATTGAAAGCAGTTTTTATCTCCTGCCCTCCTTACATTGTCAGTGGTGCTTCGCTGGCTGTCGATACGTGGAGGTTGGTGGGGGGCCGGGGTTGAGTCATTTGTATGGGCTGGTTGGGATGAATGATCTTCATGCTCCGGTGTCCACTAAGAACTCCGTGTCAGATCTTTCGTCTTTTAGAAAGAAGCACTTGGGTCCTTTTCTTTCGTACGTGGAAGAAAGACAGCAGTGAGCAGGCGTAGCTTTTCTTATGAGGCAACCGGTCTGCTCACAGTTGACATTAGTGATGGGTTGTATGTGCAACCATACTGCATGTTTTTTTAGAATAAGTAACCATTGTCACATTTTTGGGCCTTGTTTCAAAACCTCCAGTGGAAAAATCATATGCCCTCTGGAGGTTTTTGTTTCTTCTGCTAAAGCTTCCCTTTGCTGAATTTTTTAGAGAAGCTTCTTTTGTATATGGAGGCAGCTGGCTCTTCTGGCTCGCTGTCTGATTCCTTGTCTGTTGTCTGCTCAGTCCGACATGGTGCTGCTACTGCTGCTGCTGGTTGTGAGGGGTCCGCTGCTCTGTGGGCCATATGTATTTCATCGACCATGATCAGAAACTCTTCTGTGGGCATGATGGAGGCTTTGGACATGGCTGCTACTGTCTGGTGGGGTAGTTTTGTGAGGAGTACCTCCCTCACGAGGTCCAAAGATGACTCAGGTTGGCCGCCCTTGGCGTGCAGCATGATTAGCCACTGCAGTTGCTTGTACACGTGCGACAGCCGCTCGTCTCCTACTGGGGCCCCATGTGGTTGAGGAACTTCTTTCCTCTCTGGGCAGGCAGCATGCTGAAGGATGACTTTATCTGGTCCTTCAATAGGTTGTAGGTGACAGGGGCATCTAATTCTTCGAGCCATCCTTCTACCTGCTCAGAGACCTCATCTGGCAGGAATTCGAGGATGGCATCTGCTCTGCGCATCATTGAGGTGATTTCCTTTGTGCATAAAATCATTTCTGCCCTGAAGAACCATGCCTCTGGGTTGTGGGGTGTGAAGGGCAGTAGACATATGGAGAAGGCTGCAAGGTTTCCGCTGACGATGTTGGGATCGTTGCTGCTGGCTTGGTCAGGCATCTCTCTGGGGTCACCAATGTGAGGTGAGGCACGAATAAGATACAGAGACTGCAAACTGATTTATTTACTAAATTTTCACACAGGTCAATAGGTCGTGCAAGCCGCAATGTAGCTCCCGAATTCTGACAGGTCAAGAAAGGGGTTAAATTCAAGCATCTGTGTTTGTTCACAGACAGAAATATACATACAAACTGATATAGAACATTTGACTGAAGATCATACATATATGCTTAGAAAGCTGGCATAACAAAATATACAATGGTAATAATACATAGATCATGACAGTAATGACAGTGGAGATATATGTACAAAAAACTTACAAGAGATGTTGTGTTTCCCTCGACCGCATGGTTTCTTTCGTGGGTTAGTCATCGCAGGATAAAGGAGATTTTAATTGTAGGTGTGTGTAGGCCCACACACATGGGCACTGGAAGGTCTTCAATCTTCCAAACAACCTTTGGAGCAGGTGCCTTGGAGGAAAGGCAGTTAAGATCTTTTCAACTCCGAATGGGTTATAAAACCCTTACAGTATTATCAAATTGAGTTCAGCCTGCATTTTTTCAAGACAAGGCTAATCTTCTTTTACTTTGTGACTGAGCATTCCTTTGTCCTTTGCAGAGAGAACAGTAACTCAGACGTAATAAAGTCATCATCTCTTAATACCTCTTGAATTATCCGTCCATAGGGAGGATGGATTTTTCCAAGATCTGATATTATTCCTTAAAGTAGAACATAATTATCCCAGTAGAGGTGGAATTATATTATTTCTGTCAGGCTCAGTGGTCTTAGAGAGAGTTGTGTTTGGCAGTGCTTCTGTACATGGCTGTTTCAAGCTCAAAACAACAGGTATAAGATACAAAGTGACCAAGTAGAAGGATGAGGGATATCATTTCAGCAGTATGCATTGTCTCAATATCTTGACAAGCAGGAGGTGTATGGGCATCATCTAGAGCCAGCTTGATCCAGTATAACAAATATCTACTGTAAACAGGTTCCGTAATCATCTGATCCTTTAAGATGAGTCGTGTTGCCTCTTTCCTGTAACAACTTGATCAAGGAAATCTTGTGAGACTAGAGGAAGGCTACTTTTATCCAAAATCAGGAAATTTACAGAGAGGGGACAGGGCATTAGTTGTAAGCCAGCTGAACCTTTTTTAAGTAGTTTATAGGAGCACCAGTGCAGCCTCTGCCAGTCATTTTAAATTTCAGGTTACCATCTGAACTGCAGATTCCACTGCCTTTGGCGAGTATGCAAGTTCCATCTTGTCATTTGGCTGCTAAAACTTTATCTGTGAGCTAAATTTCTTTTCTAGTTTTGATTTTAGTTTTCCAGGGATTTAAAAAAATCACTTAAGATCTCAGACTGATTTTTTAACATGAAATGTTATTCTTTTTTTATTTTTTATATTCTTTTATTACTGGATTCACCACTGCTCTGTACTAAAATAACAGTAATGTGAACACTGAATTTTTCTTTGGATATATTTTTTACTGCTTCACTGTCTTTCCTACCTATATCATTTCAGCATGAATAGTTGTAGCAAGTGTCCTTAGGCACAAAATCAACAGCTTGAATTTTAATAAGAATACTTTTTTGTGCAGCATTTTTTACTGCCTCCTCAGTTGTCTTTCTCACACGTTAAACTATTTCATCTAGCTGCTTCTGCTTTGTATTTTCATTGTTGCTACAGAATATACATTCATCAGTAGATAATAAAACATTTGGACTGCACTGATGAGAGTTTCTGAGCTTTCCTGAAGTATTCTTTTGAAGTACTTGGAAAATATTACCTTTTTGGCAGCTTTTATGTATTTGTAGAATTGTTACAACACCATCATTAAAACCATGCAGATTTTATGAGTACATTAGAAACTTTAGAACTAATGTCAGGTAAGTTTTCACAGATGAAACGCTGTTTGTTGCATAACCGCTGTCTTTATCTTTAAGTTCAGGAAACTGATATCAGACAGTGGCCTGACTATTAAGTCTGATTTGTTTGGATGATAATGAACAAAGGGTATTAAGGTAGCAGTGCCTTTTTTAGTCAAGTAGAGACTCTTACCAGGTACCAAGTTCAGGGGCTTCTTGGTACAAGTAGAATTTTCCCTAGGCATTTTGAGTTTTTGTATGGCAGTTAAATCATATTGCAATCAACTACAAATGAGCTAAGATACGCCGAAATACTTTATTCAACAGTATGGACTGACATACCCAAGGATCTTTTACAAATGAGAAGGTACACTAGTCAGTATTGACAACCTACCTGAAGCCTAAAAGAAATGTTATTCAATTTAATGTAACTTCACTCTGCACAAACAGAGTTTTTTTCTGGAAACTAGCAAGTTCATCAGCAAATATACCAGGGCTTATGAAATTCATAATCCTATAAAATCTAGGGATGAGAGGGGTGGGCTACCAATGGCCTGATGTGGATGTCTAGACTCTGCTCAACCAACAAATGCAAAATGATTCAAAGAGTTCTTCTTGTATGTATCCATACAGCCGGTCATAAGGTGGTGTGAGATGTCTCGGAGTTGGCCTTGCTTTATGGAGGTTTCTTAGCTGCAACATATGAACTTTGCAAAGGTATCTGGGAGTGTGGGGCACCTTGCTGGGGTCCTTGTTTAAGGAGGTAATCACTTGGTTGCCTTTGATCCTAGGGGCACTACTTTTCTGTTGAAGGGTTGAAGGATTTTGGACGATAGGTGTTCTAAGATGTTTTTTGAGGAGCTATGTCTCTTGTTTAATATTCAGGGAAGTTACTTTTATGTTAGAAGTATTACATTATTAGAAATGAAACGAGCCTACTTCTTCCAAATAACTCTAAGAATACTTATCAGAAAACAATCCTTGAGATATCCCAGCAACCAACACTTGGCCAAGGGGCATCGCCGCCAGGATATGTCCCAGCAAGGCAATTACCTCCTCCAGGAGAAATAACAAGATGTTCCAAGTTTCCAGACATCCTTGGAAAGATCCTCCAGTTGCGATTAAGCAACCTTTGCAGAGCAATACTGACTCTAAGTAACAGGTAATCAGCTGTCGAGAGAGTCAATGACTCAGTGACGTCACCTACCACATTACGACCTGGCGCATGTGCATAGGAACCTCTAGAACACCCTCCTTAATCCAGTACTTAATCAACCATTGTTAGTGAAATAGCAAAAACTAAGAGACCAGAAAACTGAAAAGGTCATCCATAAAATTCAAGCCACTGGGGCAACAATTGTAACTTTAAAAAATAGTTGAAAGACAGTCTCTTATCAAAATAATAATAATGTTATTCATAGAAATCAGGAATATATATCACCATAAACCACTCTTAACTAAAGTAACTTTTCTGTTACTATAACTTTGCCTGTTTTTTTTTTAATACGATGGCAAATTGGAAATTAGTTGTCTTCACAAAAACTAGATCCCATCCCTATACAGTTACCCTTCCACTCGTCTTGTAACTTGGCATGTAGTCGATGCTCGTCAAGATAATCGAGCGCTGCATTTTTTCAACCATAGGTGATATTAATTTGGGATCTGCTGGTAAAATCAGTTGCATTTGGACGAAACCCTCTACTACGATCACTCCCGCATCATCAGTGTTCAGAATCCTTAAAATTAGACAGCCACCAATTTCGAACATTTTTTTTTTATATCACTTTCAGTTGAAAGAATTGTCTCGTTATTCTTCAGTTCTGATTTTCCTTCACTTACCCTCTCGCCAAGATGCACTCCTCAGTGCTCTCTAAATCTTCCATCAACTTCATTTTGGAAAGTATCTGTATTTTTGTGTTTTAGCATATATGTACATGAACATACTGAAAAACACAGAATTTCTTGACACACACACACACATATATATATATATATATATATATATATATATATATATATATATATATATATATATATATATATGTGTGTGTGTGTGTGTGTGTGTGTATATATATATATAATATATATAATTTATATGTATATATATATGTATAAAATTACATGTATATGTATATATACATACATGTACAGTATGTGTGTGTATTTACATATATATATGTTTGTGTGCGTGTAATTTGTTCGTTAGTGTGTATATATATAAATATAAATACGTATATATATATATATATATATATATATATATATATATATATATATATATATATATATATATATGTATATTTGTATATATATTATATGCATATTTATTTGTATATATATGTATATATATGCATATATATTTATCTATATATATATATATATATATATATATATATATATATATATATATATATATATATATATATATATATATATATATATATTTATATTTGTGTGTGTGTCCTTTTTATACTTGCAAATCATAAGTCACAAGTGCCAGTTAATACATACTGAATTTAGTATCCTATTACATTTTTAAGAATCTGAAGATTTTAACGTGGCCGTCGGCCCTTTCTATCCGAATGCTCTTTTCACACCGTCATTTAGCGCTTTCTGGATAATACATAATCACAAAATTACCCTCATTTAGAAAGTTACTGTAATTTCTTCCTCATCAAAGACCTCCCATGTTTTTGGGATCCACAACCTGTTTTCGCCCTGGGGCCTGATTGGCAGACATCTTTGCTGACCCACCGACTTTTTAAGCAATGGCGATTCAACAACCTTGCTTTAATCGCCTTAAATCAGCGTCATCTGGTGAATCAATTGAGAGTCGCTTCTTTCATTTCACCGAGTTCAAAGAAGACATTTAACCGATATTTTTTCCTCTCCTGATGTCCGTGTGAGATGAGCAGAAGCCACGTGATGGTTGGGCTTTGTATTTTGTCGTTCTCCATTCGGCATTTTCGATTTTTCCGCAAATATTCTCATCCTGACGATTTCTTCCTTATGCTGTGACTTCACAACTTCCGTTTAATGCACAAATTTAGACGTCATTTCTTGTCTCTTTTGCTATAGAAGCTATTTATGCTCTCTCTCTCTCTCTCTCTCTCTCTCTCTCTCTCTCTCTCTCTCTCTCTCTCTCTCTCTAACACACACACAAACACACACACAAACAATAATTTTGTACCATTATTCCTATTGAAAAACAGTTCCAAGTGCCAAAAATCAACATAAAAGGAGAGATTAAGCAGCGATTTCTACTACTAAATCCCCGTGAGAATAATATCCTTTGTGTTTGACGTCATTATCTCGTTAGCATCCTCCTCTTATCCAGAAGCATTCTAGGCACGTTCATACGCAGGTTAACAAGATAAGCGCGTGTGAGTGGACTGAAATTTTACATAGTTCTCTTGAAGGTGGAATATATTGTTCCATCAACAACAACAACCTAGCTTAGTAAATTGTGCTAAATAACAAGAAAGTGGTTCTAAATGACTATGCGGAACTAATGGATCGACTTACATTGTTTCTTGTGGAGAAAAAATCCATGATGTATCTTACCCGGAAATATTTGCAGCTCATGTGAGAAGAAATAGAACTCAAAGAGACACTCAAATAAAAGTGTAGAAACTAAAAAGTTATCATTAAACACAGATAGGAAACCGTTTATCAGACATCACCTGAAAATAATGCAACAGTCAGAACCAACCTCACAGAAAAACAGCAAGAGGAAATGGGACAAAGAGGAGAACTTTGAATTGTGGAAGTATACCATGTATTAATAACCAATAAAAAGAGGATATAGAAAACACATGACAGCCTTGTGGTAACAGTGAGGAAATAGAGGGGCTCCAGAACAAAGAGTTGCTAACCAACAAAGAGCACTAATTAAAAGGGAATGGCCTACACAATAGAGAGAGAAGAAATACAAAGAACCAGAGGAAATTCAGGAAGATCGTGATGAACATCTCAGATGCTGTAAGTACCCTGAACCAAAGAGTATAACTTAAAACTAAATGGCAAAACAAATCAAGAACAAAACAAACCTAACAAAAAAACTGGGGCAATATGTTGCCCAATGAAACGACAAGAACTAGGCCACCGCCACTAAAATTATATTATCACCACCTATTGAAGGAAAAAACTAGTGAAGTTGACCTGGCAGTAAGCACAATATAGACCAGTAATATCACTGAAACCATTGATTTCATTTTATGCTGTGGTATCTGAATTATTAAGAGCCAAGGTGGGAATAAACAACCCAAGCACAAACCAGGGACAGAATATACATTAAGAAAAAAGGAGAGCAATAAAGCAGATTCAAAAATTAAGGAAATAGCTGGCATGGACTGAATAAATCATGAATGGAAAAGTGAAAGCCAAGAAAAACAATGAAAACATGGAAAAGAAATACCACCTGATGGAAAAAAACAACAGTGAATAAAGAAGATTCAGGAAAAGAAAAAAAGCAAAACCACCAACAGTACAACCTAGTGGATAAACTGGTGATCAGTAGTAGTCAAACAAGGAAACACACTAAAGTATGGCATGGATTGACTATAATAAGTCATTTGATATAGTCCCTCACTCATGGCTGATTGAGTGCAAGAAAATTACTGAGCTGCAGACAACATAGCAGCTCTGGAAGACAACCCTAACAGCATCAGGGACCATATGGTAGAGGTAAACTTCAAAAGAGGAATCTTCCAAGGAGATTCACTTTCAGAACTGGTGTTCATAGTCGCCCTCATAAAATGACATTGGTCCTCCAGCTTGATGGCAACACAAGACCAAGGACTGTGTTACGAGTTAAAGTATAAGTTGCTCGATTTCAGTTCTTCACTACCTCAAGGGTGCCCAGGAGAATATCAGCCAGATTTCCAAAGCTCCCTGCTACCTCAAGAGTGACCAGGTGAATGACAGCCAGATTTCCAAAGTTTCCCACCACAGACTGATTGTATTACAGAGCCAGTGATTTTCAAATGCGCTGAGGGAGGCTCGACCTCTCGACATCCACATAGAACACAAGACCAGCTACCAGAAATAAGTACAAAGTAAAATGGATGGCCAGTATCAACATCATCTATGTGCCATAAATGTGACAAAATATAGAGATCATCAGCCACATCCTTGTAAGTAAAGAAATCCAGAAAGTATCTTTGACAGATGTAGCCATACCATGGGACACAAGAATTAAGTATCAAGATCTAAAGATGGAAATGAGGAGATTATAACACCCTGAAATGGAAGCAGGCCTTGTCATTTTGGAAGCACTGTGAGAAATCACAGAGGACCTTAAGATGAACCTGGAGAGGATTTGATGCTCAAACCTCGAATTGGGCTTGCTCCAGGTGTACTGCTGGCCACAGCAAGGATAATTAGGAGTGTCTTCGAACAACCCAGCCCCATTAACGAGAGATCCTCTTAAACAGACGAATATGATATACTGATTCAAATGCCCAGTCCGTGGATGCCCCGGTGCCTATATCAGTATGACTACCATGAAACTGGCGAAAAGAATCTCCTGTCATGCCCAAGAAAACTCCGTAAAAAAGCATATGAGAGATGTCCACAATACCAACATTACAAGGAATGAAATAGTGGGGAATACAGAAGTAATCGGAAAAGCCCCCGACCCAAGGCACCTACGGCTGCTGGAGGCACTCTTAATACAGCAGGAGAAGCCCTTATTAAATACCACCCATGAGGTATTCCTCCTGCCTACCAGCATTAGGCAACCTATTACTTCTGTAGCTGACAGATCGATGCCAGACACTGCTAGAAATGACAATCCCGAATGTGAAACTCACAATGATGTCGGAGATTTTGCGAGCCACCCGGCGCCCAATCAGAATATTCGCCAGGAAATACCAGAGAATGACATCACACACCTGCCCTGCAGCTCAGCGAGGCTGCAGCGGAGAAACCATCAGCAGTAAAATTTTTTGCTTGTGAGAAAATCTCGCCAGCCAATAAGCAGTGTGAATGTTTCTTATCCAATCAGCAGGCAGCTGAATTTGACCGCCGCTGACCTTCTCGTATATAAAGAACAAGACTCACATCAAAAGTCAGTCTACTCCCGTCTCCTTTGGCATGACCATACTCAGTGGAGCCTGAGCAAAACGTGGCCTCGATTAACACCGAAGAAGACTTTCTCGAGAAGGACAACTCAAAAGAAAGTTTTTCCTGAAGGACAACTCTGTGGATGATGAACTCCCTATTCCAGTATCCTGTTACTGTTTTACTGTGTATATCAGAAATAAACTACCTAATTTTGCAACATGCTTACTTCTCCAAGTAGGACCAATATCGGTGTGTTACTGGCAGAATGCAATAACCTTGAAAAATCAATTATTAGAAAAATAGAGAAAACTCTATATAAACTGAATGCCACTGATGCAGCTATCACCTTCAACGCCACATGTATAAAAGAGGGTCTACTGCCTATTTATATTATTATTATTATAAAATTATTATTATTATTATTATTATTATTATTATTATTATTATTATTATTATTATTATTATTATTTTGAAGTATACCGTCATGCAAACAAACTTCATTAAAAAGAATGGCTGCCTGGATGCCAGTATGTATTGCAGTTTCTCAGTCTCTTGAATGAGTGTCTTTGTAGCAGCAGGTATGTTATGTAACAGCTGTCCAAAGTTTACTTATTTCTTAAGGGTTCGGTAGTTTTTTTTTCTACAATTTACTGAAAGGCAAATGAAGCCAGGAGTACAATTATGCCATATTTATACCCTCAAGTGGGCTTACAGAAATTTTAGGCAAAACCAGGGGAGTCTTCCTATCAGCTGGGAGTAGAATGATTCATCCTGGAGAGTCTGGCTGACCAACAAAGGTGCTGATTGGCTGGCACTAGGTCCCTGGAGTTCTGATCATAGGGCATGCTGCCTAAAGTAGCAGGCTGCTAAAGGGTTATCCCAGGGACATGCCTTGCCATTCTCCTGATGGTGGTAAGGAGAAGGGTCTCTTGGGACACATTCAGCGATGATTTCCGTCAGAGGATTTCGAGGCTCTCCTTATGTCAAGAGGCAGTGATGGTTGATGTCGCTGTCCAGGATTTTTGTGCTCTTTGCAATCTACTAGCGTTGGGGGCACTGCCATATACCCTCATAGTGCTGGTAGACCAGCCCTTTGTGTAGGTGGATGGCAACCCTCTTGGTGAGGCGAGTCATAGCCATACAGGGCTAAACATGTTGAAATCAAGGTCCTCCTGATTCCATCTTCTCTCTGGAAGACCATGGCCTCATTGGGACCACTGACGATCTTCAGCCTCTCCTGCTGGAGGCTCTGATGGAGCAAGAGTCCTATCACAGCCGTCACCAAAGAAATGCAACGAAGAGGTGTTGACACATCTGAAGTGCCTTGAACAAGAATGGCATGCCTCTAGAGACATCCCAAAAATGGACTACAACCACCACCAACTTACTGTGTACAAGAAGCTCATATGTTGCAGTGGCAGGCATCTATGTATCCCATCCAAAAGGAACACCCTGCTTACTAACTTGACAGATTACCAACTCTCCACCGCTGAGCATGCTCTTCTCCAGATGGGGCTGAACTTTCATGTCTTGGAGAGACCTAAGCCTGGGGCTACATGTGTTGAAATCAAGGTCCTCCTAGATTCCACCATCTCTCTGGAAGACTGTTGCCTTGGTAGGAGCACTAATGATCTTCAACCTCTCCTCCCAGTGGAGGCTTTGACAATGCAAGAATCTTGCTGAGCCTCTTGATGATGAGAGAAATAAAGGATGTCACCAAAGAACTTTGAAAGAGGGAGGACATTGCAATCCGTCAGGCAGATAAGACAGCTGCCTTCGTCCTGATTCGCCAAGAGAAGTATTTTTGGAAACTCAATGACATACTTGGAAATCACTCCAAGTTTCAGTACAGAGGCAACTCTACCTGGTGTTCATTGGGATGGTGCTTCCCTGAGATCTGCACTGAGGATGAACATCGGGTAGAATTGCCTCTGTAGACTAGGTCAAAGATCATCCATATCATTTCCTCATCCAATGATGCGATGATGGCCTGGGATGGTGCTTATCTGAGATCCGCACTGAGGAGGCCCCTTTCACCAGTCATTGAGGACAAATTTGTACACAGACCAATGGAGTAACCATGGATTCTCTCCATGGTGTACTGTTTGCTAAGTCTGTATGGGAGTTGTTGAGCAGTGTGTCTCCAGCAGGCTCTCCAGGCCAGCTGTATACATTCGGTACATGGAGACACCTAAATCAGTGTTGCCAATGCAAAATGAGTTGGAGGCACTTCAGCACACCTTTGATGAGAAATCGGTACTGCATTTCACATGTGAGAAAATTGTGGATAGCAACATTCCGCTTTTTTGGATGTCCATGTTGCCAGTCCTCCTCAAGGCTTTCGCACACAGGTCCACCGTGAGCCAACCAACATTGGACTCTGCCTCAACGGCAGTAATGAATGCCATGAAAAATTCAAATCCTTGGTCACAAACACCTACATTTGTTGTGCCCTCTTACTCTGTACTTCCTGGAATACCACTACCAATGAGCTCAACCATGTCACCCAAACCATGGTGGATAACAGGTACTCTTACTGTCAGGTTGGAAGGGTGATGAGAAATGCTGTCAATAGGCAGGTGTTGTCGGGAGAACAATGGCCCCTGCAGTAATGAGAGGGCCATTAGACTGTTCTACTAGGGGGCTACATGAACTCCAAGTATAAGAAAGATGAGGTAGCCCTGAAGAACATCATCAGCCCCCATGAAAAACCCACTGATACAGACAGAAAAGTTGGCCTTATGATTTACTGTAAGGATCAGAAGACTGGCAAGTACCTCATACAGAACAGCCCCATCACTAGCGATGATCCTATGCTCTGGGAATGGATGCTGCCTTTCTTACATTGGTATGAGTACAACTCGCCTCTCCTGAATGGCGATATCGACCATTGCTGCCTCCTATGTAAGGGGAACCTCACCATCCTCCTCCAATAGAAACTGTCACTGAACGAGATCAAGGAGGCCCTTCTTCTCCCTACCGCCATCAGGAGAATGGCAAGTTATGCCCATGGCATAATCCTTCAGCACCTTCGTCGGTCAGTCAGACTTCCCCGGATGAATCATTGCTCTCCCAGCCAGTAGGAGGAGGCCCCCCCCCCTACTTCCCCACGGTTTCGACTGCCTACCAAAAATCGCCTAAAATTTCGGTAAGACCGCTTGTGGGTATATATATGGCATAATTTTACCCCTGGCTTCCTTTGCCTTTCAGTAAATTGTAGAGAAAACTACCGAAACCTTAAGAAATAAATGAACTTTTGACAGTCGTTATATAGTTTATCAGTTTATCTGCTGCTACAAAGAAATTCATTCGAGAGATTATTATTATTATTATTATTATTATTATTATTATTATTATTATTATTATTATTATTATTATTATTATTATTATTATTATGTACTTAAATTAGACCACTTATCTTTTCATAAAGTTTTAATGGCGGCATGCTGACTTCCTTAAAATAAGTACATGTTTTTCTGTTTCTCTTGCGAAGTTGTCTTTGAACACGACAACTAAATCTAACTGTAATGCAGCAATGTAAAAGATCGATTATATAAAAGGGCATTGGAACACCTTTAACGATTCTTGAATGTAATTATTCTGTAACTGATACATTTAGAGACACTCATTCAGTAATAACGCTAATAACGCCACTATCCAACCGATGATGAATGAAAAACCATTCGATTCATAAGAGTTTACAAATTATGAAATAATGACGACAATATTATCCAGCCCAAGCTTGGCTGCTTTCAAACCGTATATGCCGTAGTATCCTCACAGACAGGATGGGAGGAAAAGTTCGTAAAATTGAAAAAGGAACGTTAGGAATTCTCTTATTATTATAATATAAAACCAATTCTAAACAACCTTCGAGCCGGAATACTGGGAGCTTGAGTGTAACGGAGCCAAGTGAAAAATCAGTTATGATGCTCGAAATACGACGAGGTTCATACTTTGGCGAAGCTTGTAGCTTAAAGCTTTTAAAAAACAGAGAGAAAAGCAATGAACCGGTAACAATACGTTTCCACTAAAAATAATAGATACGACCCTGGTAATGATAATGAATAATTACCAATGAAAAGATTTAGGTGAGAAATATCATATTCACAAATTTATAGTTACTAGGAAATTCCAAAAACAACCAAATACGGTAACGCATGTTCTTTCGAGTATCCTTTCTTTCGATAATTCTCAAAAGTACAGATGCTCAAAGATATTAGAAAGAGACGAAAGGGGATGGCTAAAATGTGAACCCTATTTTGCAGAAATCGGGAGTCCTTTGGTGTCCTTCAGGGGCCACTGTAGGATAACCAGATAAACCCATCACGAGCAGAAAACCCCAGGATGCCCATAGGCCACGTCAGGTCTCTTCTCTTTCTCTTCCTTACCTCCCTTTACTTCCAGTTCCTGCTGCAGAATTCCACTTCTGGTGCCGTTTCCGCCATCTTTCTCCTCCAGTTTACATTTTGTAACTGGATGTCTTGGCTCCCTTTTCGCTCGTTCGTTGCTTCTTGTTACTCGAGCTCCATCAGTCCGTATCGCATCATTCTACTCATTTTTCAGGCTGGGCAGAGTTCATTTACAGATTCTTTCATGGTTTTGAATCCTTAATTTGATTCCATTCTATGATTTTCAGAATAAACTTCAAGTTTTTTATGTTATGTTAACGTGTGTAGCTTAACAATTATATATATGTATGTGTGAATATATGTATTTGTATATGTGTACTTTATATATATATATATATATATATATATATATATATATATATATATATATATATATATATATATATATATATATATATATATATATATATATATATATACATATATATAAAATGTGAAGATGAAAGGCCCATAAAATCACTATTTATACGTTGCAATCATATATTTCGGACACTTCCTCTAGATGAAATTTTTACTTTTTGGGATGATAGCTGGGGAGATTTTGGTGAATTTTTTAACAGACGAAATTTGCTAGTTCCGACCATAAAATTTAAAACAGAATGGGAAAAGGACGGAAAATCACCTTTCCTAGATGTATTAATTGTAAGAGAACAGAACAGGACAGATACGCCTTCACAGTATATACAGCAGGAACCCCACTTTCACGGTTTCTTATATTTATTTCCTGAGCTACCACGATTTCTCCGTAAATATCATGGTTGGCTGCAGCCTATTTCTCAGAGGCTTAGGATATGTTTAAAAGAACTCGATATGATCCGTCAACATCTTATGCAATTGCTCTACCCACCATACATTATCGAGAAGACTACTAATAAAGCGAACAGAATATACTACAGAGGTCCCACTAACAACAGACAAATAGATTTTAACGACAAAATAAAGCTTCTGTACAACGAGAACCTCAAAAAAGCTACAGAACACCTTAGGTCTAATAATCCATTTATTTTCCATTATCCCAAACCCATCGGGAGTTCGCTCATTAACTTATACTTAAATAAAAAAAAGGAGCAGACAACAGACTTTACAAGATATCATGCAGCAACTGCAATGAGATTTATGTTGGAGAGGCAGGTAGATCGATCTCGCAAAGATTAACAGAGCACAAAAGATCAGTATGATGTGCTTCAGAGAGTTCAGGGATTTTCGTACATATTAGGTATAAAGGCCATGCCATAAACTGAAGTGGGACCGAGTTGTTTTCAAAAGTAGGTGTCTGTACAAAAGGAAGATGCTGGAATCTGTTGTCATCAATCAAACTAACAATATGAACCTGTCAGGAGGACACTGGAAATTGGATGTCACCGACGAGTTAATCGTCAGGCTTCTTCTCAAGCAGGTGATCGAGAGAATACGTCAACCAGACTCGATGCAGATGGGAGTGAACGGGGCCCAAAACACCAGGGAATAACCTATTTTCCATCCATCCTGGGTCAACGGTCACTTGCTTACCACCAGCGTCGTACTGCCACACCTACATATGCCTTATATGTATACTCGTGTCACACATCATCTGTCCATATTTTACCAGTGAACAGGGACACAGAAGAAGTGTCCGAAATATATGGTTGCAATGTATAAATAGTGTTTTTATGGGCCTCTTATCTTCATATTACTCAGTCGGATTACAGTAAAAGAAATTATATATATATATATATATATATATATATATATATATATATATATATATATATATATATATATATATATATATATATATACACATATATAGAGGTTAGTGTAAGGAGTCGGGAGTCAATCCATATTAATAATCATCGATAAAGGGAAGAGGACACAGACAGGTGTACAAGCTGTCTTTATTCCAATTCCAACGTTTTGTAATTGTCCACATAATTACATCATAAGGGCTGTTAAATGAAACATAAAATTCCTTGTAATATTGTAAAAACTAAAATAAAAAATTAAGAATTCAAAAAGCTGGAAATTATTATTACAAAATTTAAAGAGAGAGAGAGAGAGAGAGAGAGAGAGAAAATGATTGACTTGCAGTGGCAAATATTCTTGGGTCTTTTTCTAGTATGACTTAACATTTAGCCTCATTCATAAAGGGAATTTATAAATGAGAGAGAAAGAAAGAGAGAGAGAGAGAGAAAGATTGCAAGCATGAATTTGCTTGCAATAGTTAAAAACCTCATAGATGGATTTTGCTCCAAATTGTTTGAGTGACGCCTTGAGAAAGAGAGAGAGAGAGAGAGTTTGGTGGAGGTGGTTGTGAGAGGCTGAAAGTGTTGGTTTGCATGGTGGCAGTGGTGTTGAAGTTGATGGCAGTGGTGAAAGTGTTGTTGCCAAACTGCCCAATAATTACTTCCAGCCCTCATTTAAACAGACTTTATAACAAATTCCGAAGGTAAAAATGAAGAAGAAACGAATGAATTAATGAGGAAAATTGCATTTGAATGAATAAAAAAAAATGGAAACACAGTATATCTTGCACGTCGGGGTTAGCCAGCAGCTATACTATGCATGCTGAGATTGGGAAGTCACTCTCGACCCCAGTTATTACAGAAAGCAGATCTCTACTTATAGAAATTATTGATATAGGTTTTCAGTGTTGATTTGATTGACGTAATTAACAATTATTATATTGATAATTATCATAAATTATATCATTGTGACTCCCCTATGTCCCTCGGGACACCCATTCAATTTCCAAATACCTCTGTCCCCGTGATACCCGGCCGAGGCCGCACAGGGGATAAGACACATTATAACTTAACATTGGTTCTCGAACCCATTTGTTTCCAATTTTAAATAATTTTAACCTCACAAGGCCTTGCAACGAAAGTTTGTCAAGATGTCGACCTCAAGGACCCAACATAATAAGGAAATGAAATTCTATCTGACGGCAGGGAAAGTCCTAGAACTATCAGGCCGAGAGTTAAGGGAGTGGGTCCAGAAGAACATGGATGCTGCCAAGGCAGAGAGAGAGAGAAAAGAGAAGAATTAGAGAGGCAGGAGAAGGAGAAAGAGAGAGTAGCGCAGGAGAGAAGAGAAGAATTAGAGAGGCAGGAGGAGAAAGAGAGAATAGCGCAGGAGAGAAGAGAAGAGGCAGAAAGAATTGCCAGAGAAATGAGAGAAGAATTAGAGAGGCAGGAGAAGGAGAAAGAGAGAATGGCTCAGGAGAGAAGAGAAGAGATAGCGAGGCAGGAGAGGGAGAAAGAAAGAGAAGTGGAGAAGGAGGAAAGAGAACAACAGCGCACCCATGAACTCCAAGTGTTAGCCCAGCAGAATGCATCTCCCCCTCCTCCAGTGGCGGGGATGAGTGCCCTCAGCCAAGCCCACTCCTTCATACCCAAGTGGACGGAGGCAGAGCCCGAAGTATGGCTTGAGAGGGCCGAAAGAGTCCTGGATTGCTGCACCCTTTCCCCCGTCAAACTCTCCCTTGTCCTCACTAAGTTCCTTGGAGGAAAGGCACTCATTGCATATCACACCCTTTTGGTTGAAGAGAGGGGCAATTGGGAAGCCATAAGCCAAGCAGTCACCAGGGCGTACGAAATTACCCCCGAGCACTGGAGAAGGTGCTGGAGGGGGCAGACAAGAGACATAGGCCAGACGTGGTCCGACTGGGCTTACCACTCTGAGCAGGTGTTAGCAAAATGGCTCGAGTCCGAGGGGGCTACCAGCACTGCCGAGGTACTCGAGAAATTCAAATTAGAGCATTTCTTACGCTACGCCCCTCCTGCCCTGGCCACCCATGTAGTAGAGAAGGCCCCTGCCACCCTCACTGAGTGTTGCCGAATAGCAGATATGTGGGAGACCCACCACCCTCAGGTTTATGATTTATACTGGTGTTGTTAGGGATTTTTTGATAGGAGAGTGACCACATAGTTGTTTTTTGCATTGTATTGTGAATTATTTAGTTGAGCAACTTAGAGAAAATGGCTCTGTTCAATGTTCAGAAGTTTTTAGCAGCTCCTTCCATCCAAGAGTTATCTGAATCTAGCTTTACTAAAGCTCAGTGGACTGCTTTAGCAGTGGCCTGTGGGGTAAAGTGTCTAGAGGTATGATTAAGGCACAAATCAAGCCCTTTGCTGGCCGAGTCGGTTGAGCTTCAAACTGTCACTTGATGGGCCGGAGTTCAATTCCCACGGCTGGCTGATGAAGAGTTAGAGGAATTTATTTCTGGTGATAGAAATTCATTTCTCGCTATAATGTGGTTCGGATTCCACAATAAGCTGTAGGTCCCGTTGCTAAGTAACCAATTGGTTCTTAGCCACGTAAAATAAGTCTAATCCTTCAGGCCAGCCCTAGGAGAGCTGTTAATCAGCTCAGTGGTCTGGTAAAACTAAGGTATACTTAACTTAAGGCACAAATCAGATGTATTGCAATCCAAGCATTGATGGACTCTGGTAAAATAAATGAAGAGTTAGGAGAGGCACAAGAATTGCTGAATGTAGCTGAAGCAGAATTTATAAATAAGCAAGAGCAAAACAAAGAGAAAAATTATACAGAGGTAGAGGTTAGACGCATAGCTGCAGAAGAAAGCTTGATTAAACTGAAAATGCAAGCAGAAAAAGAAAGAGGAAAGAGAAGAAAGTTTGATTAAGTTGAGAATGCTGGCAGAAAGAGAGAGAAGACAGGCAGATAAAGAAAAAGAAGACAGAGAGAAAAGAGAAAGAAAAGAAAGAGAAGAAGAAAGAGCAGCAGAAGAAGAAAGAGAAAGAACATAGAGGAAAGAGAGAGAGCAAAGAAGAAGGAAGATTATGAAAGAGAGATGAAATTAATAGAAGTTCGCTCCAAGTTACCTGTGACACCGTCTAACCCTATCCAAGGTACTCAAGTGTAAAGTACAAGGTACTCAAACGCAATGTGCTACAAGTTTACCAGATGACCCCTGAGTATTGCAATGAAAGATTCAGATCTTTGAGAAAGGATGACAAGATGACTTTCTTGGATTATGCCTACAAAGTAAGATTTTCAAATGATGGTTGGAGGCTGCTAAAGTTAAATCTATGGACGAACTTGAGGAGTTGGTAGTACTAGAGCAATAACTTAGAGGAATTCCTGAACACGTAAGAGCCTATTTAAGAGAGAGAGAGAGGTTAAGAAACTTGACAAAGCTGCTACACTGAGTGAAGATTTTAGTATCATTAGAAGCAAAAGAAATTCTAATATCAAGTACCAGAACTGGCAACGCACAGGTTTCAGGTCTTATCCAGATTTCAGTAAATATTACAAATGGGAATCATTATAGTGGTAACACCAGTACAAAGCCAGATAATACCCCTCAGCAATCAAATGTTAAATTCTCATCATCCGTTTCTCAAGACACATACAGAAGACTAATGTTGTCTGCTTCAAGTATGGAAGAGCAGGACCTGAGAGTCGAGATTGTTATCAAACACAACAACAGTCAAAGCCAGCTGGTCAAGTGGTTAAAGGTAACCAGGTGAAACAAACTACGAAGAGCAGTGTGGGGAAGACTGAGACAGTTGGGAAGACTGAGACTAAACAAGCTGAGTGTTTGGCAACCAGTGGAATGTAACCTCAACCAGTGAGTGGCTGAGCAGCTTGGAGGCTTTTAAGCCATATGTGTATGAAGGTAAGCTGGCAACTCAAGAAGGGAGTGTGCAGGTGCCAGTCAAGGTATTACATGATACAGGGAGTAACCATAGTGTGGTAGTTTGTGGTGCTCACCCACTGTTGGAGGAGAATCTCACAGGAGATTCAGTTATTTTGAAAGGTATAGGAAAAGAAGGGGTAACTCCCATATGCCGCTTCCACCTGTCGTGTGAATTGGTGACAGGGAATGTTGGTTTTACTGTAAAGGACTCACTAGCTGTTGGAGGTGTACATGTTTTACTGGGTAATGAAGTAGGTGTTGTACCATTTGTTCCTTGTCCTATAGTGACAGACAGACCATTGAGGATTAGTCCTACGGTAGATTAGAGAAGAATAACTCCCACTTGTTTCCAAGTTGTGTAACTACCAGGAGTATGAAGAGAACTACATCTACAAGTGAAGAAACTGAGGATTTACCTGCACCAGAAGGATCAAGTGAAGGATATTTGAGCTTAGAAGAGCTTTTCCAGGAAAGCAAAGTTTCCCCTAGTGCTAGCAATGAAGAGATTTCCCAAGAAGAAGAGGATCCTGTTGTTACTGAAGAGACTCAGAGTAGTCAGAGTGTTCCTGATGTTAGCAGTGAAACTACAGTAGCAGAGTTAGCAGATATTGAGAGTTCAGCCCTTGAAGTTGGTCAGGTGACTGAGAGAAGCTAATGGAACTGCAGAAGAAGGATACAACGTTGGCTGATTTGTTCTTCAGAGTTGTTGATCAAGAAGAGATGCAACAAACTCCTACCTGTTATCTAAAGAAAGGATTGCTATTGAGGAAGCATCGACCTGCAGATATACCAAGAAATGCTGAATGGGGCAAATATCATCAAATTCTGATTCCATATCCATTGAGGAAGCAAGTGGTAGCAGTAGCACACGAATTTGGACATATGGGAATCAGGAAGACTGTTGAGGAGATTATGAAGTATTTTTTCTGGCCTGGACTTCACAAGGATGTTAGCAGGTTTTGCAGAGAGTATCACACATGCCAGGTAGCTGAAAAACTGAATGAAACCATTCAGAAAGCCTCCCTATAACCCATAGAAGTTAGAGGAGAACTCTTTAGCAAGGTGATTATAGATGTGGTTGGGCCTCTTCCGAAAACAAAGAAAGAAAATTAATATCTGTTAACATTAATGTGCCCTGTGACAAGGTATCCTGAGGCGATTCCTGTATGAAGTATAAGTGCCAAGGTAATTGCTGAGAAGTTGGTGGAGTTTTTCTCCAAGTTTGGAATACCAGAAATTGAGCAAAGTGATAGAGGAACGAACTTCACTTCAAACCGTTCCAGGATGTGATGAACTTGTTAGGAGTGAAACAACAATTATCAACTGCTTGTCATCCAGAGACTCAAGGAGCCTTGGAAAGGTTCCACCAGACATTGAGAAGTATGTTAACAAAGTACTGTAATGAATCAGGAAGAGAATGGGATGCTGGTTTACCCTTAATGTTGTTTGAAGTTAAGAATGCTTATCAAGAAAGTAAGGGATGTTCACTTTATCAGATGATTTTTGGTCGAGAAGTAAGAGGTCCATTGAAGATTCTTGCAGAGAATTGGGAAGAAAATCAAGAGGATATCCAAGGAGAATATGTGAAGAATTTGAGGAAAAGGTTAAGAGAAATTAGAAAATTCTCTTTAGAAAATCTGAAAATAAGTCAAAAGAAAATGAAAAGAAGATATGATGCTAAGACTAAGCTAAGAAATTTTAGTGTAGGACAGCAAGTTATAGTGTTCTTACCAGTGAAAAGATTTCCCCTTACCAATAAACTTCAAGGTCCTTATAAGATAATAGAGAAGTTAAGTGTTCGAACTTATGTGACTGAAACACCAGGAAGAAGGAAAAGACAGAGGAAGATACATATGAATTTGGAGGATAAACTAAAACATCTGAGTGTTGAGTAAAGTGGTGAATTAAGTGAGGTGACTATAAGTTTCCCAGAAATTTTTGCAGGTGTACCTAGGCGTACCGATCTGACAAAGTATGAGATAAAGATCAGAGAAGATGGAAAACCTTTTAAACAGAGAGCATATCACTTATCACCTTTTCACAGAGATGTTTTGAAGAAAGAAGTTGAGAATTTGTTGCAGCACGGATTAGCAGGACCTAGTTCAAGTCATTACAGTTCTCCTTGTGTGTTAGTGAAGAAACCAGATGGCTCATTTAAGATCTGTACTGATTATAGGAAACTGAATTCCATCAGTGTGGCTGACAATTATCCCTTGCCTCTTATAGATCAATTACTTGATAATATTGGGCAAGCCAAGTTTGTTTTCAAGATAGATTTGTTGAAAGGATATTATCAAATTCCCTATGATGAGAATGCTAAATTGCAGTCAGCTTTCATTACTCCTTTTGGACTATATCAATACACTGTTTTGCCGTTTGGTCTGGTGAATGCACCTGCGACATTCCAACAAGTGATGGATCAACTGCTAGGATCCATAGAAGGAGTAGGTGTTTACCTTGATGACACTGTGATTTATTCTAATACATGGGAAGAGCATCTGAAGATTTTAAGGAAAGTGTTCAAGAAACTGCTGGAAGCAGGACTAACAATCAACTTACAAAAGATGAGTTTGGAAAGGCAACTGTTCAGTATCTGGGATTTGAAGTTGGAAAAGGCCTTCTCACTCCTATTGACGCTAATGTAGAAGGTATCCGTAAGGCTAAGGCTACCCCCATCTACTGGAAACAACTACAAAGATTTTTGGGCATGGCTGGATTTTATCGCTGATTTCGTCCAAGTGTCTCAGCCGTAGTAGCTCCCTTAACTGACTTAACCAGTCTGAAGACAAAGTTTGTTTGGACTCCAGAATGTCAAGAAACATTTGAGGAGGTTAAAGCCATTTTAACTTCAAGACCAGTACTTCAAGCTCCAGATTTCAATAAGAAGTTTGTGATACAAGTTGATGCATCTGACTGTGGAATTGGAGCTGTTTTACTTCAAGAAGATGACAGTAACATTTTACATCCAGTTTGTTTTATGTCATCAAAGTTGAAAAAGCATCAGAAAATTTATTCCACCATAGAAAAAGAAATGCTAGCATTAAGTACAGCATTGAAAAAGTTTGAAGTGTATATGAACCAACCTAGGAATGAAGAAATTTTAGTGTTGTCCAACCACAACCCCACCTCATTCATCAATAAGACAAGAAATAACGATCAGAGACTGGCCAGGTGGTCTTTGTGCCTGCAACCGCATAATGTAAAAGTGAAACACATTTCAGGAAAAAATAATGTCATAGCAGATCATTTATCCCATTGTGAATCGTTGGATTCAAACCCGGGATAATTAATCTTCGGGGGGAAGGAATCTCATGATATTGTCTTTAAAATGTATATCTTTCCATGATTTTGATATATTTACTGTTCTAGTTATAATGTATTCTGTGTAATGATAATAGCTATTGAAATATCGTATGTAGTGTAATGTCAGATCTCACAAGAATTAATGATTTAGATAACTTAACAGCGCAATTTAGAATTAATAATACATTTGTAATCGTAACATAGTATATCAGCAACACGTGTGTGGTGGCAAGTGCTTTGTTTTGCTTCGATTGTCATCGCGAAAGATGATGTGTTGACAGGTCGAGAAGAAGATGAATGATTTCATAATGTTACATGTCTTCTGTTTCAAGATCAAGGTAGTTGTTGCACTGTAGCCCGTAGCACATGGCAATTGCGTCATGCTTAAGATTACATTGCTCTGATCACATATTGTTCTAATGCGCTAGTTTTGGCTCCGCAACATTTTGCTCAATAAGTGACGTCATCTTCCTTTTCTAGAATTTTCTCTTGTATGTCGTTCCCAAAATGCCTTCAATAATGACGTCATGTGACTGTTTCAGTTCTAGCTGGAATCCTCCAAATTTGCTCATTCTGATTTCAGAGACCTAGAGACCTTTTGTGTGGTTCTCTCTCTCTCTCTCTCTCTCTCTCTCTCTCTCTCTCTCTCTCTCTCTCTCCAAAAGAGAGAAGTTATTAACGTAAAGTATTTGTGTGGTCATTGATATTAATATTAGCTTTTGAGAACTAATAATAGTAAAAGTGTATATATTTGTAACAGCGCCTATCAAAAGTGTGTTTTGTGAATCTGAAGCAGCTGCATTTGGAGTAATTTTGTGAAAGTTTTCACAAGCTTGTGTAAGATAAAGTGAATTTTACTTATTATTACTATGGTATAATACAGTGTATTAAGGGATTTTTGCCTTAGTGAAATTGTTTTTGGGAAATCTTTTGTGTAATTTTGTGTGCTCTTGTATTTGCAATCTCTTAATTTTTCTTTGTGTGCTCTTGAGTTTGCAATCTCTTAATTTTTCACATTTTATATATTGGTGATTTAACATTTATTTACTTAGCATTTTAAGTATTTTTTTCTTAATAATTCAACATTGCATGCTTGATTTAATTTTCATTAACTTAGATTTTCTTTTCAAATCTGAATTATTTCTGAATAGTATAAGTTTTGCTTGACTGATTCAATTTCTTGATAAATTAACCTTTGTAATTTAACTCAAGAATTAATTAAATTTTGTGTTGATTTCAAGTAATAGTAATTTTTTTCAGATTGTGAATTCTAATTATAAATTTTGAATTTAAAAATAAATTATTGTATTTAGAATTTTTAAAGAACAGTGTTTCATTTATTGACCACCAGTGAATAGGATTAATTGCATACATAAGGCAAAGTGATAAACATGTTTTGTTCCTTTAGTTTCGCTGAAGTGAATTAAGACCAGAGAAACAGTTAAAGTTGTTTGATGGAGTGATGCCCTTTAACTTTAGTATATTTCTTGTTTAATTGTTGATACCTCACACTAGTTTTGATAAACTTAGTCTGATTTTTCACGTGATTAATAAGCTTTTTAAGGGGTCACTGTTGCCTTCAGTCATAATTTTGTTATAAGAGTTCAGGTATCTGGCTGAAGTGAGGTAAAATTTTGAATTCTGTGATTAGTTGTGTACTTGGTACTTGGAACACTTCATGACACGCCCATGAAAGCGCACTCACGCATGAATGATCACCAGAACTTGACGGTTTCCAGTTATTGGACGCATTCCAATGTGAACAGAACATCAATAAGTTATGAACTTTGTCTCCATGGGGAGCGAAACCACCCACAGACTTTCTCAGCACTGACTTGTCAACAGGTAGGCATTGATTAAGTAGCATGGAGGCACTGATTCATGTATTTCACTTGCCCAGAATATCTCAAGAAATGCTTAACCCCCCAAAAAATCAACAATATAATATATCAATAACTATAAGCATTTCATATATATATATATATATATATATATATATATATATATATATATATATATATATATATATATATATATATATATATATATATATATATGCATATATATATATATATATATATATATATATATATATATATATATATATATATATATATTTATATATATATATATATATATATATATATATATATATATATATATATATATATATATATATATATATATATATATATATATAAGTATTGCTTGAGATATTCTGGGCAAGTGAAATACACGAATCAGTACCTCCGTGCTGCTTAATCAACGCCTACCTGTCGACAAGTCAGTGCTGAGAAAGTCTGTGGGTGGTTTCACTTCCCATGAAGACAAAGTTCATAACTTATCGATGTTCTGTTCACATTGGAATGTGTCTGATAACCGGAAACCATCAAGTTCCGGTGATCATTTGTGCGTGAGTGTGCTCTCATGGCCGTGTCACAAGAAGTGTGAATGTTCCATTTTGAAAACAGGCTAAACATTGGGGTCTTGATTTCTCTGTGAAAAGATCCGCTTGGTTGGAGGACTTTGAGTACTGTCTGTGAGGTGAGCTGGAAAATAATTAAATAAAAAAGGAAAGCCCACAAAACCTTTTCCTTTTTTATTTATTTTTTTTTTTGGCATTTTTTATCTCTTATTGTACTGAAATTATGTATAGTTTTAAATTACTTTTAGCTTAAAGTCGCTTTGTATTTTTTTTTATTCTAGTTTAACGAAGGTTATATTACAAAACTATATTTTTTATGATTGTTAGCTTAATTTAGCTAAGATCGACCCTTCTGACCTGGAGGTTAGGTCTCCTGCCCAACAGACCGATGGTGACTACTCACATACCACAAGGATTAATACCACTGACCATCAGATCAGGATATCAAACCGACAGGAGGAGATTAACAACTCTCAAGAGAATGGAAACCAGGACAGCCATCATATAAATGACAGCACAGGGAGAAGAAGTTCCAGAAGATTGCTGGGCCTTGAACCAGCCTGACTACCTCATCTCTTGAAAAAGGTCACAGTTAGGACCTGAAAGTGCTCGAGATAAAAGTAATATGTAAATATTTACCAGTAAACAAGTTATACACAAGAATCTTGTGGGTTTCTCTTTCCATCTTCAGAAGAAAACTCAAAGAAGTTTTTGTTTGGTTCATACTTTTTAATATTGTAAAAAATTCATTGTTTCTAGCCCTGAAGATGGGAAAGGTGTGAATAAAAAGAAAATATTTCCAGTCTTCTCAACTTTCCTGTTTATTACTATTATGTATATGTACATATATATATATATATATATATATATATATATATATATATATATATATATATATATATATATAAATATATATACATATATATATATATATATATATATATATATATATATATATATATATATATATATATATATATTGTCACATAAATTTATTCATTGCAAATGCACAGGCAAGCTCCATGATTTTTATTTAAGACAACAAATAGAGTAAATGCGTGTCAGTCGCTAGGACCACACAAGCAGTCATAAAAGATGCTCCTTACCAATTAGCGATTCACTATGGCTGACACCCTCATGTAGAAAACTCCACCCTCTCTGTCGTAATGTTTCTCTATTGTGTGTTCCGTTGTACCCTCTTTGTGTGTGCTGTCGCCAATTTTTCTTTTCCCGTACACCTGCATCTGGAGCCATAACAGATGCCAACCTGAGACTGGGACAGTTTAACGGTCACCATCACTTCAACAAAGGCAGATGGGGCAGAAGGACGTGTATATAAGGAGGGGATGACCGATCACGCGAGCAGTTTGCAGCCTAAGACCAGAGCAGACAGAATCTTTGACAGTTGGTCTCAAGACCTCCCTCCCTCCTTCCCACAATCCCACAAAAGTGACTTTTTGATGCTTCATTCGGATCCGATCCACCAATGACCCCTTGTATTAAACTCAGCGTCTGGCTTCAACATCATGACATCTTGCCTCCAGGATAAATGTACAGTTGGAATTGGAATTGTTCGACTCACATTTCTCTTATTATATTTCTTATTGCTCTCATATCCACTCCCTTGCAATCACCTTTGGAGCCTATGTGAAGTGGTGTAATTTACTTGTGTAACGTAACTCATAAGTGTTTAACCAGTTTGGATTTCTATTTGTTCTTTGAACGAATTCCCTCTCATCCCTCAGCATTCCAAAATTGAACATGTTAATTGTTTTGCAATCGAGTGACAGTGCGTTCTGTATTGCAGAATAGGTGATTGTGAAGCTGTGTGTCAACTGTTATCCACAGCGCCCTCCCGTGATCTTTCCCTGTGAGAAGATTCCTTCAAGATTTTACATCTGAAGATATAATTAATTAGTGTCCTAAGTTACAAGATTCTGTTTAATCTTAATCTAATTTTAGAGGTTCTTAAATACACTGTGATTATCCTCCCTGTAAAGTCCTGTTTAATCTTAAGATATCCTAGAGAGTCTTATATCATATTGATTTGCTAGTGGTACTATTTGATTTTGTGAATTAAACATAAGTACAGCGCCACGGAGCTGGTGATTAAGCTTCTGCGTATATTTCTTCTGATTTGTGTAATTACAATCTATTAAGTCAGTCCTTGATTTTCCCTTAATTTCCATTGAATTTGTCTTTAAAGTAGCTTGTTAATCTGTTTTACACGTGTGGCCCCCTGGTTAGAACTTGAAACTTGAATAGATAAGAGTCACGTTGCAGGCCACTTTTGAATATATATATATATATATATATATATATATATATATATATATATATATATATATATATATTTGAAAGACCTGGTTGATTCTGATGAGTCAGAAAGATAAATATATATATATATATATATATATATATATATATATATATATATATATATATATATATATATATATATATATATATATATATATATATATATATATATATATATATATATATATATACACATATGTACTGTGTGTATATATATATATATATATTATATATATATATATATATATATATATATATATATAAAAGATATATATATATATATATATATAAAAGAACGAAGTACCTAGTTTTTCAGTTCTTTGTTTTTATTTATTATTTGTTTTATCAAATATTTTTCACAATTTCTGATACTTAAAAAGATTTCTTTTTCCGACCTGCTGTTGACCCGTGGCTTCACTAGAAAAGGAAGTAAACTGCTGAGCTGAAATGTTCTGTCGCTGTTCAAAGAAGGTTTACATCCCAGTGCAATACAGAAGTACCACATAAGAATTGCATAGCCAGGTGGATGAAGAAATTTAAGGAAACAGTTTCCGTTACTGATTAACCACGATCTGGTAGACCATATGTTGATGAAGGGACTGTAGCGTCTGTAGAACAATCCTTTGAAAGAAGTCCGAGAAAGAGTCTAAGATGAGCACCTTTGGAGATGAGGCTTTCAAAATCTATTGAGCATAAGATTCTGCAAGAAAAAACTCAAAATGAAAGCGTATAGAATCCAATGCATTAAATGTTGTTAGAAGAGGAATATTATACACGACTAACTTTCTGTCATCAGTTCAGTGAAAGAATTAATTTGTGATTATGCATTTCTGAATGGCTATGCGATTCCTGTTTGGTGCTTCTATATTGTACAGCGTTGTAAACCTTGTTTGGACGGTGACGGTACATTTTAGCTCAACCAACTAAGGAAACCAGTTTATTTTCTCTTCTAGTGAAGCCTTGGGTCAACAGCAGTTCTGAAAAAGAAATTGTGAAAAATATTTGATAAAACAAATAATAAATAAAACTTCAGAATAACAGAAAAACTGGGCACATCTAGCTTTCTTATCCTCTTTATAGATTAATTCTGTTAATGTATAGTTACGAAGCTACAAGTATTTTAAATTGCACCATGACTATATATATATATATATATATATATATATATATATATATATATATATATATATATATATATATATATGTATGTATGTATATATATATGTGTGTGTGTGTGTGTGTAAACAGATAGACAGATAGATATTCCAGTATTTTAAAAGGAAAGTTGCTTTCCTAACAGGAAAGTGTTGCTTGCAAGGAAATGTACAATGAACAACTTTCATTTCTTATTTGTTTTTTTTAATTTTACCATCTTCCCATGATGAAGACGCCCTATGACAACTTGCACCAAAGTAGTAAAAACGTATAAATAAAGAAAATAAATATTTCAATACGGTGGGAGCGACCAGGTTCACAAATAACTGAAAATGACCCCAAACGAACGCTATTCTAAGCATGAAATGCGACGATACATAACGAAAAATCCTCATGAACTTTAAATGAACCAGCCAAAACTTACATGGAATTTTAAGATGTTCGATCAAGGGTTTGCCACCGACTTCCCCCCACCAGCATCCCCTCTCCCCCTCCCCCCACTTCCTCTTCCCACATCATTCACAATCATCTCTTTACACTGGGATCGCAACCCTGTCTGTTTCCCGTCCGAAATGCCCCTTTTCCTTCTGCTCTGGGAGCAGTTCTTTTCTGTCTCTCGTCATCCCCTCACAATGCGCTTTCTTCACTTCCACATTGTGTATTTTTTCAGTTTTCTTATTTCGAATTTCTCTTTGCCCAGAACAGCGGTCGAATTCGTTGGAAATTGTGAGTTTTCTCTCTCTCTCTCTCTCTCTCTCTCTCTCTCTCTCTCTCTCTCTCTCTCTTCTTCGGTTTTCTTCAAACTACAGTTTTAATCCCGATTTTTGGCGAGACGGTTCGAAGAGGGCATGGGCAGAGGACATTGTCGAGCTTTTTAATTGAAAAGTATATACGTATGAATTAGCGTGTCTTCTTCCTGTGTACCTTAAATTGTAAACCTTCGCCTTCCCTCTTTACCAGTACGTCCAAGAAAGGGATTTCTCCCTCTTCGTCTTCCGTTGTGTAGTTCTTCCCTTTCTCTCTTATAAAATAATTAAGACAGAAAGGGAAGAACTACACAAGTTCCTAGAGAATATAAATAAATTAAATGAACAAATCAAGTTCACAATAGAAGAAGAGAAGGAGGGAGAAATCCCTTTCTTGGATGTACTGGTAAAGAGGGAAGGGGAAAGCTTAAAGTTTAAGGTACACAGGAAGAAGACACACGCCAATTCATACATACATATGTTCTCCAATCATAGGAAAAGAAATAAAAATGGGAGTAATGACAGGGTTGGCCATTAGGGCTTATAGGATTTGCAGTCCTTTATTCTTGGATTAAGAGCTGGAATACCTGAGGGAGAGTTTTAGGAGATTAGGATACCCGTAGTATTGGTGGGAATGGGCACACATTAAGGCAAGAAAAAACTTTTGGGGAGAGGGGATGAGAAAGGAACATTTGAAAGGGAAGAAAATAATTACAGTCCTGGACAGCAATACTATTGCACCCATCAACAGGAAGCTAGATAATTTTAAATTGATGGGCAGTTACAAAAACACCATTAAGAATAAAGAAGTTAGAAACAAAAAGTTGGTAGAGGGGGGGAAGAGGTAAGAGGGGGGAGGTATACATGGCATCATGGCTAGACTGTGAAGAGCGTTACTTTGGCGAAAGCGGCAAATCTTGCAAGGAATGAGGCAAACAACACTTACAAAACGTAAGGCATTACAATCAGACGTCGGCAGTCGCCAAGCATTGTTGGGAAAAAGACCACAAAATAGACTGGGAAAATATGATTTTTTTGTACAGGAACACAAACAAAACAGCCAGGCTGATTGTAGAGAATGCCTTCACAACATGCGCAAACAATGTAATGGAAGGCAACACGGGAAAAAGATTTGAAAACAGCCTATAAAGAAAAATCATATACTCTACAATAGAAAAGAAACACAACACAAGAAACCATATGGAAAATTCACTCCTGGAAAGAATTGTGGGCAAAGAAAGGCCAAGGGAACGAGGGCAGGGCCACACAGGAGGATAATCGCTTTAATCCACTCCCCCACTCATGTAAATACAGCTGGACCACGTGTCCGGCCATTCGATGGATACGAAACCTTGGCAAAGAGGACTGTTAGTCCTGGAAAGCTTCTAAGTTTTATTGAATAAAAATATCTCTGTTACATATCATCCAGCTTCAATGAGGTCCCATTAGTATACATACATACATACATACATATATATATATATATATATATATATATATATATATATATATATATATATATATATATACATATATATATATATATATATATACCTATATATATATACATATATAATATACATACACACATAAATATACATATATAATATAAAATGCACATACACACATAAATATAATTATATATATATATAATTATATATATATATATATATATATATATATATATATATATATATATATATATATATATATATATATATATATATATATATATATATATATATATATATATATATGTATATATATATATATATATGTGTGTGTATATATTATATTATATGATATTATTGTTAAAAAGGAAGAGTTGCCTTAAATATATTATTAAATATACATATACAAATACAAATTTATATGGCTGCATGTACATACAAACGATAATATATCTAGCTAGAAAGGGAAAATTAAAACTTGTTCCAGTTTTCTATACACATTTCATATATATATGCCAATCCTGTGTTAAGTCTCGTGGTTTTTACTAACCCAAAATACATATATATATATATATATATATATATATATATATATATATATATATATATGTGTGTGTGTGTGTGTGTGTGTGTGTTTGTGTGTGTATATATATACAGTATATATATATATATATATATATATATATATATATATATATATATATATATATATATATATATATATATATATGTAGAATCTACTAGTCACTTTTACCAGACATATGTATTTAATAGTTACAATGGCCTCTTAACTAGTTAAGAGGGCTTGTATATTAGAATTATATATATATATATATATATATATATATATATATATATATATATATTATGCTGTGGTTTTCTATAATGCAGTAATCTCCCTTAGTCGTTGTGTGTATGTGTATTGTTACATACTGTATCCTTATGTTCAGATGCAGATTCCATAGAGAGTTAGCTTAAAGTTAGTGTGGTTAAACCTGTATGATTTGTGTTAGCTGATGATATATGGGTGGGAGAGAGAGACAGAGAGTAGTTGTTCTCTATAAAGAGACGACTTGTTTTCATCAATATACCAGACTGCTGAAATAACGCATTCCCATACAACTCGGGCATCACGTACAGAACGCTGTTGGGTGGAAAATTCTATCACGTAAGTTGCATAACATCGTTCAAGAATTTTCCATGAGACGATATCTTTTCATTTTATTATAGTAATTAGAGATTCTTTTGTTCTGAAACTATGTAATAATAAATATTATTATTATTAACTGTAATTCCATTTCTCTCAAATTATCATTTTCTAAAGAGTTTGTAAAATAAAAATCTTGTCTAAAACCCATTCAATACGACTCATGGATGGCCATGCCATCTATAGACGCCCATACAGAGGAGATCATTGAGAGGCTGTTATCCCTGCTGAGAGGAACTGCGGTTCTCTCTCTCTCTCTCTCTCGGGACTTCGTATGTCCTGTTGTAACGTAATTAATATTTTTATAATCGATGGTCACTCACAACTTTTAACTGTTTAATTCCTTAGTAAATATGTCTGAATCATCTGAGCAAGTATTTTATTGAGTGAAGGTAAAAGTAACAGCGCCTAATAAAAAGTGAAGAAACTGGTACCAAGGTAGTGTAACATAATAATTGGTTTTTAGTGCACTATAAATAATATTTACAGTGGTTATATGCAATTGTTCTATTTTTCCCCCTTTTATTACTTTTTTCGTGTTGTATGTTTTGTATTTTACCTTTGAAGAGTTTTTGTATATAAATGTGGTGTGTTTGGTATTGCCTTAATGCTTTGCTTTACATTTTTGATATTTACTTTTTTTGCAGAGTATATTTCTGTGTTTTGTATCCACATTTTTGTTTGATGGATTTAGTTGCCTTATTTTGTGTAACACTTGGGAATGAATTTACTTGTATTTCTTTCTAGTCAGTTTTTGTTACTTAACAATTAAATATTATTTGAATAATTTTGTAATTAATTAATAAATTAATATCTGATTTAATTTTGACTGATGATTAATTCAGATTTAATCCAATTTTGTTTTGTTTTCAAGCAGTAATAAATTTCCATGAGACTATCAATGTCATGTATAATCTTTGAATTTAGAAATAAATTTTTGTATTTAAAACTGTTATACCAGAGTTTCATTTGTTGACCCACCAGTAATTTTGATCTGAATCAGATATAGAGTGGTAAGTGAGATGTTTTCCTTCAAGCAATTGAAGTGAGCTTGAACCAGGGAAATGAAAATACTTAGACTTTTATAATGTTGGAGTGATGCCCTTTGATTTTACCTCACACCTGTTTTAATGAAGTTATTCTGCTTTCTTGCATGATTGATAAGTTTTACAAGGGATCAATGTTGCCTTTAGAGAAATCAGTCGTTTTATATTTGTGATGAGGGTTCAGGTGTCTGGCTGTTGTGAGGTAACTATAATTGTCGGATAAATGGTGTTTGGTAATCAAATATCGCACTTAGATATTAGGTTTAATTTGGAAGATCAGACACTGGGCACTGTCGTTACATAAATGGCGCCTAAGACCCCGGAAAACAGATCTACAAACACTACCTGGTTTATACTGGTGGTGTTAGGGACATATTTTATTAGGAGAGTGACCATATAGTTGTTTTTTGCATTTTATTGTGTTGAATTGTTGTCATGTTGAATTGTTAATTGAGTAATTGAGAGAAAATGGCTCCATTCGATATTCAGGAATTTTAAGCAAACCCCTCCATCCAAGAGTTATCTGAAACCACTTGACTGAAGCACAGTGGAGGAGATAGCAGAAGTATGTGGTGTTCATGTGTAAACCAAACATGGTAAAGCACAACAAAATGCATTGCAATCCAAGCATTGGATGGATGTGGTAAAATAGATGAAGAGTTAGGGGATGCACAGGAGCTGTTGAATGCACCTGAGGCAGATTTTATAGATAAACATGAGCAAAAGAAAGAGAAAGGTGATGCAAAAGCAGAGCTTAGACGCATAGAAGCAGAAGAAAAATTGATTAAGCTGAAAATGCAGGCAGAAAGAGAAAGAGAAGATAGAGAGAAAAGAGAAAGAAAAGAAAGAGAAGAAGAGAAAGCTGCTGAAGAATTAAGGAAAAAAGCAGAAGAAGAAAGAGAGATAGTTAGGCACATGAGAGAGAGATGAAATTGATAGAAGCTCGCCCCAAGTTACCTGTAACACCATCTAACCCTACTCAAGGTAATTCAGACCCTGCATTTGATGTAGTAAGAGTGCGGAAGTTAATTCCAAAGTTTACAAGAAGCTCCAGAAGAGCGGATCACTTTGAAAAAGTGGCTTGGTATGGGATGGCCAGAGTGACAAATGGTCAGTCTTATTACAGAGTGTTGTGATTGCAAAGGAAGAAGTGTCATTTAGCCTTATCAGCTGATCATGTAAAGAGTACAAGGTACTTAAACACAATGTGCTACAAGTTTACCAGATGACCCCTGAATATTATAATGAAAGATTCAGATATTTTAGAAAGGATGGCCAGATAACTTTCTTGGATTATGCCTACAAAGTAAGATGTTTTAAACGATGGTTGGAGGTTGCTACAGTTAAAACATTTGAAGATCTTGAAGAATTAGTTGTTCTTGAACAATATCTTAGGGGAATTCCTGAACATATAAGAGCCTATTTGAGAGAGAGAGAGAGGTGAATAAACTTGACAAAGCTGCTACACTTAGTGAAGACTATAATATAATCAGTAGCAAAAAGAACTATAATGTCAAGTACCAGAATCAACACACAGGTTTTAAGTCTCATCCAAATTTCAGGAGCAGATTTAATGGGAATCCTGCAAGTGATAATACCAAGTCAATGCAGGGTAATATCCCTCAGCAAGCTAATGTAAAATCATCATATAATGTTGCAAGGCAATTACAGAACCTAGTGCTGTCTGCTACAAGTGTGAAGAGCAGGATACTCAGTTGGGAGGTTATCAGACACACTGGCAGTCCAAACCAGTTGGTCAGTAGTAAGAGGTGACCAGGTGAACAGACTACAAAGGAAGGAGGGGGAGGAGTCAAACTCCAGTAAAGACTGAGACTAAACAAGCTGAGTGTTTAGCAACCAGTGGAAATGTAACTTCAAGCAGTGAGTAGCTAAGCAGTTTGGAGGCTTTTATATATCTATAAGGGTACGCTGACAACTCCAGGAGGAAGTGTGCAGGTACCAGTCAAGGTGTTATGTCATACAGGGAGCAACCATAGTGTGGTAGTCCGCAGCTCACCCCCAGCTGGAGTGAGAATCTCACAGGAGATTCAGTTATTTTGAAAGGCATAGGAGGAGAAGAGGTAACTCCTATATGCTGCTTGCACCTGTCATGTGAATTAGTGACAGATGTTAATTTTGCTGTAAAGGACTCACTGGCTGTTGAAGGTGTACATGTTCTTGTTAGGGAATGAAGTTATCGTGTGCCACGGTTCCTGTCCTATAGTGACAGATAAAAACATTGAGGATTAGTCCTACGGTAGATTTGGGGAAGAATAACCTACCCGTTTCCTAGGCTGTGTGACTACTAGGAGTATGAAGAGGATCATGCCTGTGTTTAAGAGATTGAGGATTTACTCCACTCAAGAACGTATCAAGTGAATGATCTTTGAGCTTAGAAGGAGTTGTTCCAGGGAAACATGTTTCCTAGTGCTGACCAAGAAGAGGTTTCCCAAGAAGAAGCTGTCCCTGAAGAGACTCTGAGTAGTCAAAATGTTCCTGAAGATAACAGTGAAACGACAGTAGCTGAGTGCCAGCAGATATTGAGAGCTCGACTCCCTTAGTTGGTCAGGTGACTAGGAGAGAAGCGCAATGGAACTGCAGAAGAAGGATGCATCATTAGCCAAGTTTTTTTCAGAGTTGTTGATCAAGAAGAGATGCAACAAACTCCTACCTGTTATAATCTGAAGGAAGATTTACTGATGAGGAAGCATAGACCTGCAGATGTACCGGGAGATACTGAATGGGGCGACTATTGTCAAATTTTGATCCCACATCCATTGAGGAAGCAAGTGGTAGCATTAGCTCATGAGTCTGGACATATGGGAATCAGGAAGACTGTGGAGAAGATCATGAAATATTTTTTCTGGCCTGGACTTCACAAAGATGTTAGCAAGTTCTGTCGGGAGTGTCATACCTGCCAGATAGCTGGAAAACCAAATGAAACCATTCAGAAAGCCCCCTACAACCTATAGAAGTTAGGGAAGACCCCTTTAGCAAGGTGATTATAGATATGGTTGGACCACTGCTGAAGACAGAGAAGGGTCATGAATATCTGTTAACATTAATGTGTCCTGTGACAAGATATCTTGAGGTGATCTCTGTTAGAACCATATCTGCCAAGATAGTTGCTGCAAAACTAGTGGAGTTTTTCTAAAAGTTTGGGATACCAGAGATTGCACTAAGTGATAGAGGAACCAGTTTTACTTCCAAACTGTTTCCAGGATGTGATGAACTGTTACGAAAGTGAAACAGTTATCCACTGGGCAGACGCATTGTGAGACTCAAGGAGCCTGGGAAACAAGCCACCAGACAATTGAAAGTATGCTGACTAAGTATTGTTCTGAGTCAGGTGAGATTGCATGTTGGTGTACAACTGATGTTATTTGAAATTAGGAATGCTTATCAAGAAAGCATGGGTTGTTCACCTAACGAGATGATTTTTGGTAGAGAAGTGAGAGGACCGTTGAAAATTCTTGCAGAAAATTGGGAAGAAAATCAAGTGGAAGTCCAAAGAGAGTACGTGAAGAACTTGAGGAAAAGATTGGAAGAGGTTAGAAAATTCCTAGAAAATCTGAAACTGAGTCAAGAGAAAATTATGAGATATGATAAAAGATTCAAGCTAAGAAGTTTGTAGTGTTGGTCAACAAGTGTTAGTGTTTTTACCTGTCAAGAGATTTCCCTTTCCAACAAGTTTGTCCTGGCAAGATAACTGGAGAGGTTCAGTGATAGAACTTATGTGATTGAAACACCAAAAAGATGAAGACAAAAAAGGAAGATACATGTAAACCTCTTAAAACCTTACTTCTCAGAAACCAGTAACCCAGACAACTTCAACTGCAGAAGACAATGATGGATATGAATTGGGAGCTGAAAGCAAGATGAATAATTCTTCAATTTTTGAAAATTTGGAGGATAAACTGAAACATCTGAGTGTTGAGCAAGGTGGTGAACTGCGTGAAGTAATTGTTTCACAGAACTATTTGATGTATTTAGGTGTACTGGTCCGATCAAGCATGAGATCAAGATTCAAGAATATGTAGACCAGTCAAACAGAGAGCTTTATTGCCTATCATCTATCATCAAGATGTTTTGAAGAAAGAAGTCTGAACAGCTGCTACTGCATGGATTAGCAGAACCAGTTCCAGTCACTATAGTTCTCCATGTGTGTTAGTGAAGAAACCGATGGCTCGCTTTAGGATGTGTACTGATTATAGGAAACTGAATTCCATCAGTGTGGCTGGATAATTATCCCTTTACCTCTATAGATCAGTTACTTGATAATGTTGGGCAAGCCAAGTTTGTCTCCAAGATAGACTTGTTGTAGGGATACCTATCAAATTCTTAAATGAGAATGCTAAGTTGCTGTCAGGTTTTATTACTTCTCCTTTCTGACTGTATCAGCATACTGTTCTGCCATTTGTCTGATGAATGCACCTGAAACATTTCAACGAATGATGGATCAACTGGTAGGATCCATAGAAGGAGTAGATGTATATCTGGACGACATAGTCATTTACTCTTCAGCATGGGAAGAACATCCGAAGATCCTGAGGAAAGTTTTCAAGAAACTAAGGGAAGCAGGACTAACAGTCAACCTAGAGAAGATTGAGTTTGGGAAGGCAACTGTGCAGTATCCTTTGGGCCTGAAGTTGGGAAAGGCCTTCACTCCAGTAAATGCTAATGTGGGAGGTATCCGTGAAGGCTGCCCTGCACCTACTGCCAGAAAACAGCTACAGAGATTTTTGTAAGGGGCAGATTCTATCGACGTTTCTGCCTGAATTTCATAGCTGTAGTAGCCCCTTACCATACTTAACTAGTCCCAAAGCTAAGTTTGTTTGGCTCACAGAATGTCAAGAATCCTTTTGAGAAGGTAAAAGCCATTTTAACTTCAAGACCAGTACTGCTCCAAACTCCAATAAGAAATTTGCGATACAAGTTGATGCTTCTGACTGTGGAATTGGAGCTGTACTACTTCAAGAAGATGAAAGTGAACTTTTGCATCCCATATGTTTCATGTCTTCGAAATTGAAAAATCATCAGAAAGTGTATTCCACGATAGAAAAGAAACTCTAGCCTTAATCACAGCATTGGAAAAGTTTGAAATGTATGTGAACAGACCTAGGAATGAAGAAACTTTAGTGCTGTCTGATCACAATCCACTCACTTTTTTACAGCGGATCAAGAATCACAACCATAGACTCACCTGCTGGTCTCTGTGCTTGCAACCCTATAATATCAAAATACAACATATTTCAGGTATGAACAACATGGTTGCAGATTACTTATCCCATTGTGAATCGTTGGATTCAACCCCAGGATAACCAATCTTCTGGGGAGAGGAATCTTATGCTGTGGTTTTCATAATGCAGTAATCTCCCCTTAGTCGTTGTGTGTATGTGTGTATTGTTGTATACTGTATAATTTTATGTTCAGATGTGCAGATTCCATAGAGAGTTAGCTTAAAGTTAGTGTGGTTAAACCCTGTATGATTTATAAGAAGGACGATATATGGGTGGAGAGAGAGACAGAGATTAGTTGTTCTCTATAAAGAGACGACCTGTTTTCATCAATATACCAGACTGCTGAAATAACACATTCCTATATGACTCGGGCATCACACACAGAACGCTGTTGGGTGGAAAATTCTATCACGTAAGTTGCATAACATCGTTCAAGAATTTTCCATGAGACGATATCTTTTCATTTTATTATAGTAATTAGAGATTCTTTTGTTCTGAAAACTATGTAATAAATATACATATTAACTGTAATTCCACTTTCTCTAATTAATATCATTTTCTAAAGAGCTTAAAATAAACCTCGTCTAAAAACCCATTCACACACTCGTATGGATGGCCATGCCATCATAGACGCTCATACAGAGTGAGATCAGCTGAGAGGCTGTTATCCCCAAGGGAGAGGAACCGTGCCTCTCTAACTCTCTCTCTCTCTCAGGACTTCATATGCCCTGGGTTGTAACGTGAATTAACATGGTAAAATCGATGGTCACTCACAACTTTTAACTGTTTAATCTCCTAAACAGAGACCCAACTTAGCTAAAATAAGGTACAATTTCATACAAATCTACAAAGCCTTTATGCGTTCGTGGGACAACTCATTTCATGAGTGCCATGTAACCTTGCTGAGGGGGTGGCACTTCGCCAGGTGAGGCACTAGTGTCATCAAGGCCTTGTGGCTCTATGATATACAAAGTAACCTGACATCTGACTCTGGTTGGGTGCCAAGGAACTCAATTGAAGTGAGGCACTGTGCCAGAGGGGCATGAGTGCTAGGGGGAGCTCTGTGTCTCTCGTATGCTACCTGGGCTTCCTACGCCTCTGACTTTTCTTCCTTAGGCCTCTTACAGGTTGATGGTTTGACGTTTTGTGGGGGATCGTTAAGCCCAAGTCTGAGGGAGGCATTGGAGTGCCACCTGTTCTGGCTGCTGCAACAACTGGAGCCAGGGTGGTGCCAACAATGTCTATCATCTGCTGTCGCAGTTCCTTGAGCTCTGCAACCAGCTTGGGTATAGAAGAATTTTCCATCAGAATCTCATCTTCTGACGACAGAAAAGAAGAGGAAGAAGATTTTGTGGGCATATGACCAAATCGGGCACGGGTTACAAGGCCGCACCAGGGAGTGAGCTTCCGCTGTGGTCAGGGGATTCTGGAAGGGACCCTATTAAGCTTTGGGTTGGCTCTCTTACTGGTAGTGGGACCAAGCCGGGAGAAGAGAGGTGATCTGGATTGGGATCTCCTGAAGGGAGATCTAGGGTGTGTTCTGGCACTGGCACTAAAGCAGGACAAGGCACAGGAACCACATTTGGAATTAGCACAATGTTCGAGACGGACAGAGCTAGGCACTGCTTAGGGCACTCAAGTGGCACTGGCAGGGAATTTGAGGCAAGGTTGGGGTCTCCTGAAGGGAGATCTACGGTGTGCTCGGGCACAGGGATTAAGTTTGGTAAAGGTTCAACGACTGAGACGGCCAGAGCCTGGCACTGCTCAGGGCACTTAGGGGGCACTGGCAGTGGTCCTGAGGCAGGTACGTGAGGACTATTTAAGCTTGAAGTCGACTGTGAGGGGGCAGAACCCCTGGGTTGTCTTGCGTTAGGTGGGAACAGAGAGTCCTGTCCCAGGAGGAGGTCGTAGCCTCCTGCGAGGTATTTGGCTACTGCAAGGGTGCAGACCCTAGTTCTGTGGGGTCTAGTGACCCTCAACCGAACTGTTGGGAGAATCAGCTTTACTTGATTGATACTCTCAATGGTTATGAGCTTATGGTTCTCAATTTTAGTCCCATAAGGTACGTTGTCTTCCCATATCAGTGAGATTTGTGCGCCATTGTCTTCAAATGCTGTGACCTGGCGTGCGGGGTAGCTGCTTTTAGGAGGAGCCACAAATATAGGGCCCTCGGCTGGTGGGCCTAGAGATTGTTGATTGGTAACCACCAGTGCAACAGCAGGTGCAACTGCTTTGCTAGGGCAATTCTTCCAAAGGAAGGAGTGCCCATAGACTTTACATGCAGTGCAATAAATCTTGCTAAAGTTCTGTTTAGGAGCTAGAGAGGGTTGAGGTTGTTTCTTGGATTGATCAAGGGATGGCACTGCAGTGGCTTCTCCCTTAAATCTGCACTGAGATTCCAAGTGCCCCTTCTTCCTGCAGTGAGTGTAAACAGGAATTTTAGAAGAGGGCCCATTCTTTGGAGAGGATTGCAAGGAGGTGTGACTTGGTGGGAGAATCTTCCGTCCCAGGGAACTAGCAGGAGAATGATAGGTGTCCCAGCCATCAGCCAAGCGACAACACTCGGCGAAAGTCTTGAGACGTTTCTCACATAGATGGGTGGCTAGAGAACTTGGAGCGTAATAAAATAAATCCCCCAGCTGTAAGTGCTCTAGCAGTTCCTCGAATGTTGTGATGTTGAGGGCTTCCAGTCAACGCTTACAGGACAAGTCTTATGATATGCCCAATCTGTACACGTTGGACCTGCTTCTTTTGGTAGGCCGCGCCAAGGTTGTTTCCAGGTTTCAGGAGTGATTTCGTAGGCTTTGAGGACCACCTTTCTGACATCTTCGAGGTCGCCCTGTTCACTAGTGCCTAAGGAGCGAAAAGCGACTAGGCTCTCTCCACCCATGAGTTTTCCAAGGAGCTAGGCTATCTCTACTTTGGCAGGAGAGAAGTTCCCGAAGATGCATTCCATTGCATCTAACCAAGCTTCTGGCTCGTCTTTGTTCTGCTGCTGGATCACCAAGGTGATACTCAAGAGGTGTGGAAGGTGGTGGAGTAGCTGGCTGTGCTTGGGCCGAGGTTGCTGCATTAGCTTGCCGAGCTTGCTCCAGCTGGATCTCCTTATCCTTCAGTACTAGCTCATGCTGCCTCTGCCTCTCCTCCTTTGCTTCTCTCTCCTTACTTTCTTCTTCTCTCTGCTGTCTCTCCCTCTCCTCCTTTTCTTCTCTCTCGTTCCTTTCTTCTTCTTTCTGCTTTCTTTCTTCTTCTCTTTGCTGTCTCTCCCTCTCCTCCTGTGCTTCTCTCTCTTTTCTCTTCTTCTTTATGCTTTCTCTTCCTCTGGAGTAAGGCATCTAGCTATTCATGTATCCATTGGGCAACCTCTCCTCCCATGAAACCTATCTCCTTCCCCATATCCATGAAGGCTTTGTAATTTTCCACCATGGTGCTGGTGGGTTAGGATGTGTTGAACTGGTCTTGGGATGAAGCGAGCGAGGCATGGAGTGGGGAGGTTGTTAGCCGTGCAAGCAATTGCACAGAATGGAAATGGCACTCTGCTTTGGTGATGTAAAGAGAAAATAAGGGCTTATAGATGTCTAGAGGGCCAGATATATAGCACTCACAGTGTGGATGGGGCGTGGAAACGGGGTACAACTGGGCCACGAGTGCAAAATCTGCCAGTACTTGAAGTTGCTGTAAACCACCGGAGCAATAATGCAATACCCACACACTGGTGGGTTGCACTTAAGGTGTGGATTGGTGATAACACTGCCCAGGTCGCAAATGAAGCAGACTTGGAGCGGCACTCAAAGGTATGGTGAGATCACGGATGAAGTTAGGTGGAATATGCAATTTTTGAGGTCAGCGACAAGTTACATACACATGACAATCACTCGTTTGACAAGCACAGATTTGAGATTAGCGATAAGTTACAGACACACGACAATCACTCGTTTGCCCAGTGCAGAAGTGAGGTTCCAAAGAACAGTTTGTTTGTTCCAAAGAACTGTAATTTGTTCTAAAGAACGGGTTTGTTTTTTGTTCAAGAGAACGGTTCTCTTTTGTTCCGAAGAACTGTAATTTATTCAAAAGAATGGGTTTGTTTTTTGTTCAAGAGAACGGTTCTGGTTATGGTTGTCGTTCCTGAGAATCGAGCATAGGTAAATGTGAGGTAAGCGTAAGTTGGTTTGTGAGAGTATCCCAGAGTTTGAGAGCAGGTGAACTCCTAGTAATTATCTTACCTTCTTAAATTTTGTGCTTTTCACAAAGCAATTTGTAAAGGAATATTTTGCAAACAGTTCACAGATACAAGTAAGTTATAAAACAGTAGGTTGCAAACAATAACACCTTTCACATATAAATTGGTTAGACTGGCAATATTCTTACCATTAAGAGTTATATCTTATTCTCAACCATGAGAGACGTAACCTTAAGGCTTGATTACGTCCTAGATAGTATGTCTTATTATGGAATTGCCACGGCGGGTAAAATGTACCACTAATATTATAAAGTGATAATTACATTTACATAAGGAAATAGCATGCATGTGACCTAAAATTTAAAATGACGTTATGACATTATATGTTGATCAAGGGCGTGTATGAATACTTTCCTTCAAGGGAAAGATGTACAAGCATATGCAAAAGATACTAACAGTCAAACACAAAATGCTAATTCGTGGGGTATATGTTCAATTTGTAAAACCTTGTAAACAGTTGGAAAATAATTCTCTAACTGTGATATCACATGTAAATAATAATACATGAAATGGAATTTTCAGCTTGATAGCGTGATCGACAAATGACAGTTAACCTGAAATGGTGGACTACTTGTTGACAGTTCAATGCCGTTGGTGAGTCTTTTGGTAGACAAGGGAGATGTCTGTCATCAAGTGAAGATGTTCACATATGCGAGCAGATGGAGTGTTGGTGGTCTGTGTGAGAACTACACAGCTGAAACCGAGCGCAAGTTGCCACACACCTACATACTTAACACATTCTCACCAATTTACGCAATAGGAAATGAAGTAGGAATATTCTCTGGTAGAATAGTGCAGACATATCCATAGAATTAAATTACTGCTGAGAATTACAAATTTTTACTTTATTTTACTAGGAATTCTTCTTAACATAGCTGAGGTGAGAGACGATGGTGTGTGGGTGGCTTATCGGTTGTAGGTGTGAGCATGAGCAGAGGTTGCCAGATATCACTGTCCTCACTACATAAATTTAGCAAATTTCATTGCAAATAAAGAGAAATTTCGCACTTTTCTCGATGTATCACTTCACTAATTCACTTCTTAGCTAATTCCTAATTAGTTAAGCCATGCAATTTTCTAACATGAGGTAGCAACAGTCCCTGACTTCTGCATAACTGGCAACCCTACTTCCTCAGCCGTATGACTCACACAGGCGAGACTCACTGCCCTCAAAAGCATGCAGTATGGAATCCTGAATTTTAAGTATCCCTTAATCACAGATGTAAGAACAGCAAATGGTAAAATGAATACTTATGCTGTATACCACTGTCCACTGTATGCCCATAGAATGTAAAGGGATTTAACGTTAAGAATTCATTTCGACCTTGCAACCCTCAGCTAGCTGGTATGCAATAACTTTGGCTAATATCTGCAATGTTGCAAAAGCTACAAGGGGGTTAGCAATTGATCCTGTTGCAAGGCAGCTGTACGCCCATAGAATTAGAGAGATTTACTTTACAGGTTCGTTTCGATCTTGCAAATTTCTATGCTTAGCACAGCCTAATCTAATTGCTATTTTGCTATTGAAGAACTGCAGTCTACAATACAATTTGCAAGAATTATCCTGTTGCAATGGTCACCATTTTTATGAATGTTAGTTGATCTATTATCCTTACCTTGGCATCGCAGATCTTGACTGGGAGTCAACACTCACAAAGCAAGAAAAAATGGAATTTAAAGCAATTTTAATTTGAGAAAAGGACTCAGTAGAGAAATTCTCGCTCTGAATTAATTACATGTCTTTACATTTAATCAGAAGAGTAAATTACACAGAGTCATTCACACTGGTTCTTGGCATTTATAGTGTTACTGACAGAATTTTACCAGTTGGAATGCCAAACACTGGAGCAATCAATACTCAAAGTGGTAACTAACACTTTAGTTCAAAAAATGGGGTTGCCAAACAATAACATGCTTGAGGATGTGATTGGTCTGTGGACACAGACACAGTGGAGCAAATGGAAGACACAGCAGTATTTACGGCCTTTCTGTAAATGTGGAGAAAGGGCACATAAACACTCAATAAAGTAGAACAAAATCTAATTAGACGAAATGAAATTGCCGAAGACTCAAGGAGGGTGACGTCAACTTATGAGTGGGCAATTTACTAATTAATTATAGTGATGTATCTTGATGGTGAATCAACGGGTTTGAGCACATTGAAAGGAAGGAAATGGAAATGAGAATAAGAACAAAAGGAATGACCAAAGACCCTTCTACCTGGACTTTACCTCTGAATGTTGAGTGAAGATTTCGTACATCAACCTCAATAAAGCCTCTCTCACAGGGACTTCTTAGTTACACTCAGATAGGCTTGGATAGGAGGCTCCTGGCCCGAACAAAGGAGCTTTTGGGGGAAAGCTATGAATGACATGCTTCCTCTGTAGGGTTTTGCTTGCGACTCTCACTTGGCGCCCACTACCTCGGCCTTTTATGCCCTCCTCAACTAACCAGCTTCCAGTGCCACAGGCATGTCAGGTGAGAGAACTTTACTGGTATGTGAAGTCATTAGAACTCTGCTTCTCTTTCTCCCAGGGATAAAGCGTTAATCTGGAACAGGAGAGCTTAGGCCAGAGATCATAAAGGTCAAGTTAGAATGACATTTTAGCGAGGCATAGGAAGAGTGGGATAGAGTACTTGAGACCCTGACGAATCTATTGTTCTTTTTAAAATGGAAAAACAAGGTGGGGCAGAAGGCTTGTCTCCTTGGCCTCAGACTGTCATCCAAACAAAAACAGGGCGAGGAGAGAAGTATGCATCAATACTTCTAGCAGCTCTCCTTCAAAACAAGACATTTACACCTCTTTCAGGTGTGAACGTCTTCAAGCGAGCCTCATGTTTTATGTTATGGTCTCTCTCCTAAAGCCTTCGCAAAACGTGTTAAATTAAAATTACTAAGGTGTCTGCTTTTAATAATGAAGAACAGTTGTATTGGCATACATGAATACTTACGCAGCACCTGCAAATTTTAATATTATTTTGAGTAGATTTTATTAATAAATGGATTTAACTTGTGGCTAAACCACTTTTGCAAATGATACAATAATGATACTGAAGGTATTATAAATACAATCTGGCATGCATATAGGCTAGGACAGATTTCTGCCTGTTGGGTAGAGACCCGACTTAGCTAAAATAAGGTACAATTTCATACAAGTAATTGCATGAGAGGAAATTCAAAGACTTGGAGTGCCAGAGTGTCTGGCAGTTAGCACTCTGCATTGTTCAGAGTGTGATGGTTAGTAAGAGGGATATGCAAGATAAACGGTTAGTTGTTGCAAGCCTTAAAATTAAGATTACAAATTATTAAAGTTACAAAAGGAAAGTACGTTACACATTCACAAAGGGTGAGAGTGAGAGGAGTAACTTGACATCCAACTCTGGTTGGGTGCCAAGGAACTCAAATGAAACGAGGCACTGTGCCAGAGGAGCATGAGTGCTAGGAGAGCTCTGTGTCTCTCGTATGCAACCTGGACTTCCTACGCCTCTGACTTTTCTTCCTTGGACCTCTTACAGGTTGATCTAGGGTGTGTTCTGGCACTGGCACTAAGGCAGGACAAGGCACAGGAACCACATTTGGAATTAGCACAATGTTCGGGACAGATGGAGCTAGACACTGCTCAGGGCGCTCAAGTGGCACTGGCAGGGAATTTGAGGCAAGGTTGGGAGGTCTCCTGAAGGGAGATCTACCGTGTGCTCGGGCACAGGGATTAAGTTTGTTAAAGGATCAACTACTGAGATGGCAGGAGCCTGGCACTGCTCAGGTGCTTAAGGGCACTGGCAGTGGTCCTGGGGCAGGTACATGAGAACTATTTAAGCCTGAAGTAGACTGTGAGGGAGCAGAACCCCTGGGTTGTCTTGTGTTAGGTAGGAACAGAGAGTCCTGTCCCAGGAGGAGGTTGTATCCTCCTGCGAGGTATTTGGCTACTGCAAGGGTGCAGACCCTAGTTTTGTTGGGTGTAGTGACCCTCAGCTGAACTGTTGGGAGAATCAGCTTTACTTGATTGATACTCTTGATGGTTGTGAGCTTATGGTTCTCAATTTTAACCCCATAAGAGACCTTGTCTTCCCGTATCAGTGAGATTTGAGTGCCAGTGTCTTCAAATGCGGTGACCTGGTGCGTGGTATAGCTACCTTGAGGAGGAGCCACAAATATAGGGCTCTCGGCTGGTGGAGTTTAAAGCAATTTCAATTTAAGGAAAGGACTTCGTAGAGAAATTCTCACTCTTAATTAATTACATGTATTTACATTGAATCAGAAGAGTAAATTTCACAGAGCCATTCACACTGGCTCTTGGCACTTATCGTGTTAGTGACAAAATTTAACTAGCTGGAATGCCAAACACTGTAGCAATCAGTACTTAAAAGTGGTAACTAACACTTTAGTTCAAAAAACGGGGTTGCCAAACAATAACATGCTTGAGGACGTGATTGGCCTGTGGACACAGACACAGTGGAGCAAATGGAAGACACAGCGATATTTACGGCCTTTCTGTAAATGTGGAGAAAGGGCAAATAAACACTCGATAAAATAGAACAAAATATAATCAGACAAAATGAAAGTGACGAAGACTCAAGTAGGGTGACATCAACTTACGAGCAGGCAATTTACTGATTAATTATGATGATGTATCTTGATGTTGAATCACCAGGTTTGAGCACATTGAAAGAAAGAGAACAGAAATGAGAATAAGAACAAAAGGAATGGCCAAAAAACCTTCTACGTGGACTTTACCTTTAAATGTTGAGTGAAGATTTCGTGCATCAGCCTCAATAAAGCCTCTCTCACAGGGACTTCTTAGTTACACTCAGACAGGCTTGGATAGGAGGCTCCCGGCCCGAACAATGGAGCTTTGGGGGAAAGCTACAAATGACATGCTTCCTCTGTAGGGTTTTGCCTGCGACTCTCTCACTTGGTCCCCCCTCTCTCGGCCTTTTATGCCCTCCTCAACTAACCGGCTTCCAGTGTCGTGGGGATGTCAGGTGAGAGAACTTTACTGGTTTGTGCAGTCATTAGAACTCTGCTTCTCTGTCTCCCAGGGACAAAGTGTTAATCTGGAATAGAAGAGCTTCGGCAAGAGGTCATGAAGGTCAAGTTAGAATGACATTTTAGCGAGGCATAAGAGGAGTGGGATAGAGAAGTACTTTAGACCCTGATGAATCTGTTGTTCTTAAAATGGTCTCAGACTGTCTTCCAAACAAACACAGGGCGAGGAGAGAAGTATATCAATACATCTAGCAATATAAATATATATATATATATATATATATATATATATATATATATATATAAATATATATATATATATATATATATATATATATATATATATATATTTATATATATATATATATATATATATATATATATATATATATATATATATTTATATATATACACATACACACACATATACTGTATATATACGTGTGTGTATGTATACATATATTTTATATATATATATATATATATATATATATATATATATATATATATATATATATTTATATATTTATATATGTATATATATATACACATATATATATGAGTACTTGTATTTATATATTCATGTATATACCTGTGTAAAGTGTAATAAATAAGTATAATATCTAGACTTTACTGGTCACTTTTTACTAGATACACATGTAATTTTGATAACCACTATACCTCTTAACTGATTTCTTTCACACACACATACATATATATACACGCACACACATATATATCTGTCTGTATATACATATATATACATATATTTAATATATATACACACATATACACAAGTATATACACACATACATACTGTATATATATATATATATATATATATATATATATATATATATATATATATATATATATATATATTATATTATATTATATTATATCTAATTATATATATATACATACATTAATATACATTTACATATACCATATATACAGCCACACATACTATATATATATATATATATATATATATATATATATATTTACATAATGTGTATAAATATATCATATATATAATATATATGTATATATGTTGTAGAAAGAGGAAATCGAATTTTGATACATAAAGCAATTATTATATTTGTGTTCGCTTACCGTAAAAACGACGTTTATAAGATTCGGACAGTAAGTCTTAACCTTATGGACGTTATGCACCATTCTGAAGGTTGAACAAACGCTCGTTCATTTTTCACCCCTGCATAAGAACAAATAGGCTGGCTCTGACTGGACGAGGGAAAGTTTAAAAATGACGGCTGCTTCTTATAGAGAGTGAATGTTACACACGATAGGTATATGAATATCCGTTTTGTGTTAGCCGTTGAAGATTCCAAAAATTTATCCATTCTTGTTGATTTCTTAATTTTAAACAATGCAGTTGTCTCTTTTATATTCTTTACCGCTTGAGCTAATAAATTTGCATGTTAGTAGTTTTACCGAGAGCCATATTTTTTATTTAGTGTGACTGCCTCACTGCTCAGCGCACTCTTTTGCTGATGCTCGTAAGTACAATCAGTTATGCAATGCAACTTTGGAACAAGATGCTCTACTCCACATATTTCTCTCGTTTCTCATCTATCTGTTTGTTCTTTACGAATCTACTTTTAAGATTCTTTTTCTCACTCATGACTTTTTCTCCGAAATTCATTTTGCTGAGTTCGAAATTTGATTTTTCAGCTGCAGGTGAAAAATCATGGCAGTTAAAAGAGAGTAGAGTCAAGCTCAAATAAGCTTACTGAAATGCCGTCAATCATACTGGCAATACAGTTCTTGAATGCATAAAAGTTTAATTCAGTTGTGATCATATAGGCTACCCAGAATCGTTGGTACTTGACCTCAGTGTCGAAAAATCTGGAATTTTCGAACAACGATGGTTTTTGCAAGCGTTTGGAATTTTTACCTCCACTTACCTCGATCTTTTGTAATTACAGAATGCACATAAATCATTCAAAGCCGAAGTACGCTTCTCGGTAGTTACATTTTTATACGTTTCCCCGAAATGACTTACAACTTTTGTGCCACGATCATGAACTTTTATTTTTATTTCATTAATTTGATCTTCATATCCGTGCCGTTCTGAATTTTAGAAATCTTTCGCACCTATTTAATAGTAAACTCATAACTACTGAGAAAAATAGAAATGTGCAAAACGAGGAAGTTAATTGCATCGATAATTTTCGTTAAAGCTAGACAGAATTTCAGGTTGAAAGTAAATCTTAGAAAATTCAGATCATTCGTTAATGATAAAAAAGATCTTGGCGTCATACCTTTAAACAGAATACTCGATCAGTTATTGAACAAATAAAATCTTGGTTTCATATCCAGCAAGCTAAATGGCGGGCTTAACATCTTGACTTAAAACCATCACGTTTTCTCATTAGAGTTTCCTCCCGCTCTACAATTATTCTCAACACTTCTTCCCCTCCCAGACCCTCCTTCCCCCCCACCACCTCCTCATCAATGACACCCATAACATCTGGGGTTTCCTGTCGTCTTCCTATTGGGTGGTCCCGTCTGGCCCAAGTGACAACCGTTGATTAAATTATTAATCTCGTTTCCTAATGAATAATTCTGAGGAGTTGCACAGAAGACATCGTGCATTTGAATTTCTCCCGCCTAGTGACCTTTCTCATATGCGTGGACGTAAGTATGATACCCGGGGTATTTTATTTCACTGAAACTATACTGTATATATTATGAGGATAAAATAATCTCACGAGAAATATGTCACTGAGTAGCAGAGTAGCTAAACCTTTAATAACGTATTTGTGTGAATCTCAGAAACGAATGCTAGTCAGTTGACTGCAGATGACCGTTGTTTTAGGGAAAGAATGTAAAATAGAGTATGAGTACATTAATCACCATCTTAATATCAGTAGTAAACACAACTTTATTTTTAGCTACTACTCAAACGCTTTTGGGAAATACCTCATCACTCGTAATATTCCATAAATTTTAGGAGTTCCTTGGCAAAAAGGAAGATAATGACAAACATCTCAAGACTGCTATTTATATTTTTAACGATGTAGGATATATTTGTTCTGATCACATGAAGTGGAGATGTAAATACAAATGGAATCATTAAAATGTTAGTGTTCTAGAAAACAAACATGACTGGCAAGATTCTCCTCAGGGCATAGATGTATCTAAAAGAAATTTTTTGAAAAAGGAATGAGTTCATATTCACTGGAAATAAAGTCAGCTTAGATTCTAGTCACATTTTAGATGTTCTAAAATTTTTGGGGCTCATTATATATATATATATATATATATATATATATATATATATATATATATATATATATATATATATATATATATATATATATATATACATATATATATATATATATATATATATATATATATATATATATGTGTGTGTGTGTGTATATATATATACATACATGTATGTATGTATATATATATATATATATATATATATATATATATATATATATATATATATATATATATATATATACATATACATATATATATATATATATATACACGGATACTTGATAATGTGGACTGTTTGTCCAAGAAAGCTTGTAACTTTTTCTGAATAAATACTACATTAGATACCATCCAGTTTGAATGAAGTCCTTTTAGTAATTCTATTAATGCGCAGAACAGTTGTGTAGATGATAAAGTTGATATATATATATATATATATATATATATATATATATATATATATATATATATATATATATATATATATATATATATATATACATATATATATATATATATATATATATATATATATATATATATATATATATAATTGAGAGACAATTTCTTTCAAAGCCAGCTCTCCTTTCAAGAACATAATTTTCAAAAGACATTAAAGTAAAATCATTTAATATCACTGTCGACATTAACAGTCGGTCGTAGAGAATTTGCTTCTCCTACAAAGCTCTTGTTATTCTTTCCTTTGGCAGTCTTATCATTCCCTTCCTAGACCATGTGACTGCATTAAAACTCCTTTCCAGGTCACTTTGCAACCCTGGGAGACAAGCCTCGATCGTATGATCGCCCCAGGAACTACTTAAGGGAGTTCCTGAGTCAGCACCACAGCAGGCACTAATCCGGGACAGCTGGCATGTGCACCAAAAGAGAAACTTGGGCGATCACGTGACATGAGATCACCCATGCGGGCCCAGCATTTTAGCATGTGGTCAACAAAGCAAAACACGATGTCAAGGTGGCATGATAGAAAACGAATGACTCCTGCAAGAACTGAAAATTAATCTAGGTGAAGGGATAAGAGAACCAACAAACGATGCCTCTTGTCAGAGACACACCAGACACAGTCTTAACACCTACTACCCTGTGAGCTCCACTCCCTAAGAACCATCTCCCGAACCACATGGCTGACTTCCAGTCCAGTATATTTCCAGTGCCAATTCCCTTAATGCCCCCACCCCCATCATTGGTTCATCTACGAGGACCCATCTCTCCGATACAAGGAACAGTGCCAGGAATTCGAGTTTTGCCAGTCACGTAGTTCGTTTTCTTTGCTCTTCCATTTTCTGTATTTCCAATGCAATTCTCATACAGACCTGACTTTGTTATTATTTCTGTTCATAAGTGAATTCAACAGTGTTATACCCAAGGATCCATTGGCACCATTGGTGCATCCTTGAACCCTTAATTGCGCTAATTTCATCAGTTAATCGCATGCATTCTCCATTGCAGACGGAGTTTTCTCATTGTAGATCCTTCTGCTTCAATTGTGCTTTTGTAAGGTGTCAAAGAAACGAGCAGGTAAAAGTTACTGCTGATGGGGGAAGGGGCCCGACGACGTCGATGTGGATGTGGTCGAAGCAGCGCCCTGGCTGTGGGAACTCGCCTACCACCGATCAGGCGTGCAGACGCCCACCCACTTTACTGGTCTGGCATTGCAGGCATTGTTTTGCCCAGGTTGTAGCGCCTTTTTGCACCCGTGCCAGACGAACTTTTTGAAAGCAGTTTGGCCGTATCCCGCCGGAGGGGGTGGAGAGGCCGTGAATGATGTCGAATACCTGGCGGCGGCGGCGTGAGGCTGGAACCAGGGCTGGGGCTGGCCTGTGCTGATGTCACAGAGCAGGCTGGGCCTCCGGGCGAGGGTCACGTCCCGCCACTTGAGGGATGTGATGGCGTGCGGTATGCTGGGGTTTCTGGGTCAGCGCCTGTTCTCTGGCAAGGTCCTGGTAATCTACACCTGCTGCACTGCGTTCAACCCGACTTCTGGAGAGGCGTCTGCTACGGATTTTTCTTGCCGGGAGGTACCTGACGGAACAGGTAAATTCGGCTATGGCTGAGAGGTGGCGCTGCTGTCTGAAGACCATGCGCCCCTGCTTTGAAGGCGTGAACCAGTAGCTGGTGGTCTATGAAGATTGTGAAGGGCGTCCCTCCAGGAGGAACTGAAGTGCCGAACTGCGGGTACATCGCGCAGAGTTCCCTGTCGAAGGTGCTGTAGCGGGACTCTGTGGGACTGAACTTGCTGAAGAAGGCGGGGCTGGGGGCGCTGCTGATGATTTGCTCCAGAACAGCACCGCAGGGCAACGTTACTGGCGTCTGTCGTCAGCTGGAGGGGAGCCTTGGGATCTTCAAAGCCAAGGTGTTGCCTTGGTGAGGGCGGCCTTCGTCAGGGAAAAGGCCTGTTGCTGGCTGGGTCCCCAAGACAGGGACTTGGTTGACCTTTAGACTTCCGCCAGGGGGCCGTGGGTGTGCGCGATCCCGGGATGACCGCCTGTAGAAGTTTACCATCCCAAGGAACTCCTGGACGGCCTTGATGGAGGTGGGTGTCGGGAACTTGCCACGGGGCTGCCACTTTCGATGTAAGAGGGCGGACGCCTGTCGGAGACACCTCGTGACCCAGGAATTCCTGCTTTCTGGACGCCGAAGGTACACTTGTCGAAACGGACGACGAGGCCGTTTTCTTGGAGGCGCTGGAGGACTGCTTTGATGTGACTTCTGGTGTTCGCCAGAGACCTGGAAAATATGAGAATGTCGTCGACGTAGCAGACGCAGAATTTTAGGTCCCCAGGATGCTGTCCATGAGCCGCTGGAAGGTGGCCCGGCGTTCCTCAGCCCCGAAGGTGGAGAAGGCGAACACATAGGACCCGAAGGGCGTGATGATGGCTGTCTTTGGTATGTCTCTGGCGCAACAGGTACCTGGAAATAAGATTTAAGAAGGTCCAATTTAGTGAATATTTTGGCCCCGTGAAAGGAGGCCGTGAGGTCTTGCATATTGGGTAGAGGGTAGTGGTCGGGCTCCGCTGCAATGTTGAGCCGCCTGTAGTCTCCGCAGGGTCTCCAGGAGCCGACCGGTTTCTGCACCATGTGGAGGGGGAGGCCCATGGACTGAGGCTTTTCCTGCAGATGCCCATCTGTTCCATCTCCGCGAATGCTTTTTCGCCTCCTGAAGGCGCTGAGGGGGAAGCTCGGAACTCGCATGTGTCGGGGCCCTTAGTCACTATATGGTGGTATATGCCGGGCTTGGCTGGGGCCCCGGGACTTAGCGGTCGGGCTTAAACACCTCAGGGAACTCCGACAGAAGGTGTGCATACTGGTGGGGGCGACGGCGCTGATGGTGGGTCTGGGTCCTGCCGTTAACGGAGAGACCGGCAGGAGTCGGTATCGAGAGGCGCGCTGCGCCCCACGCCGACTAGCAGGCCGGTGCGCGCAGAAAATCGGCCCCCAGGAGTGGGGTTCCCACGTCCGCGACGATGAAGTCCCAGGAGTAACTCTGGCAAGCGATGGAGATCGACAGGAGCCTGGTGCCGAGGGAGAGGATGGGGTTCGCTGGCGCCGCCAGAAAGCGGCCGGGTCTGGTGTCTGGTTGCGGTCCTCTGGATGCTGGGAAGACCGACTTAAAGGCTCCTGTGTCGACCAGCATCATCCTGCCGGAGACGGTGTCGCGGACGTAAAAACTCACTGTTTTTTGAGGCCCTGGGTTCTTCAGCTGCCATGGCGGCCTGTCCTGCTGGCCGCCGCCACCCCCGTTTTTTTGAACGGTTGAACGAGCAGGGCGGCAGGCAGTTTCGGGCGTCCTTTCCGAACCACTTGTGGTAGCGACAGAAGCCGGGGACCTCCGTCTGCTGTGGTTCGTGGACGTCTGTTGGCGATGGCGTTGACGGGCTGCTCACGTCCTCTTCAGGCTGGACGGAGCTGACCGGCTGTGTGGCCGGTTTTAACCGCTGTGAAGCCTTGACGGAGTCTGTGAGGTGTTGCCGCCTCTATGAGGTCCTCGACAGGCATGGTGTGGGGTGAGCGATCTGGTTGCGCATTCCGGGAGGAGTTGGCGAAGGAAGATTTCCCGTGATGAAGCTTATCTCCTGCCGCTTGTTTGTGCCACCCAAGACTGGTATTGACAGGAGATCTACGACCATGCCCCAAGCGTCTCTTGGATTGAGGTCGTGGCGTGGATTATTGGCAAGGTCGATAGCACGGGCGGCCCGCCGGGCGATGGGCAGGAGCAAGCTTCGAGGAGGAACTTTTTGTGGTGCTGTATGTGAGGGTGTGTGTTTCGGTACTCGCGAGATGAGTTTTCTGTACACGTCCTCCGGAAGGGCGTTGAGCACTGTGTCGGCCTGTAGGATTTCGTCCGTGAGGTCCGCGATTCTGAAGTGGTTTCCACCCCGCGCAGCCACATCGATGGGTTCCCCGCGTAAACGGGCGGCAGCTTTACGGTGAGGGCGGCCCGCGACTGTGTTGCCCGGCCGCCGTGGTGTTCGGGCGCTGGTGTGGAGTTGCGGAGGGCCTCATGCGGGGGCAGGCGCGGCTGTGACGGAGGTAGGTAAACCTCGGAGTCCGCGTTAACTGCATGAAGGAGGGATATCCGCCCATGCTCGCCTTTGACCCCTTACTGGAGTGGGGTACTCGGCGTCAGTACGCACTTCGTGCGCCGTGGTTCCGCTTAGTGACGCTGGTGGGGTACGCCGACGAGAGTCAGCACGCCAAACGCTGGTTACAGCGCCGTGTTTAGGCCGCTAAGAGCGTTTTGGAGAAATCCTGAGCCAAGACTGAGTCGCCGCGGTGAGTCCGCTAATGGCCCGGATACTCCGGGGTCACCACTGTAAGGTGTCAAAGAAACGAGCAGGTAAAAGTTACTGCTACTTTATTACAGATCCAGGCAGTTTATATTGCGGCCGACTGACGCCGGGCCGTGAGAGACAATGGAATTGACTGTGACCTGAGGTCGAAACAATAAACAATAATATGCAGTGAACGAGTACAAATTACAATACAAAACATACAGAGCTACAATATAGATACAGTCTTGATGCCTGTGAATGAAGAAACATGTGATACACAATGTGTGACATTGTATAAATACCATAAAGTAAAATGATTAAAATGCGTGACCTGGCACGTTTTAGGCGTGACTAATTGAGCTTGAAGAAAACGGGAAGTCACCAAAGAAAACAAGCTCAGCGGGAGACTTAATTAATGGCGCCACTAAACACTATCCTGGCGCTAATTGGTGACTTTACACTTTCATTGCTGTGGTAAACCCAATGCAATTTGATTCACAGTGCCATTGAAATGAATTCCCCACCATCCAGTTATCATCTGTTCATCTTAATTTAGCGCTCCGACAGGATCCCATTTACCTGTCTTAATTATTCCCACCTTCTGATTTGTGTTATCGTAAATATATGTGATTCTAGTTATCCTAAGAGTTTATCTAAAATTTCCCTTTCTAGTTAAGCCCTCAGCACATTTTCTTTTCTTTTATGTTCTGCTATCCCAGGAATTCTAGTCAGACTGCATCATCCCTTGTGGTAAGTCCCCTTCCCAGGTTTAGAATATAAAAGTGGCGACCCTTGCTCAAGATTTGTAGCCTACAACATCATTGCAAGCCCAGCAAATAGTCCCGCTAAGCTGGATACAAGATGAGGAACGAAGCTTTTGCTGTAGATCCCCTTAAATAAGCACATACAATCGAATGAAGGTACACAGTGTAAGCATTTTGTTACCTTTGTATTATTGCGATCATAAAACGTGACTGGAATTTTTTTATTATTAAATTTTCTCTTAAGAATTAAAATCCCTGCGTGCATGTTGAATGAGTAATCTCACTGAGAGAAAGAGTGTTGCCATTTCGAAACACGAGTTTCACTGCCACCACATGCTAGCAACTTCTGCATGGCTTAAATTATTGGGTCTTGGTTAGGAAGTGATGAGTTAACAGTGTTAAAAAGAGAAAAGTGCCATCCATTGTTTTAGATCGGACACACACCATCTGTTAACTCAAGTCAGGTACAATAGGCGATTCCGCTTCGCCCCGCTCTCTCTCACACACAGTAGAAAACGCACTAGAATTTCTAATAAACCTCCTAAGAAATTCCATGTCTGCCCTTTGAAAGTTTACATTTACAAAGTTCACTCATACCTGGCCACACGAGCCACTTTGCAAGTCTAAGAAGCGTTTCATTTTTATTTCCTAAGTCCGCGTGCGCAAGCATTTCCTCACTCCCATACCTAAAACCCGCGAAGAGGCGAGGGAAACTTTCCTGAAACTGTTTTCCATTATCTCATAAAATTTTGCGCAATACTTCGCTCAGACATCCACGTGGCCGTGCACATGCTCAGCTACCCGTCACAGTGTGACCTCTTAAAGTAACATAAACTTCACGAACCATTATGATCACGTGTTTTCGTCAGGTCAATCTTTTACTATAATGTAAGATTCTTCACACACGTGATCACAACAAATGAACATCCATTGCATGATAGCTTTAAGGACCCTGCTCGCTTTATATTACTAGCGGAGAATTAAGCCTACTTATTTCACGCGCATCTCTGCGTGTACTTAAAACCAACCCCAGTTATTTTCACATATGCCTGTACCACTCTGCGCCCATCCCACGTGTCTCTCACCAAACTAAACTCCACTATGTCTTGCGCTAACCATTTACCAAATTTCCATGTTGCCACACACGGCCGAGTTACTTGAACCCACCCACAAAATCTTAAAAATCCTGCGCTCTGTTCTAAGGAACGAGCCAGCATCCTGAGAGAACCAAAACCAAATCCTACAACCAAACCCGTTCTTTCGAACAAACCTACATTCTTCAGAACAAACAAACCCGTTCATTTCGAACAAACCTACAGACAAACTTGTTCTTTTCGAACAAAGCTACATTCTTCGGAACAAACAAACTTGTTTCTTTCTAACAAATCTACATTCTTCGAAACAACCAAACCCGTTCTTTCAAACAAACCTACGTTCTTCAGAACAAACAAACCCATTTTTTTCGATCAACCACATTCTTTCGAACAAACCTATGTTCTCCAGAGGAAACCAGATCCATTCTTTTCAAACAACTTTAAGTCTTTGAAACCAACATATGTTCTCCAGAACACCCACAACGTTCTCTCGAACAAGCCCTAACCTCATGCTCGTTTTCCAAGAATGAGCCACTCACTACAAAGTGCCCAAACGTTCTCTCGAACAAACCCTAATCTCACGCTCGATTCCCAGGAACAAGCCACACCCTACAAGGTGCCACAAAACGTTCATTTGAACAGAAGCTTTAACCTCACACTCTATTCCCAGGAGCAAGCCATGTACTCCAAAGTGCCCAAACCATTCTCTTGAACAAACCCTTACCTCAAGCTCAACTCCCCAGAGCAAGCCACGCACTATAAAGTGCCCCCAAATGTTCTCTCAAACACACCAGAAGCCATGCTCTAAACAAGACCTTGAAATTATCCTGCTCAACTCCCCAGAGAGAACCTGCACCAAGAGTGCCATGATCCATCCTACGGAACCAACCACAAAACCTTGTGCTCAATCCTCCCCCCAACCCCTCAGGACAAGCCTGCACTACCTAGTGCCATTTTCTAGTTTTTCAGAACGAGCCTACAATCAGTGCCAGTGCCACCTAACAAAAAGGGGACACCTCATTTACCAGTAGTACCACTCCTGGCCCCACTCCATTGCCAAATCTCTCACTGCCAAAGCAGTGCTAGACCACCACTAGCAACGTGCCCCCTTGGCATCAAGTGCCACCAGCATATTCTTCACCTTGCCTGGAGCTTAGGCTCACAACCCACTGTAGCAACATATCTGCTTATACCGACGATTTCAAGACCTACATTGCACTTGGGAACGATCTGAACCTCAAGGGAGAGATACTGAACACCTGGGTCAGTGAATGGGTAGCTGCTGCTAATCAGGAAAGGGAAAAGGAAAAGAAGGAAAAGGAGAAGGAAAAGAAGGAAAGAGAAGAAAGGGGGGAGAAAGAGAGACAGGAGAAGGAGAAGGAAAAGGAGGAAAGAGAAGCCAGGGAGGAGAAAGAAAGACTGGAAAAGGAGAAAGAGAAGAGAGGGAGAAACAAAGGGCCATTGAGCTCGCCCTTGCCCAACAGAGGGCCATGAACCCCGCTCCAACCTCTCTCCAGTCAGCGTCAGCTCCCTAATCCCAAAATGGACTGATCCAAGCACGAGGCCTGGCTCAACCACATAGAAAAGGTCTCCTCCACTTACACACCCACTCCCGCAGAAGTTTCCCTGATTTTGGGGAAGTACATGGGCGGAAAGGGCACAATCGCCTTCCGATCCCTTTCCTCTGATGACCAAGGAAAACTCAAGGAGGTCCGAAAGGCCATCACTAAGGCATATGAAATCACCCCCAAGCACTGGAGACAGCATTGGAGAGGCCAGTCCAAGGAAGCAGGTCAAACCTGGGCTAACTGGGTGTACCACAAGACCCATGCTCTCATGTGCTGGGCAGAAGCCCTAGGCATCTCCACCTTCGACGCCCTGTTTGAGCACATAGAGCTCGAGGACTTCTTCTACTACGCCCCTAGTGCTCTCGCCACTCACCTCTGCTACAAAGCCCCCAAAATGTTCACCAAGTGCTGCCGCCTGGTGGACAAATGGGACACATTCCATCCTCACATCAGCTCCTTGGGATGGAAGATAAGTCCCCTTCTCACACCTCCTGACTAAGTCAGATAAAAAATGGGCATCCTCAAAGGAAACCTGTGTGTGGCCATTGTAAGAAGGTCAAGCACCTCACAGAACAATGCCGTCTGAAGGGTGAGGCTCTGCCGAAGGCCCCCACTAGTTGCCATAATGGGACCACACCCAACCAAGCCTCATCTGGCCTTGGGTAAACGACAACTGGCCTGTTCCCTCCACTGGGGCAGTGCCACAAAAGGACTTCAGCAAGGAAATTTGCAAGAAGTGTAGCCAGAAAGGTCACAAGTCTGCAAAATATAGGCACTGTCCAAAATAAGCTGCACTGAAGCAGTCCACACTGCAGTCAATTCCCGACAGCCTGCTGAGTGGATAGATAGGCTTCAACGCCTTGGCATAGCACCCCTCAGTGGCTCCACTCCACCTCGAACGCTGCCAAACATCACTGACACCAGGGCAGAGGTCAGCCTCATCACTCGGGAGCAAGTGCCTCCCAGTGCCACCATCCTCGAAGATGAACAGATGACCATCAGCTGGGTAAACAGTGATATCAAGGACCTCCCCACAGTTTATCTATGGGTTACCACAAGTGATTCCACCAGAGAAAGAGAACACCTCTTCAGAGTAGTCCAGTCCCTCATGACCGGATGTCCCTTTCTCCTGGGTGAAGATCTTCTCCAGTGGAGGGACATCTTGATCCCTCTGCACTGCATGATAGCCACGACCCCTGATGAACCCAAGGAGGAGGCACCTACCACCGATGCTGATCTGTCATCAGAAGTGCCTTTGCTGCAGGAACAGCCTGACACCTCACTCGACCAATCTGACTCTGCACCTGCAGCCGCCCTCATCACGGGGGCAGACACCTCCCTTCCTATATTAAGCGGGGAACAATTTACCCATCCCAGACGGAGGACGCCACCCTCCAGCTCCTCTGCTCGGATGCTATCACTTACGAGAAAGAAATGAAGGACCTTGTAAAGGACAACTTCCTCCTGCAGGATGAGGCACTCTACAGAGTATCCCGGGATGGCATGAGCCTGCTCAGGTCATCCAATGGCTGGTAGTAGTCCCCTCGTCCCTACAGCAAGACCTCCTCTGGTTGACGCATGACAGCATTGGAGGGCACTTTGGTGTCACCCGGACCATCCGGGCTGTCAAAGGAAGATTCTACTGGCTGGGACTACGAAAGACTGTAAGTCCTTCGTAGCCTTGTGCCCAACCTGTCAAATCATGGAAAACCCTAATGAAGTCGTTCCTGAGGCTCCTCTCAAGAACATTCCCTCTGCCGGCATCCCCTTCCAGGACGTCGTCATCAATTATTATATGCCCCAGGGATGTATCATGAGCAAGACAGGACACAACCACTGCCTTACAATCATAAACCGATTTACAAGGTATCCAGAAGCTATCTCCGTCAGGAGTGAGAGCTTCAAGAACACTGTAAAGGCCCTCATGCAACTTTCTGTTGTTTCAGGTTCCCCGCCACAATCCAAAGTGATCAAGGGCAACATTTCATGTATAAAGAACTCTGCGACAGCATGGCCAGCCATGGCATAAAACATATCTACTCCACTCCAAGCCACCCTGAAAGCCAAGGAATAATGGGGAGATTCCACTAAACCCTCAGCTCTACTCTAGTCAAACTAGAACACGAAGAAGGAGCAACCTGGGAGGAGAATTTCCACTCCACCCTCGTCACTATCCACAAGGCGCCCTCCGAGACCCTAGGGTACAGCCCTTTTGAAATTCTCTACGCTCACTCCTCCCAGGGCCCCCTCAACATACTGCATGAGGTCTGGGCCAAACCAACAAAGGCGGACTGGGCGAAGGACCTGCCCAACATCCAGCAGAACCTTCAGACCCCATGGGTGGTCGCTCAAGCCATGGAGGCAGCCACTTAAGAGATGGTCAAGCTCAAGCTTGACAGGAAAGCCAGAAATAGATCCTTTAACATTGGAGACCAGGTCCCAGTGCTCCAGACAGGAGCCATTCACCCTCTCGAAACTCAGTTCACAGGCCCCTACAAGATACTTGGGAAGTGAGGAACCTTGAACTACCTTGTAGACTGCAAGCAGAGGCAAGCTAAATGGTTACACATTAACTTCTTAAAACCCTACTTAACCACAGAGGAAAAGGAAGCCGAAGTAGCCCTTCCTACTCCTGGGGCCCTCATGGGCACCATCACCGCGATGCCACCCCCCTCGACAAATTCCAGAGTCCTACTCAACCTTGAGCCCATTACCCTGGGACTCGAGAGTCACCAGCATCAGAACATACAACGACTGTTAAGCCCACACCCACAGGTCACCCAGGACTGCCTCAGATGCACCGACATCCTGGAACATACAATACACCTGCGGGAAGGTGTCACTTCTATCGCCCAAGGCTACTACCGAGTCAATCCACAGAAGGAAAAGAGGATCAAGGAGCAAGTACAACTAACTCCAACACAACTTCGGCCTTATCAAGGACAGCCGCAGTGAGCAGTCCTCCCCAGTAGTCTTGGTTTGTAAGGAAGGGGGGGGGAATAGGTCATGTATCGACTTTCAGAAGTTGTACAAAGTAACCAGACCAGAACCATACCCCCTTCCGTGAACTGAGGCCTGCTTAGACAGCCTGGGCAGTGCCCCCTATTTGAGCAAAATCGATCTAGAAAAGGGATACTGGCTGGTGCCCCTGTCCGAGGAGTCGCACCCTCTGACTGCTTTCACCACATCCACGGACCTCTACCGGTGTAAGGTGATGCCCTTCGGGTTAAAGAATGCACCTAACTGTTTCCAGAGGCTAATGAACAAGATCCTGGCAGGTATAAAAAAAACTGCGTCGTATATTTAGACAACATAGTTAACTTCACCCACTCGTGGGAGGACCACCTATAGATCCTTGACCAAATCCTCGCTGCCCTACAAAAACTCAACTTGGTTATAAACCTCAAGAAGTGCCAGTTCAGGGTGGCCAAGATCACATATCTCAGTCACAAAGTAGGCAACGGTAGACTGACGCCTAAAGATGCCAACATCCATGCCATTCAGATATGCCATGCACAAGGACCAAGAGGGAAGCTCAGTGTTTCATTGGGATGGTCCAATACTTCCAGCAGTTGCTTCCCAACTTCGCTGATCGTATGATCACCCCAGGCACTACTTAAGGGAATTCCTGAGTCAGCACCACAGGAGGCACTAATCCAGGACAGCTGGGATGCACACCAAAAGAGAAAGTTGAGCGACCACATGACACGAGATCACCCATGCGGGCCCAGTATTTTAGCATGTGGTCAACAAAGCGAAACACGAGGTCAAGGCAGCACGATAGAAAACAGATGACTCCTGCAAGAATGGGAAACGAATCCATGCGAAGGGATAAGAGGACCAACACACGACACCTCTCGTCAGACACATCAGATGAAGTCCTAACACCTACTACCCTTTGAGCTCCACTCCCTAAGAGCCCTCTCCCAAACCATGTGGCTGACTTCCAGTCCAGTATATTTCCAGTGCCAGTTCCCTTAATACCCCTCCATCATTGGCCTTTCTATGAGGACCCATCTCTCTGACACAAGGAACAGTGCCAGGAATTCGAGTTTTGCCAGTCACGTAGTTCCTTTTCTTTGCTCTTCCATCTTCTGAGTTTCCAATGCAGTTCTCATACAGACCTGACTTTGTTATTATTTGTGTTCATAAGTGAATTCAACAGTGTTATACTCAAGGATCTGTTGGCACCATCAGTGCATCCTTGAGCCCTTAATTGCACTAATTTCGTGAGTTAATTGCATGCAATGCATTCTCCATTGCAGATGGAGTTTTCTCGCTGTGGATCCTTCTGCTTCGACTGTGCTTTCATTGCCATGGTAAGCCCACAGCAATTTGATTCATGGTGCCATTGAAGTGAAATCCCCGGAATCCAGTTATTATCTGTTCATCATAATTTTGTGCTCCAACAGGATCCCATTTACCTGTCCTAATTATTCCCATCTTCTGATTTGTGTTATTGTAAATATATGTGATTCTAGTTATCCTAAGAATTTATCTAAATTTCCCCTTTCTAGTAATGGCCTCAACTCATTTTCTTTTCTTCCGTGTTGTACCAACCCAGGAATTCTAGTCAGATTGCATCATTCCTTGTGGTAAGTCCCCTTCCCGGGTTTAGAATATAAAATTATACAGTATATATAAATATGTATATGTATATATATATGTATGTATGTATGTATGTATATATATGTGTATATATATATATATATATATATATATATATATATATATATATATATATATATATATATATATATATATATATATATATATATATATATATATATATATATATATATATATAAGCGAAAATGCAATGCATTACTACCCTACTACTATACTTCTTGCATTTTAATACATTTTATCTATTTATCCATTCATTATTATTTTTAATAAGTGGGATCTCTTCTGTCTGTATTTCCCTTTACTTCCTCTTACTTCTTCCTAATAAACACCATATTCTTTGGAAGCTTGAATTTCAAGTCAATGGACCCTGCGGGTTTCTTCCGTATGCATAGGTTTCATCTACTCTTAGGGGAAGTGAATTCGATATTAGTAGGTTGTTTGTGCTTTAATGTTTGAAGTTATAAAAGTCTTCACTGTGAAATCAGTGACAAACTGTATAATATATACACACACACGTGGCCAAAGTCACTGTCCACTGTCATGTCTAAACCAAAGGCTATGGTTTGAATTCTGCCCAGGGCAGAGGCTGCTATCAATTACAATTACTTCTGGGTGTAAGTTAATACCAAAGTATAGTGAATTTTCTCATTAAACGATATTTGTGGTTTATTTTTGAATGTAAATAAGTGACCAAAAATTATATATTATATATATATATAATGAATATATATACATGTACGTATACACATATAATCCTATATAAATTTGTATATAATGTGTATATATGTATGTATATATGTGTATTTATATACATACATACACATATATTTATATATATATATATATATATATATATATATATATATATATATATATATATATATTTATATATATATATATATATATATATATATATATATATATATATGTATATATATATATATATATATATATATATATATATATATATATATATGCATATACATGTATATATATACAATATATATAAGCTATATATGTGTGTATACTGTATATATATGTATATATGTATACGTATATATATACACATTCATATGTACTATCTGGATTTCTAGAAGGCAGTTGACAAGGTTAAAGATTAATGACAAAAGTGGGAGTCTATGTATCATTGATGAAGTAGGAGACTAGATATAAGGCTGGTTCTTATTGACTTAAAAATTGGTATCAGTTCTGATAAAAAAGAAACGGTTGCAAGAAGACATGGGGGTTATAGATGAATGTCAGCGTTAGGACTGATATAGCCTAAAAGAGGAATAGCATTTATATTTTCAGAATGTTTGAATGAGTGGTCCCTACAAAACCTCGGAACTACCGTGATAAAAAAAACCCAAGGGAACTGAGTTGAAAGACAAGAGACTACCCAACACAGTTGCCCTCGACCATAAACTGAGTGAGAAAACCCAAAAGAAACAACAAAAATACCATGGAACAATGAAAACAAACACGAGGAGACGCCGTAATAAAATTCTGAAAGAGCGAGAGCGAGAGAGCGAATCAGGAAGCATAAAGTAAGGGGAAATTTGAGAAACCACGAACGAAGGGAGAGTGGAGATATCGTGTTGCATTTGTAAAGGGGCAAAATTGTTCACGTGAAATCTGGAATATTTGTTTTGTGAACTTCCGAACAGCTGACACAAATATTTCATTTCCTTCCCAGTGATTATCAAATTTTTAGCTTAAAAATTATGCCGTGAAACAAACTTATAGTCAAGAACTTCATTTTGTTCAATAGATAGCTCACTGCAGTAGATCAAGGTATGAAAAATAAATAGAATTCCTTCAGAAATCGGAAATTTAATTATTGTAAAAATGAAAGAATTAGATAATAAGATCCAGCGGCGTTAAACAATTACGGTGAACCTTCAGTAAATAAATAGTAATCAGGAATAGAGTTTCCACTGACACTCCCAGTTTGGATACTGTATTACTTAAAATTTCTGTCGAACCCAAAATCAGACTATGTTTTAACAATTCCTGAAAATATCAACTTTCTCGTACGGTTATTTGCGCATACACTACACAAGATTCGAATTTAAATGTACAGACGCGCTCGTCAAATTGCCTATTTTTTCTTATTCACCATAGGTCGTTCTGAATGCGTTCTCAAAACTTTATAACGGCTATTTTTTTATATTACCAAGACTTGTAACCAGGTTTTAGAAGCAAAGGACAAGGAACAGAAAAAATTAACTCAAGCATTCACGGACCACCCAGGCATAATGCACAGTTCATATGTGAGAATTTATGTTGACGGGAATGGCGCCTTTTAGTAACCTGACTGAAGTACACCTTCCTTGTTTTACGAAATCTTGCCGTGACACTCGAAGCATTGGCCATTGAGAAAATTTGAGAGGAGCGTACATTTCGGTGCCCAGAAACCCGGGATTTCTTTGGTTGTATGCAGAATCCCAACCCTGATAAATAAGGCAAGATGAAGGAAGGAAAGCTGAGGAAGAGCCGGTCGACCGCCCGTGGATGGATGACCCGTTCATCTAATGCATTGATGGATTTGCTTGGCGATCGAGAAGTGAGCAAGGTAGAACTGCAAGATGCTGTGGATGACTTTGATCGACGTATAGCTCATTTGGATGAAGTGCAGTCCGCCCTGTAGCTAGGAATTGGTGACCCACAGGACTTAGAAGAAGACATTGAGTATGCTGATAAGTTTCGGCGTCAGGTAAGGGTTCCTAGAATACAGGCTGCCCAAAGGCTATTAGCCCTGGAGAAACTTCTAGAGTGGGTCTTCGGATTCTTTAGGCCAATGTAATGTGCGACTGCCTAAATTAGAATTACCTAAGTTTAGTGGAGTTTTGACTGAATGGCAGTCGTTTTGGGACATTTGTGGCATTAGTAGATGATTCTGATATCCGCATTATTAGGAAATTCTGTTATTTACAGTCACTGTTAGAAGGGGAGGCAAAATCAGTAATACAGGGGTTATCCCAGACTAGTGCTAATTACCCCATAGCCTGTAAAATGTTGAAGGAACGGTTTGGTAGGCCTGAACGTATTATATTTGCACATATTCAGGCCCTTCTTGGTATCACTATGCCTGCTAAGAATCGTAGTTCTAGAAATGTTTCCTCTTGGTGGAAATTACAGGATGAACTTTTAACACATGTACGTAGTTTAGAGGCATTAGGAGTGGATGGTAACCAGTATGGGGTATTTATGACGCCTGTTATCTTGTCTCGATTGCCTCCTGACATTCGTTTGGAGTGGTCCAGAGAAGGATCTGGACATGAAAGGGACCTAGATTGGTTACTGAATTATTTGCAGAGAGAAATAGAGCGCCGAGAAAGGTCAGATATGATACATTTAAGGATATCAATACAGTAAAGACTGATAACCATAGTGTTGAATCTGAGAAAAGAAGTAAATTTCAGGGTTCTACCTCTGCTCTTCAGACCTCTTCGGAGGTGTCCTTTATTAAGTGTATGTTTTGTGGTAAAAATCACAAGAGTGAAAATTGTTTTGGTATCTTGAAACTTTCCATTGCTGAACATGAAGAGGCCATTTGGAGTGCTAAACTGTTTCAGATGTTTGGAAAAGGGTCACATTTCCAGAGGTTGCCAATCAAAATGTGTAAAGTGTAAGGGAAAACATAATGTTTTATGCTGCACTGGCAATAAGACTAAAGTGTGTATAATAAGAATGATCAAAATGTAAGTGGTGCTATGTCTCAAGATAATATTAATGAAAATGTAACTCATGTTGGGGTAGCTCATTGTGAACCTAACCTAAATAACAGAGTGTTAACTCAATCACGCAATGTGTTGCAGACCGCAAAGGATAAGGTGTTGGGGAAAAAGGTTATATGTGAAGCTACACTACTATTTGACACAGGATCTGATAGGTCTTATGTTTCCAGTAAATTTGTAAAAAGGGTAAGGCCTAAGTGGATAACTTCTGAGTACATATCATTTTCTTCATTTGGAGGAGGTAAAGCTTCCAAGAGTAACCAATGTAATGTGTATGAGATGAGTTTAGTTGGTTATAAGGGTGAGAGTCATTCTTTAATGGCAGCTGAAGTACCTGACATTTGCGCACCATTGTTCCGACCTAGTGTTCCTGATGAGGAGGTAATGGCATTTTCTAAATTGCAATTAGCAGATGATTACATGAACAACCGCCATGTAAATGTTGATATTTTTTTAGGCTTAAATCCCTATTGGAGATTTATGGTACCTAATAAAACTCTACAATCTAAAAATTTAGTAGCTCAGGAATCTGTGTTTGGGTGGGTTTTGTCAGGGTCTTGTAATATTCCTCTGGACAGAGTAAGTGTAACTTCCCAGCTTTTATGTATAAATAATGTATCTGAGTCTGATTTACATAAATTTTGGGATCTTGAATCTGTGGGAATCTCTTCAAAAGAAGCTGTATCCAATGAGTTTTCATCCAGTACTGTTTTACAGAAATTTTCTAATAATGTAAATTTTATTGATGATAGGTATGAAGTGTCTTTACCATGGAAATCTGAATTTGCTAAACAGAGTTTGAAAAATAATGAAAAACTAGCACGTAAGAGGTTGGAAAATTTAAATTTGAAATTTGTTAAAACTCCTGGTTTAAGGGAAAGGTACGATGAGGTTTTTGAAGAATATGAAAAAGATGACATTATTGAGGAAGTGCCACATTCTGAGGTTTCTAGTGTATAACCTGTTTATTACTTACTGCATCATCCTGTTATCCGTGAGAGTAGTAATTCTACCAAGGTAAGACCTGTTTTCAATGCTTCAGCTGTAAGTTATAATGGTATTTCTTTGAATGACTGTTTGGAATGTGGACCTTCTCTCAATCCTGATCTTGTTGAAGTGTTGATATGATTTAGAAGATGGAAGGTAGCTTTAACAGCAGACATAACTAAAGCTTTCCTTCAAATCAAGGTGCAGAGGAAGACCAAGATGTTCACAGGTTTTGTGGCAAAATAAAGGGCATTGTCCATGTAATGAGGTTTGTTCGTGTTCCCTTGGGTAATAAGAGTAGCCCATTCTTGTTGAATGCTACAATTAAACATCATTTAAAGTTGTATCCTAATTCTGAAGTAGTTGACGAACTGAATTGTAATCTGTATGTCAGGAGCTGACAGTATTACTGAAGCTTGTGTAAAATTTGATAAAGCCTGTAAAATTATGTCTGAAGCTGGTATGTCTTTATCTAAATGGAATTCAAATTGTAAGAGTTTAGCAGATAAATTTAATGAAAACCCTAATGACTGTTGTGGAAGTAAATCTATAAAAATCCTGGGTATGCAGTGGGTTTCCACTCATGATTATTTTTCATTTAGTGAAGTAAATGTTGGGCCTCAGATGGGTGTGGTGTCCACTAAGAGAAGTGTTCTCAGCCAAATAGCCAGATGTTTTGATCCTCTTGGACTTATTAGCCCATTTGTTATGTTTGCCAAAATTCTTTTTCAGGATGTATGGAGAATTGGACTTAATGGGATGATGTGTTACCTGAAGAGCTGCATTGTAAATTTCAAAGGTGGTTAAGTGGTTTTGAGAAACTTGGCTCATGGAAGGTTCAGCGATGTTACTTTGAGGATCTTTCATGGAAAGACCTAACAGGTTTAGAGCTTCATTCCTTTGGGGATGCATCTGAAAAGGGATATGGTGCTTGTGTATATTTGAGAGTTCCTTTACAGGATGGTTCCTTTAAAGCTTCCCTTGTTATGAGCAGAGGTAAGGTAGCTCCTATAAAGGAGGTCTCATTGCCTCGTTTGGAGTTGCTGGGGGCAATGCTTAGTGCCAGGCTTCTAGTTTTTGTCAAATCTGCCCTTTGTTTTAAGGAAGATGTAACTTCATATTGCTGGACAGACTCTACAGTTGCACTGTCCTGGATAAAAGGAGACCCTAGTAGATGGAAACCATTTGTAGCAAATCGAGTCATGGAAATTCAGAGCTTAACATCACCTGATTGTTGGTATCATTGCCCAGGAAAGGATAACCCTGCTGACCTCATTTCTAGAGGAGTGTTTGCTGAACACCTTGTAGCTTCAGATCTTTGGTTGGTAGGCCCCCCGTGGCTTCAAGAGTCTGAGTCTTTGTCTTTGCTTCAACCTGAACAGTTAAGGATTTCATTAAGGGATGAAAGTTTTGAGGAAAATGTAGTAGCTTGTATAACTGTGGATTCATTTTCCCAAGTATTTGAATTTTCTAGATGGAGTAAGTTTCAGAAAGCCCTTAATATAGTAGCTTGGACCTTAAGATTTATTAATAACTGCAAACCACAATCTGTTAAATGCTCTGGTCCTTTATCATATTGTGAATTAACTAAAGCTAAGAGTAAGTTGTACCTTTGTGTTCAAAGGGAAGCATATCCACAAGAATTTGAATCCCTGATTCAGGGTAGACCACTTCACAGGGGGAGCCCTTTAGTAAAATTAGATCCTTTTTTGGATAATGGTCTTTTGAGAATTATAGGTCGTTTAGAATATTCAGATCTGTGTTATGAAAGCAAACATCCTATTATTCTTCCTTCTACTCATGTAGTGAAGACTTTAGTTCGTTTCCAGCATGTTCTTCTGAAACATTCTGGCATTTCTACCCTTGTGTCCACACTGAGAAATGGTTATTGGATTGTGCAACTTCAAAGGATAGCCAAGACTGTGTGTAGAGAATGTGTAACTTGCCGCAGGTATGACTCCAAGGCTTGTAGTCAACCTGTAGCTCCTCTCCCTGAACTGAGAGTTAAATCAGCAACCCCCTTTTCTGTAACAGGATTAGATTTTGCTGGGCCATTGTTTTGTGTAGATTTGCCCTCCAAAAAATTCTATATTTTGCTTTTCACTTGTGCTGTTATTCGTTCTGTACACTTAGAACTCACTGATTCTCTCTCTATGCCAGATTGTCTCCTTGCCATCCGTAGATTTACAGCAAGACGTGGTCTTCCTTCAAGTTTTTATTCTGATAATGCAAAGACATTTATTGGAGTTTCTCAGTTATTACAGCAACACTATGGCCCACTAGCTCCTCAGTGGAAATTTATTGTAGCCCGTGCTCCTTGGTGGGGAGGTTGGTGGGAGCGTCTAGTTTGATCAGTTAAGTCTGCTCTGAAAAAGACATTGGGTGTCAAATGCCTATCTAGATGTGAATTGGAAACTACTCTTCATGAGGTTGAAGCTTGCATTAATTTGAGACCTTTGACAGTTGTGGGTGAGGAGGTTGATACATCCAATCCATTGACCCCCTCACATATTCTTATTGGCCGTACTGTGGGTGTCCAGCCAGAAGTTGTTGAGGAGCGTTCTTCTTGTGTGTCTTCTAAAGATTTATGTATGAGAGAGACTGCCCGACAAAGACAGTTGGATAAGTTTTGGGAAATATGGAGCTCTGATTACATAAGAAATTTACCATGTGCCATTAAAGGTTTTGTATCTAAGTGTAATGTAAAGAAAGGTTCTGTGGTATTAGTCTAGGAAGATAATGTTCGTAGGTTGTCCTGGCCACTTGGTTTTATTATAGAAGTATACCCAGGTAAAGATGGTGTGATAAGAAGTGTTGATGTCAAAACTTCTGAAGGTATTATTAACAGACCAGTACAAAAATTGCATGATCTTGAGATTTCAAAAGTTTTGGACACAGAAGCCGAAGGTGGTGTACCTTGTATTGTTTCCGAGGTAAATGATGAATCTGTGCCTAAACCTGTTTCTAATCATTCTGATGTGAATGCAGATGACTCTGATCCTGATATTTCACAATCCAGAGTTGAGCCAATATCTTATACTCGCAGAGGGCGTTTGGTAACAGCACCTGTGAAACTAGGTTTGTAACCTGTGTACAGTGTGTGGTGAGAGTTTTCATAGGAGTAGCAGTGTACTCCTATGGTTGGGAGGATGTTGAATCTACATTTTTTATTATTCAGTGTTAACTTGTAATTTGTGCAGTATTATTTGGTATTAAAATTGTTCAGCATTGTTTGTATTGAGAGGTACTTATTTACCAAGATTAGTTTGTATTTTTGTGTATGACTTAACGTCAGTAAATGTTGTTAACCGGAATGGCGGCTTGTAGTAACCTGACTCAAGTACACCTTCCTTGTTTTATGAAATCTTGCCGTGACGCTCGAAGCAGTGGCCATTGAGAGGAGCGTACAGACCCCATTTGCCTCCGTCATCATCTTCAGTATCATCTTCTCCACCTGCTTTCGCCTCCTCCCCTTCTCCTTCCAAGGGTCCCATTATGCAGACAGACCCGAAGAGGAAATAGGCGGCTACTCTAGACTGTAATAAGGCCTGTTGGCCCTCTCACGACATGTTTTCTTCTATGGAAGAAACACGAGGATCTCTCTATTGTGCTCCACTGTCCCCAGACAGGGAACCTGCATCTTAGACATCCCCGGACATCGAGGCGCGGAAGCAGCCAACGCTCGTGTCAGCCGTGACACAGCTTCCACGAGCCAAGTCCATGTATAAGGATCCCCCACGTACACCATAACCAAAGGCACGGATACCAGACAACGGACACCTATCATGTCTAGTAAAGAACCTTCCTCTGCACAGGGCTCCAAGGTTCTGACCTAGAGACTCATCCCCATCATGGACCCCATGTAGCAACATCGTCCGCGGCACACTCCTGTACCCCAGACAATCTGTGTACACAGGTTTCCTCGACCCATGCCGCTGAAGGTTCTTCCGCCCAGGTTCCAATGGCCCCCAGACTGGGACACAGCTCATAGAGTGCAGGTGTGCAGCATGCAAGTGCTGCCCCACACCCCCGAATCTCCCAACCAGGACATGGCTTTTGCAAGCCGCTCCACAGTGGATCGGGTCCCAAGTAGGAGATGCCAACCATAGAGTTCGCACGCCAGATAGAGCATGGAGGAGGTCCCCCGTTCACTCCTCTTCGCTCTTAAGAGACCTTGACCTCGAAGGAGAGTCCAACACATCGTCAGGACAGCCCACACTCTCGCCCAAGAATGCATAATCGCTCTCCCAGGGACAATTCCTGCTTGCATTCGCATGAGTGGATATATTCTCCTTAGGATAGCTTCCGCACATGTTTGCAGGAGCGGGTGCGCTCTCCCAGGGACAACCCCCGTTCACCTTCACATGATGAGTGCTCTCCTAGACCTACACATCAATCGTCCCCATGGATTTACAATCGTTCACAGCCTTCTTCTCCTACCGAGACTTCAGCCTCCGGCAGGTCTGCAAAGGGTGCTAGGCCCCTCTCACCAGTCCCTTCAACCTCCTGGGGGTTTACCGGGAACCATGGGACTGACAGGACTTGGGTTGGTGATCAGGATTTGGCCTCCCATTGCAGCCTTCGTACACCCCCGGTTCTGTCATAGGACCAGAACAGACGTATGCTTGGGCATCAAAAAGGGGACGTGGGGGTTCTGAGGAGGGTCTCTCACCTGCAGAGAGAGCAACTCAGGAGGGCCACGACTTGGAGGAGCTGGAAGGTCCTCTCCCAAAGGATGGGGGTGTCCAGAACAGACATATGCTTAGATGTCAGAGAGGGGAAGTGGGGTTTCTGAGGAGGATCTCTCACCTGCAGACAGAGCAACTCAGGAGGGCCATGACTTGGAGGAGCTGGAAGGTCCTCTCCCAAAGGACGCTGACACCCCTGAGCTGCAGAGTTCCTACGTTGAGATTGTTAAACTGATTAGTCAGTAAAACAATCTTGGGGAAGAGACCTTGGCTGTCAATGAGATCGTTCCTTCGGGCCTCGAAGCACTTGTAGGACCCGCAAGGAATCCCCACCATCGATCAAGCTACCATGGTCGAAGCTTGTCGAGTCGGTCCTAGGCCAGGTGAATTCTCTCTTCCGGGAGGGAGAACTCACTTCGTGCCAGCCGCTCGTTCAAGCTGCCTTCTCCACCTCTCCCTCGTCAGAAGAAATTCTACAAGCCCTCAGAGAGGTCAATTCCAACTGCACAGGTTGACCCAAACTTAGTTTATCGCAGTCCAGGTCTGTCGTTGGAGCAGCTCCATGCAAAAAACATCTCCCTCTCGCATCAGGAGTCAGCTACCTTGGAAACGACTGCCATGGCAGCATTTCAAGCAGTCTCTTGGCTTTCCTCTCCTGTCAAGGCTTCAGCTTCTGGCAGGTTCGAGAAAGGTGCTCGGCCCCTCTCAACGAGAAAGGGTCTGGGGTCCTGTCAAGGCTTTTCTCATGCCGAGAGAGTAGGCCAAGGATACCATGACCTGAAGAAAGAGGGTACTTTTCCTCAGGACATGGACACCCCGATCTACAGAGGACCTACTCAGAAATCATGTGGCTTATCTCTCAACTCAGTGATCTTGGGGAAGAGACCATGGCTGCTTCCGTGGATTGTAAATCTGCCTTCGAAGTTTTTTGGAAAACTAAAGGAGGAACCAAAGCTTCGTTAGTTTGGTCTTCTTCGTTTACAGAGGCACGACTTCAAAGAAGACTATATAGCACATCTTCAGGATAGCCGTGTTCACGCCCGTGTGTGAACGATCACTCTTCCTGGGACAGCCCTCATTCATGTTCACAAGAATGGACCGGCTCACCCGGGGATAGGTCCATTCACGTTCGCGTGAATACGTTCGCTCTCCCAGACCTGTATGGCTGTCCTCATCATGAATTGACAACCACCCACGGCCTTACTCACCTGCAGGGACCTTGGCTTCTGGCAGGTATGGTAAGGATGCTAGACTCCCTCACCTGTTCTCTTACCCTCTTGGAGTACTCTGAGAACCAGGTGCCAGACAGTTTTGGGTTCAAGACTAGAGATGTTCACACTTCCATCCTTTCCAAGCCACAGAAGCATATACTCCGGATTCAATCAGTGGACTGAACCAGTTGTATACTTGAGTGGTAAAGAGATCATCGAGTGACTCTGGAGGTTTTTCAGGGATCGTCCATGTGATTCAGCAGTTATGATCTCAAGAACTTACTTTCTTGTGAAAATTTCATTGGCCATCGACATTTTCTGGGGACCCCTGAAGGAAACCAAAGTTGATGGAATCGTCATGGTCTCACCTTGCCAAAGGGGTTTTGAGCTAGGTGAATTTTCTCTTGTATGATGAAGACAAATTCACTCAGGTTCCACCTATCATGCAAAACACTTCATCAGCCTCCAAATTGCCAGAAGAGTTCCTCAATACCTCGAAGAGTCCTTTGCCGACCAAACAGGTTGACCCAGTGTTTGGGCCCATCGCTGAGCACCTCCCCGCTTAGGGAGCTTCCCTCCACAGGGCAGTGACAGTGGAATCAACTGTCATGGCAGCATTCCATACGATTCCCTGGATGGATCTTTGTTCCATTACATGGCCAAGATCACTTCTTCCTCTTCAGGTTCTCATAGTTCCGAGGAGGAAGTCACTTTCAGGAGACTGACGTTGTCTGGAGGTAGCACCTTTTTCTACCTAGCCCACCAGACAACTAACCTCTGTGCGAACCTGGGGCCAAAAGGAGAGGCACTGTCTTGACTCAGGTTACCAGGTTTGTTGGTTTCGAGTCATCACTGGTACTCTGGAAAGAACCGATACTGGTTCCACTTCCCTCTGGCTAGTGGTAGAAGTGGATGCCTTGAGTGATGGGTAGGATCAAGGTTGATCATGTTCACTAGGCAGTGGCCAAGAGGTCTTCTCATGATTCTACAGCTCTGCCTTCAGGCCAGGCTATCTCTTCCTCTCCAGTTCCAAGGAAGCCCCAGGCTTCCAAGGGCCCATGAAGGGACACCCAGTCTTCTTCTACACTACCAGAAGAGTGCACAGCAGCACTGCTGTTAGCCCCCTGTCTGTCCTGGAAGAGGGCAAGGGTATGAGGAAAGGGGAAGGATACTAGGGCAATGTTTTTTCTGTCTTTTGCTCCATACGGAGCAGAAACCTTCGAGTTCTCGCCACCCCTCTCTGATGAGTGGTCCACTTCCAGACTTCAGTTCCCAGCTCATCATCAACCTCACCCTTGAGAAGAGGTGAAGGCGATGCTGAGGGCGGTACTGTTAGCACTCATTAGGATACGTATTTCTGAACACACATCCATCTTTTGTCTGGGGACAAGAGATGGCTTCTTTAATTTGCTGGGACTTGGCAGTCTCATTAAAGTTTGAGAAACCCGATCTCACACTTTGGGAGAACACTTAGTGTCCTGACATGCTGGTGTTACAGTCTCAGTCCCATATCAGCAGGTTCAGAGAAGAGTACAGTTATTCCTGGCTCTAAAGGAACAACCAGCTTGACAATGACAAGTCCTCCTTGTTCACTTGTCCCCTTGGGGAAGCCAGGCCCTCATTAGTGGCTTCACCTTTGTTCCCTTCAGTGAAGAATGCAGGAGTTCTAGTCTCTGATAAGGGACTCCCTATTCCTTTCCATTCCTTCTGGGGAGGAAGTGAATCAGGAACTAGCCTGGTGGCTAGATGACAGGAACCTCGCTGGAAGTGTCTTTTCACACTCCCCCTCCCGTCATATCCCTGTTCTCAGGGGAAAAGGCACACACCTGGAAGAGCTGCTGCTTTCAGGTGAGCAGAACCGGAACAGCAAACACCTCCACGCCAATATCCTGGCACTCAAGACAGCTTCCTTAGCTCTTTGAGAGGTTCAGGATCTTGGTAAGATACTCAGTGGTGCTGATGATTGTCAGTACCCCAATCACCATGAGAGTAACTTTTGTCAACAAACAGTGGGGGCGGGGAGGACGGGCCTGGTTCCCCTTCAATTTTACGTGTTGATGGTGTAAGTGTATGAGTGACCGGTTGCACATTCGGTAGAGCTATTAGCCAGGTACATTCCGGAGAACCAGAACATAATGGTAAATAAGCTCAGTCACCAGTTTCAGGTGACAGGGATTTGGCCTTTACACCCAGACATTACACAAGTTTTCCTAATCTTTGGAACCTCCCAACGATAGATCAATTCAACAGAAACTGTCAGTGTGCTGTTCCATCGTTCCACTTCCATGGTCATTGGTAGCAACATCTCCCAACACCCATGGAACAATCTTGAGGCAAAGGGACTTCATATCTCAATTGCTATAATGGTAAATTGCCATATGAAGTTTGTGTATAAGTCAGTCAGAACTTATAATACTGCATTCCCTGAAATGTATCATCTAATCCTGCCATGGGATAGGTACTTGCAGATTTTACTCTACATACAGTAGTTATAGTATTAATGATTCATGCTGCAGATGATTTGTTCCACCAATACTAGAGTATCATTCTCTTGTTAATTTGTACTTGTTTCTTGATAACAAAGCTGCTTCTTGTCCTCAAAGGAGTTATACTTAGGGCCACCCCTCAGCCTCCAGCTCCATATGACAGACCAGCCAATATCAAAGAATTCTCTCATGACCCGAATAGTGATTATTGGAACAGTGATAGAACATAAAAGGACTTGAGGTAAGAGGGTTCTGTCCCTTACCTACAGTAATTGCCTCTGTTTTTCTTTCATCCTTCTGACACGTGGCAGCAGTATGTAGGTCAGCCATTTTTCCAAATTACTTTTTGGTCTGTGCTGAGAGTCTGATGCTCCTTAGTTACCTCCAGAAGAATTCTACTTCTGTGGTGCTGTATTGATGAAATGTCAGAGATTTTATATTAGATTAATAAGCTAACAGAGTTGTAAATCTCAATAATGTACTTAAAAACTCATTAATCAATGGTCTTTTCATTTTATGAAGGTAGATTCTTCTGGTTTACAGAATATAGGAATATTTTATTGTATCCTAACTTTATGATTAGGCATTGATATTCATAAAGAAAAGTTTCAGTGGTAAGAGAATGAAAAGTAAATTCAGCTGGTCTGCTTCTAATAGGTATTACTCTGCCTGGTCATTACATCACACCCTCTTCAGAAAATCTCTTGTGGCACTTTTCTTTTTCTTACCAGGATAGAGAAATACCCATTGGTAATGATCAAGCTTATCAAACTAATATATATATATATATATATATATATATATATATATATATATATATATATATATATATATATATATATATGTATATATATATATATATATATATATATATATATATATATATATATATATATATTTATCTTAACAAGAATACAAACCTCTGCTTTACAGTATCACGACCTCATGTGATCTAGTTCTTCCACTGTTTTCTCAGCCATCAGAATGCCCAGTTGTCTTTTGATTGTCTCCTGTTTTTGTGGCTGAGATTTTTCTTTGAGCATGCCACATGTGCAGGATATTCCTATATATTCCATTGCATACATTTACCTTTTTGTGAAACCTCTCTGGTAGCCAAGTGAATGAAGAATTAATAGAAATTTGAGAGATTTTAGGGCACAAGAGTTGTTAGCGTGCTTTCTTTGTTTGTGGTGTGCAAAGCACATGGGCGACCACCTTTGTTTGTCATATGATTTGTGTGTCTCACTTCAAGCCCCTGTGTACAGTATTATGGCTATTGTGGAGGAAATAAGCCCAAATTCAGGTGTGTCAACAGGGGTAGGCCATGCAGTAATTTAAGTCCCCGATAGAGGGAGATCCACACTCAGTTTGTTGTTCAAGTTGGGGAGAACATTTTTGAAAGATGATACATGCATTTAGTGTGAGGGATAGCTGCTATCTCGGTGGGCCTTATATGAGATGAAGAGGTGTATAAACAAGAATCCAATTTGGCATCCCATGTGAGTTTCCTGCAGATAAATCCCCCCCCCCAACACCTTCCCCCAGCATTGAGTAGGGGGGAAGGGGGAACAATATATAGTGATCTTATACTATGGGCCATTATATATATATATATATGGCCTGGTTTTCAGGTGGGCCATATACATTTAATATAGATTATAATAAAAATAAATTAACTATATAAAAATAAGAGAATAAAATAAAAACAAAAGAAATAAAAATCTATAAATTATGTAAAGACATAACTATAATTATTTTGCTGATCATATATATTTATATAAGATCCAGAACTGGGTTAGGAAAATTAATGCGGTATTTTGCAATGTTTGAGAATTTTTGTATATATATTATATAAAAAGAACTAGATCCTTGTCTCCAAAATGAAATAATCAACCACCTTCATAATTTGGGTCAAGAATATAATCCAGATACTTATATGATCTTATAGTCCATATATAATATTTATATATATCCATTTAATATTGAGCCAGATTCTGTAGACCCTGACCAAGATGAATACTTGAAATGAAATTTGATTCTGGTATAAAGTGTTTATAAAGAGCTCTCTGTACAGGAATTCTGGGCTCAATAAGTGCATCATATAATATTATATATATATAAAACACTTCTACATTTCTCCTCCACTACTTATATGAATCAGGCTTTCTATATATACTTCAAATCAAAACAAAAGCAAGAAATATAGGTGGAGGATGACATACGATAATATATGTCCAAAATTCTCCCCGATTTGATAAGCTGAAACAAAGCATCCATCTCATTCAGGTGTGTCAACTGGGTCAGTGGCCATGCAGTAATTTAAGTCCCCGTTTTATGTTTATCCACACTCAGTTTGTTGTTCAAGTCAGGGGAGAACATTTTTGAAAGATCAAACATGCAGTTTTGTTTCTGGATTATTAAATTTAACTTTCATGAAAATTCTTTAGATACATGGGCCTTATAATGCAGATGAAGAGGTGTATAAACAAAAAATCCAATTTGGCATCCCATGTGAGTTTTATTAGAACATAAATCCCCTAAATCTGAACACCTTCCCCCAGCATTGAGAAGTGGGCCATGGTCTTAAAAGTTTGAAGACCACTGGCCTAGACCTACAGAGTGGTCAAGGCCCCTTGCCTACTCCCTCCCCAATCTTCCACCCCTAGCCAGTTCCAGAGTAGAGAGAGAGAGGGACACTTTGACACCAGAGTGTCAGTGAGGGGGAGAGAGCTTTCTCACTAGCAGAGGGAGAGCCCAGTGGTGTGACAATCTGCCAACTTACTGGTGAACGTTCCAAGAGATTTGCCCCAACTGCCCAACCTTCTGGTGCAGGAGAACAATGGAAGGTGCCATTACAGCGTAGCTGCCCTCTTAACTTCATGGTTGGAGATTATATAGTAATTCCTCAAAAAGGATTTTCTTAGGACTGCAGCAGCCATTACAGATACCCTCAGACCCTCCTCCATTAGGGTCTACCAGGGAAGAAGGGCAGAGTTCTATCATTGGTGTTGTCAGGGGGATCTCGATCCCCTCAAGATGACTGTGAAGGACATTGCAAACTTCCTGAGGCATGAAGAGACCTTGGTGGTAACTGCCATCAAGGGCTACCTGGACAGCCCTCATTCCAGGTCGTACAGCCAAGGGGCATCAACCTCTCCAAATCTTAGGAGTTATCAGCCATCCTCAGGGGTTTCCGAAAGAACTGCCCTCCGAGAGAGGTAAGGACCCTGGAGTGGGATGTCACCAAGGTCCTCCCTACCTTATGAGCCCCTCCACCAGGCCTCAGACAGAAATCTTACCTTCAAGAATGTATTCCTCCTGGCACTTGTTGCTGCCAAGAGCGGTCAGAAAGCTGCATGGCCTCTTATATGTTGTCACCCATGCTGAAGGTTGGGCATCCACATCCCTTCAGTTCATAACATAGTGCATGGCCAAGACTAAAGACCCCTCAGTCCTGGAACTCAGATGGAAGGATTTATTCATCCCCTCCCTGAAGGACTTCATCAAGGGAGACAAAGAAGGGCTGTTTTGTCCAGTGAGAGCCCTAAAGCAGTGTCTGAAGAGGACTGTACCCCTGAGACCCAAATACAAGAGGAAAAACGAAGAATGGGGTCTCTAAAAACACCATCTCCTAGTTGAGGGAATTCATCACAAGGGCCTACAACTTCAACACGGGCACAGCAGAGTCTTCAGGAAAAATAAAGGCTTGTGACATCCAGGCCATTTCCCCCTCAGTGGCATGCAGGAGGAACCACTCTCTGCTAAAGGTGGTATTGGCAGGCATATGGAAGCATACCCTGAGCCCCATAGGCAAAGCCCAGCAGAACGTCAAAGGTGTAGGGGCCACCCCCCTGCTACTATTCAGGGACTAGAGAGAACCCATCAAGACACCACAAAGGACTGATGAGTACAGGATGTTATGCCAGCATTTGGGTAGTAGTTAGGCCTTTGGCCCTAATGTCCTAGCTAGTGCACTCCCACAGGGTCCTTGTACATGGAGGGCATGCCCAACTAGGTTAGCCTAGTAGATACAGAGAGTCCTCCGGCCTAAAAGTCAGTCTCCATTATTGAAAGCGTAGGTTTGTGTTCTCATTGGAACAAATTACAAATTTTAAAAGTAATTTGTA